>NW_012143301.1:2527864-2565956 GCF_000956105.1 Propithecus coquereli | reverse complement strand
TGCTTCATTTGGAACCAGAAAAGAACTCAAATAGCCAAAGCAATCTTAAGCAAAAAGAACAAATCTGGAGGCATCACATTACCAAACTTCAAACTACAGTACACTACAAGGCTATAGTAACCAAAACCAGCATGGTATTGGTACAAAAATAAAGACACAGACCAATGGAACAAAACAGAAACACAGATATAAAACCATCCACATACAGCCAATTGATCTTTGACAAGGCAGACAACAATATACCTTGGGGAAAAGAAGCCCTATTCAATAAATGGTGCTGGGAGAAATGGATAGCCACATGCAGTAGCCTGAAATAGGATCCATCTCTCTCACCACTGACAAAAATTAATTCAAGGTGGATAAAAGACTTAAATGTAAGGAATGAATGCGTAAGAATGCTGGAACAGTATGTTGGAAAAATTCTTCTAGAGATCGGTGGCTTAGGCAAAGAATTTATGAAGAAGACCCCAATGCCAATCATGCCACCAACAAAAATAAATAAATGACACTTGACTAAATTAAAAAGCTTCTACACGGCTAAAGAAATAATCAACAGTGCAAATAGACAACCTACAGAATGGGGGAAAATATTTGCCAGCTATACATCCAATAAAGGCATTATAACCAGAATCTATAAAGAACTCGAACAAACCAGCAAGAAAAAAAATCAAACAACCTCATTAAAAAGTGGGCAAAAGACATGAACAGAAGCTTTTTGAAAGAAGACAGACGTAGGCCAAAAAACATGAAAAAATGCTCAACATCACTAATCATCAAGGAAATGCAAATTAAAACCACAATGAGGTATCACCATATCCCAGTTAGAATGGCTTTTATTAAAAAGTCCAAAAACAATAGATGCTAGCCCGGATGCAGAGAGAAAGGAATGCTTATACACTATTTGTGGGACTGCAAACTAGTACAGTCTCTATGGAAAACAATATGGAAATTCCTCAAAGAACTAAAAGTAGACCTACCATGCGATCCAGCAATCCCACTACTGGGAATTCACCCAAAGGAAAAGAAGCCATTTTATCAAAAAGACACTTGCACTTGAATGTTTATTGTAGCACAATTCACAATTGCAAATATGTGGAATCAACCGAAATGCCCATCAATTCATGAGTGGATTAACAAAATGTTGTACAAGTATACTATGGAATACTACTCCTCCTTGAAGAAGGATGAATTAAGGCCTTTTGCAACAATTTGGATGCAACTAGACATCATTATCCTAAGTGAAGTATCTAAAGAATGGAAAAACAAACACTACATTTACTCACTATTAAATTAGAACTAACCAATAAGCACACATGTGCACAGAGGGAAGTAAAACTTAGTGGAAATCAAGCAGTGGGAAGGGGGTAGGAGGGGATGGGCAAAAACCTAATGGGTACAATGAACACTATCTGAATGATGGGCACACTTATAACCTCTGACTAAAGCATAAGAAAAGTTATCCATGTAACCAAATACATTTGTACCCCTGTAATGATTTGAAATAATAATAATAAAAAGAACTTAAAAAAAAAACAATCTCAGATTTTGGTACCAACAGCAGTTATTAGGAAATCACGTATATACATTGTGTTCCTTCTCCACATATGAGTTTGTGAAAGAGCAAACACCACCAAACTTCTCTTTTTTTTTTTTTTGGAGACAGAGTCTTGCTCTATCACCCTAGGTAGAGGGCAGTGGTGTCATCATAGCTCACTGCAACCTCAAACTCCTGGGCTCAAGTGATCCTCCTGCCTCAGCCTCCCGAGTAGCTGGGACTAAAGGCATGCCACGGTGCCTGGCTAATTTTTCTATTTTTAGTAGAGACGGGGTCTTGCTCTTGCTCAGGCTGGTCTCAAGCTCCTGAGCTCAAGTGATCCTCCACCTCTGGCCTCCCAGAGTGCTAGGAATACAGGCGTGAGCCATTGCACCCGGCCCAAACTTCTCTTTTTTCATCTTTTATTACTGAGGCTGAACTTCCATGCGAATTACTAAAGCAACAGGATATTTTCACCATTAACGTTTATCTTATAAAGAGTATATCAAGGCCGGGCGTGGTGGCTCACGCCTGTAATCCTAGCACTCTGGGAGGCCGAGGAGGGCGGATTGTTTGAGCTCAGGAGTTCGAGACCAGCCTGAGCAAGAGTGAGACCCCGTCTCTACTAAAAATAGAAAGAAATTAATTGGACAACTAAAAATACATAGAAAAAATCAGCCGGGCATGGTGGCGCATTCCTGTAGTCCCAGCTACTTGGGAGGCTGGGGCAGGAGGATTGCTTGAGCCCAGGAGTTTGAGGTTGCTGTGAGCTAGGCTGACGCCATGGCACTCTAGCCCAGGTAACAGTGAGACTCTGTCTCAAAAAAAAAAAGAGTATATCAAGTGGAAAAATATTCTCTTTTCTCATTACAAATATAGTGGTATAAAATGAATTAAAATGTTTGGTAAGGGTTGATATTTTTTTATACGGCCTGGTGTCACAGCAAACAAAAGTTTAGGTGAGAAAAACACCCATAAAATTGGGTAAATTTAGACAAAGGAAAATAAAGATAACTTTATAAGTATTATAATCAAAGAGAAAAAAACCTTGAGAACTGCACAAAATATGAAGAAAATCTCCATAGGAATCTACTGCCAAGAACAACTACCTGTGTATAATAATTAAAATTTTTAAATTGCATCTATTCATAGAAATTAAGTATACTGGTAGTAACTTGGAAGGGTGGGAATGGAGAAGATAAAAAAGAAAGTCACAAAGCTTTTATAATTCCTGCTGCAACAAGTATTCAAACTGTTTAAACATGTAAGTTTTAGACAATCATAACCAGTGTGATCTACTTCAAAAACAGTACAGTCCAAGAAAACTCACAATTGCTATGAGGAAAATAGAAACTAAAAGAACTCCAAGAGTCTGGTACTCACCTCTTCCAAAACTGGGCTGCTGTCCTGCCCAAGGCTCCCTTTTTCTGATCTTTGACCACATAAAGTAATTATCACTAGAATGTAAGACATTTTTTTGCCATGCAGACAAGAACTCCTGTTTACTTTTTTCCTCCAAAAATATGACCTCTCAATAACATCTTTTTTCCCTTTCAAAGGCCTTTGGATGTGGCTAAAACACTAACCAGTATCCTAAGTGAAGTATCTAAAGAATGGGAAAAGTGCTCTGTGGGTGGAAGCTCCATGATTTGAACTTAAAGACCCTCATCAGCCAGGCACTGTGGCTCAACGCCTGCAATCCCAGCACTCTGGAAGGCTGAGGCCAGAGGATCTCTTGAGGTCAGGAGTTCCAGACCAGCCCAGGCAACATAGCCAGATTTCGTCTCTACAAAATTTTAAAAAAATTAGCCAGGCCTGGTGGTGCAACTATAGTCCTACTCAGGGGGCAGAGGTGGAAGGATTGCTTAAGCCTAGGAATTGGAGGTTGCAGTGAGCTATATGATCACACCACTGCACTCCATCTAGGCTTGGCAACAGAGCAAGACCCTAACTCTTAAAAAAAAAAAACGCTCATCTAATTTTGTAATTCTACCTTTGACTTAAGATTGGTCCAAATAGGGTTTCAAAAAAGATGGAAGATGTACCCCAGCCCTTGCAATTAGAGGAGAACGTATTACAGCTTGTTTCATTAAGGCTTCAGTGGTAATTGGAATGTACTCCTCTGGAAGGGAAAAGAAAAAAACAAACACTGTATCTAAATGGTCATATCCAAATATGACATATCCAATATAAAAAGTGAAAAGTCACAGCTCTGGGGCTCTCCTGCAAAGAGGTACTCTCCATACATTTTCCTCATTTGGCTTCTAAGTATATTAATAAGTAAATACAGAATTTTGTTTTCAGAGACATTGAAAATTTCTCCAGTCCTGCTACCAGATACCAGGTCCAGTTCAACCAACATTTCCTGAGTTCCAACAATGTGGAAACTACACTAACAATGGAAAGATAAGTTTTTACAAAAACATAGTTATCTTCCTTAATCCCTGAGACACAGTTTTGTGGCTTCCCAACTAGAATAGTATCTACTAACTACCCTACATTACAGCTGGGTGATCTCCAATAATCTCATTCATTAACTTAAAAACCATTTATTAATTACTGGCTATTTGCAAAGCTACTTGTCATAGCAACAGAATGTCCCTGTCTCATGGATTAGAATCTGAAATGACAGACAAGTATATGAATAACCAAAAACACAAGCTGAAACTGCGGCATGGACAAAATATCATGAGAATTTGAAGGAAAGCAGATTACTTATTACTCAAAAAGGGGAAAAAAGTAACATTTGAGATAGTCCTCAAAGAAAGAAATAATACAGTAAAGACTCAGACATAAAAGACATGAGATGTGGACAGAGAGTGGTGAGAGAAATGAGCCTGAGAAAATGACAGAAGGCCTTGAAGATCATGAGATCATCAATTCAAAAATAAGTTTAATCCATTTTGGATAAATAAACTGTGATACAACCATACAATGAGATATTCTTCACCAGTAACAAGAAATGAAGTTGTGCTACATGCTACAACATAGACGAACCTTAAAAAAATTATGCCAACTGAAAGAAGCCAGACACAAAAGGACACCTAATAAATAACTGCATTATATAAAGTATCCAGAATACGCAAATCCACAGGAACACAAAGTAGATTAGCAATCACCTAAGGCTGGTGAGAGGTAAGTTGGGGAGATATGGGAAGTGACTGCTAACGAGTACAGGGTTTCTTTTTCGGGTGTGATGAAAATGTTCTGGAATTGGAGAGTGGTGATGGTTGCATAATTCTGTGAATATACTAAAAAAGTACTGAATTGCACACTATGAAAGGGTGAACTTTATAATATGTGACTTATTTATCAATAGTGCTGTCGAAAATAGTTATTAATCCATTTTAATATTTATGTTTATAAAGTATATTAACACCGAGGTTAGTGTCCTGTACATATTATTCACTTAGAAATATGTATTGTGTATTGAGAATGCCATAGGTATACAGAACATAGTATGTAACAGCAGAGTGAAACTTTTAAGAGTTTAAGAGTCATTCTTAGAACTTTCCTAGAAAAAAAGATGAATCTGCTATTTTCACTCTGTTGCTCCAGCTAGGTGCAAGCGGTGTCCTCATAGCTCACTGCAACCTCAAACTGCCGGGCTCAAGTGATCCTCCTGTCTCAGCCTACCAAGCAGCTGGGACTACAGACACAAGCACTACTCTTGGCTAATTTTTCTAATTTTTTTTTTTTTTTGGAGAGATGGGGTCTCGCTCTTGGTCAGGGTGGTCTTGAACTCCTAATCTCAAGCAATCTTCCCGCCTCGGCCTACCAGAGTGCTAGAATTACAGGTGTGAGCCACCACTCCCAGCCTGCTCTCTTCTTAATCCCCCAAATCAGGTTCAATTCAGGCATTAAAAAATAAATGATAAATAGATACAAGTTATACGAAGCTCAATTACCTAAACACAAAATATCAGTAGGAAGGATTATTGTTCTTTACATGGCATCAGATTTAATATTCAAACGGATTTTTTTTCCAAACTCAAGGCTGCATTCCATTGTATATGTTTTCTAAGACCATAAGAAAAAGACCAGAGATTTTCAGATGCCAGTATTTTGTGTTGTCTGGTTCATTTATATGTTCTTAATTAATATAGTCTGGTCTAATATTAGTATTTAATTTGTTCTGTCTTTCTCTGAGAAAGACTCAAAAGACTTTAAAAAGCTAAGTTTTCTGTTCTGAATCATATTTACCATTAATTTTTGTTCTGGTACTTTAAAATTAGAAAAAACTCAAGTTCGAGAAAAACTTACCTCATCACAAGCAAAAAACTAGCTTAATTAAATGTTCATTTTAAGAATAAAAGCAAAGGAGAGTGAAAAAGATAATACAACTGCACATAAAAAGACAAAAATCTTACCAATTTTGTACCATCTATACATAATGAAGGGACAAATAGAAGGAAAATGTTTCCCAATATGTAGACCTCTGGATTCTGAGTCAAATTTCTAAATCTGTTGTACCTTCTTTGCCATAAATGAAACTATTATTTATTATGTGCCTATTATATACCAGTTATCAAGAAAGCATTTGTCTCATTTTAAATTTGGTTCATTACTTTGTAATAATGTGATTTTCTCCTAAAATGGAAACTTTACTTAAAAACAATCTTCCAAAGCACTATGGAAGTGCCTCTACATTTAATTTCTATAATGGTGAAACAATAAGTATTGATTAAACCAAGATAGTATGCATTCAGTTTGTTTTAATAATTTAAGATTCTTGTCAACTCTAGATAATGGTCTCTTTTTTGTCAACAGAAACATTGCTATGTCTACCTGCATGAGTTATCACTCTGTATTAAATAGAACAGCACGGAATTCTTAAAGGATCACAGAAGCAAATTACTGAATATTAATAATTTATGGATTGTTCTTTCACTAAAACTGAACTCAAATGTATGTTTTCAATTTCCCATAATTATGGGGATCAGATTCTAAAGATTGATTTTTACATTAAAGGAAACCGATAAAATGATAAATAAGAAACTAGTATGGCAATAAAATAGTTTATTAGTAGTTATTGTAGAGAAGGAAAAGAACACTCTATAAAATTCAAGTTTAAGTACTGATTCATGGATTACCATACATAGACTTTATCAGTAAATGGAACTCCCAAAAATAGAAATAGTAACTGTTTCTCTCCATGTCCTGGGAGGAAGCAGCCATTAATTCACTTTCCAGAAACAGTTAATATATTACCTGAATTACAGGCTTCAATTAAGAATAAAAGAGATACACCAATAAAGAGGTTTGTGATTCAAAATAGATTTTCAGTGAAATATTTATACTTATCTGAAGAAATATTGTGTTGTGTATGTGTGTATGATGGTGGCAGTGAGGGAAATAACACGCACTTGCTATAAAAAGTATGAAAACTACAGAAAAGCATTTAGGAAAAAACAAAAATATTGTAACCCCCATACTCATATATATCATCCTTGTGGAATACTTAAACTTTCAAAGTCAAGTCTCTATCATTCTATTCTTATGTCAGTGACATGATGTATGTAGCTCTACTCTTTGTGATAAAAAGCTAGAATAGAAATAAGTAGTTTGTTCCCAAATTTTTCATTCTTACTAATAAAGATAAATTTATAATTACTTTAAAACTATAAAGGTGGAGTTACTGCCATTGTTATTCATGAATGTCAATATGCTTTCTGTATCATTATCTAAAAATACATTTGATAACAGAACTATATACAAGAAAAATGGGCAAATGAATAGAGCAATTCAATCACAGAATTACTGAATTTCAGAGCTGGAAGTGACCTTGTGAGCTATATGAGTCCAATTCTGATTTAAGTGGAAACCTGACTATGACCTTACCAGGATGGAGTTCCTATTTTATTCACGTGTGAATCCTTCATTCAAAGCCCTACATGTGCCAGGCACTCTATAAATACATTTGAAATAAACTACCAATGTTTGTTGGATGAATGAAACTCAGTTTAATGTAATGATTTATAATCTCAGAAGGAAAGACTTCTGGCTCTGGTCCTTCTCCAAAGAAACAGCTTATTGTTCATTTATATATTAGTAATGAATAAAAGCCTGAACAGGAGAACATGGAATGGCAGTCCCCAACTAATGGAAAAGTTGCAATCCAAAAGTTTGCATGGAAGTAGATTCATGTGAACTCAATGCATTTTCCCATAGAAACAATGTTGTGCATTTATGGTTCACTTCTTTGGCCAGCCCACAAAAATTTTCCTAAGGTATATTATACAGTTCCAACAGAACTAAAAACCATGGCAGTAAAATGCTCCAGGGGAAAATGGGTTCAGCACCCCACTGCAGGAACCATCTTCCTGCTCCTGCCCAGGAAGCAGGGCACTTCAAGATCAGAACTTCAGGGATACACGGGTGAGAAATCAGACCAAAGTAAAGGTGTCAAGAGGGACAGAGAGAGAAACGATGATGTAGCCCCTGGATTCCCCTTATGTTCCTCACTTATTTACCAAGCAAGCATATTCTGAATGTCTTCTAATGTCAGGCCCTGTGCCAGGCACTGGGGAAACACAGCAGAGACCAACATAGACATGTTTTATCCTTCTGGAGCTTATAAGCTAACAGAGAAGAAAGACACTGCAGAGTTAGAAAGAATGGTGTGAGGGTGAATGGGGAGGGGGTAGGGGTGTGATAAGCAGAAAAGGAAAAGAATAGTAGAGATATTAGGTATCATTTCCCCCTCCTTCTTCTATCTGCATCCATTTCATCATTGGGGTGAGAAGAGATGAAGAACAGAAACAAATAAAAAGCAGGCACAGAGAGGGCTTTTATTTTCATCTCCACTATTTCCATCCCTTTTTACAGATCTGGATGACAGCTGGCACAGGACAGAGATGACTGGCATGGACTTGGGGTCTGGGGAGCAGACAAGCAAACTCTGGGGCTGGAGAAGGGAAGAGAAAGGAATGAGAGAGGAAATCCCCATCACCCCGGAACAAAGGAGCAGCAGTGCCGTGAGAAGGGCGCACAAGATGAGGCTGCACCTAAGACTCCAGCCTGGACATCCAACCTCACATTTTAACAGGCATTAACATCTGTTCCAACAGATGTCCAATTTGCCCCATAATTTTCTATAACCTATTCAGGAATATCTTCATTCTTAACTGAAACTAAAATTTTAAATCTATGCTGTGCACTCTAAAGAAGTTATTTAAAGAGGGAGGAATTCAATAACAAACTATAAATAGCTGAATTTTAATCACTCATCCTCTCCAAAGTTTAATTATAATGATGCTTTAAGGTAACATTAGGTTCTTTTGATTTGCAAAAAGACAAACAAATAGCATAAGTGGTAGGGAAATTTCCCAAGGCCATAGGTGTGTAGGACGGAAAGTGGCAGATGAGCTTCCATGTGGGCAGATATAAAGTAACAGACTGAGAGGGAACTAATCTAAGCCATTCATCAGGGATGATGACCTCTGAACAACAGATGTGACTCCAGGGTGAGGGTGGGGAACGTTCCAGTCCATCTAGACTGCTCGTTGCATAGGTGTGGCCCCAAAGACCACCAAAGCCACAAAGCAGCACCAAAAAAGGGAAGTCAAAATTCAAACACAAGACGGTATGTGCCCATTGAATACGTGAACCTAAAAAAAGTGCAGAGTTTCTATCACTGCACCTCATGGTACATTTACAAGGCAGGGAAAGATTCGGAGACTACCATTTCAAACAACAGAAGGTCTCCGTAACTTCCTGCTTGGCCAGTCCACTCCAAAGGACCTATTTTCCACATTATCCTACTTCGATTTCTGGCTCCTGACCGCACCCTCCTTCTTAAACTGCACTCTTTGGCTCCCCTGACAGGTCCCTATTCCGGTTCTCCTCCTACCAAGTAAAAACCACTCTGCAACTTGTGCTGGTACCTTCCTAGCGTTCACCTCTTCTCTTACTCGACAAGCTCCTCCCGCACCACCTCGCCGGTGCCCAGAGCACCCGGGGACCCTACCTTCTTCTGACTCCTGAGTCTGAAGCTCTGGCCCAGTCACCCTCCTGGGCTTAGCAGGATCTCACAATTCACGATAAACGATGAGTAATAAATGATGAAGGGAAATGATGCAGAAGGACCCTCCAAAATGTCTGGTTTAAATCAGTTATCTGTGCCCTTTCACAAAATTTCCGTGAGGAGGAAAGCTGGCAGGATAGCAAGAATGGAGGTTCTGAAGCAGACACACGTGCATTTGAAACTCAGCACTGCCATACACCAGCTGTGCGATTTTGGGAAGTTACTCTGATCGTCAGTTTAACTGTAAAAAATGGGGGCAATGATGCCCACCTTGCAAGGCTGTTGTGTGGATTAGAGAGAAAATTTAAAAGACAAAAAAACTATCCAGCACATAACAGCTGTTCAACAACACAGTACCTGCTCTTGCTAGGTCTATGGATGCCACTTTATGAGAATATTAAGAAATTATGAAATTTGTTATATTTTTTCTCTTAACTATGATCAGCCAACGTGTTATTTTAATTGCCATAGGAAGGTAGTTGTTGTCCTTATCTTTTATCCTTCCATGTCCCTCTCCAATACATCACATATAGTGGACTTTTACAATTCTTTTAGGTTGCCCAGCATCTGAACTCCCGTTCCTACATTTGGCAAATTATTAACCTTGATACTACAAAAGCCGAAAACTCCAGATAATTGCTTCTCAACCACTCCTGCAACCAGAGTTCAGGCACATGATTTAGGTACACTGGCTCCACCAAATATATCCAACCCAGATTTTGAATCTCAGGTGGTTATAAAAAACAAGAACTGTATAGACACCTTGGTTAGAAGCTGGGGCAGTGAATGTAGTTTCCAAAGGCAGCAGTCATGGCATTCGGCGTCTAGTGTCACTGGAGCTAGCAGTGCAAGACACAAGGTCTATGATCATGGCCCAGAGGCAGCAGCGATATGTTTCCTGGACCAGCTAGGCAGCACTGTTCCTAGTTGACGAGCTGCCAAGGTGGGTTTCCAGCTTTCCCAGAGAAACTCCTTTTCTGATTAAATGAGCCAGAGATTTCTGTTGCTTGCGACTGAGAATCCTGGGTGACATGCCAGATCAGGTAACATTTTATTGCTTTTGGTCAAAGGCCACTGTAAGATTTACAGAGTAAACAAGTACAGTGAGATCTTCCCAGAAAGTCAGGGAGTCAGAGTAAGTTGCTGAGCAAGATGTTATTAGCATTTCTGAAATTATTTCTTAACAGGAATGATAGGATAAATATGTATATCACCATGCTATTTTAATAGCAGTAATCTGAAATGTGATTTTTTACCTGTCATACTGAGAGATGCAGTACAGCACTGGTATTCCCCTAAAAAGCAACCAGGTACATTCTTGCATGTTTGAAAGGTTTCATATTACGTAACAAATCCCTCCAAAAAACTTGAATTTTTATCTGTGTCCTTATCCTTTCCCAAGGAAATGGTGATGACATTCCATTAAGTTGACTCAGTCAGTAGCATCACCTGTATTAGCCTGATAGAGAAATCTTAAAAATATGCATCCTTGGAGAAAAGACCAGATAGGAATTGAAAAATGTAACTTTCAAAACTGGAAATAAGCACTCATTCTTTATCTTTATTAAGAATTGATATTTCTCCTAGAATAATCTATCTTCAGTCACCTAAGATAATACATTTGATTTACCCTAGTCACTGTAACTAAATTGTACAGAAATCCATATTAAATTTTTCTTTTACCATTGTACTTAAAAAAAATATTTTCAGTAAGTCCCAAATTGCTGTAGAAGTCACATGAAAAAAAAAAAAACTTTGGCCCATGGAAAAAAATTCTTTTTAACAGTCAGCAGCAAGATTCTGAGAAAAATCAACTCACAAGAATACTTTTTTTAGCATGATGGTAAGGGTTTGGGAAAAAGGAACTTACAGGAAAAAGAGTTTGTGTTGCCAGTTATTCATTCACTTTTTTTTTTTTTTTTTTTGCTATTTTTGCAATATCCAAGTAGAATTTCTTATCCTAAACCTAATTTTATTTCCATTTTGTCCTTTCAAGGTTTCACTCTCCTAATTATAAAATCTAACCGTTAACCACTGAAAAGATGGTAATTCCTAAGTATAGAAGTTTTTTTAACTTTTAGTTCAAAAATTAAAAGTTAGAGGCCAGGCACAGTGGCTCACACCTATAATCCTAGTGCTCTGGGCAGCTGAGGTGGGAAGGATTGCTTGAGTTCAGGTGTTCAAGATCTGAGCAAGAGCGAAACCCTGTCTCTACTAAAAATAGAAAAAAAATAAATTAGCCCTGTGTGGTGGCGAGAGCCTGTAGTTCCAGCTACTCAGGAGGCTGAGGCAGGAAGACTGCTTGAGCTCAGGAGTTTGAGGTTGCAGTGAGCTAGGCTGATACCACTACACTCTAGCCGGGGCAACAGAGTGAGACTCTGCCTCCAAAAAACAAAAAAGAAAAAAAAACAGAATCAAAAGAATGTAAACTGTTTGAAAAATTTCCCAGCTCCTCAATTCTGATTTTTTAAATTGATGTGATATATATGGGATTATTCTCTCCCTCATTATTTCAGAATAGGACACAGAGTGGTGAATCTATTTATACAAAGGAAGATTCTGTCTCTAAGCCAGGATTCATATGAAGTTAGATCACTTGTACAAGGCCATATAGTTTTATGCAACATTCATAAAAGAGCCATTTCCTCTTCTACTCTCTAAAATCATTATAAACCAAAGTTACTAAAAAATTAAGCAGGCTGCAACTTGCCTGACCTACAGAAATGAGAACTTCTTTTAGGATATTTAGAACTTTAGAGTGACTCATGAAAAAAAGTAGGCTGCTGTTGAGATCTCCTAAGTTAGGGTTCCCCAGTCTCTCCGTGGCCCCCTGAGATTGGAGCAAGAGAGAGTGAGAGTCTGCACAGTTCATATAACATGACAGGGGGAGGTCAACACCATCGTTTTAGGTTTAACAAACACCTTTGGCGCTGGGAGCCCCTGCAAATCTCAGAGAGGCACAGTATGGAGGGAAGAGGTACTCCAGGAAAAACTTCCACATCTACCATTAGATCCCAATCTCTGGTCAGTCTGCTGATAAATGAATATGAGAAGGACATACTCAACACTAACCCGGGCACACAGCCCTACGGAGGGCTTACTTAGAGCATGCCCACAGAGGACAAGGCACACCTTTCATAAAGTTACATACTCAAGGGTAGTACATACCTTGGGAAACCCAATAACCCTATAAATGGGGAAACACAGTGTCATGCAGCCATTAGAAATGGTTATTACAAAGCACATGAAATGTTCTCTCATTATCCACCAAGATAGGAGAACAGGACTTCTCTGGGCTTCACTGTTTTCACGCAGGGCATAGATAGATACAAATGGTTCTATGGGTTTTGTTGGTTGGTGTTGCCTACGTACAAAACTCGCTAATGGACACAGTAAACGTCTACTTTTAGTATCAGACATTTTCAGTATCATTCATGGCATGCTGGATGTCATCTGGATGAGGGAGTGGTCACTGAACCAGGCGTTACTATAGTTTCACGTTTATTTCCTGTTACTCTGAGAAAACAGAAATAGCCCCAAAGGAGGCCAACACTGGAACACCTGACAGCTGGGGCCTTCTAATATGTCCCTCCTTAAGTACTGTTTAACTGCTAATAGCACTTAAAATGTTATCACACATTTACTCAACTCTGCAGTTTATAACAAACCTACCAAACGGGACAAGCCAGTCTGGATTATACAATATGTAAATAAGCCAGGGAGCCAGGGAGCAAGCTGAGAGTGGGACAAGTTGGAACAATGGCTAAAGGAGTTAAACCTTACTATACCTGAAGGCAGCCTCTTCATTCACTTTTTTCCTCGTAGTGCTTTATAATTAAAATGTGGAGGATAGAATAACCAATAAAAAAGTTATAAGTATCGTCACAAATACCAAGTCACCAAAATTAATTAAAAGGGACACACAAGTCAATATTTAAATTTCATTTAGCTTTTTTTTTAAAAAAAAAATTGGTGTATCTACTGAATAACTCATATTCGGGCCTGAAAATATTAACGCATTCTACAGAGATTATCAGTAATTAGTATCTTCTTCCCCCTCAGACACATGCTACCAGCTAAAATGTGGGCCAAGTGCCAGAACTCAAGTTTCACTAGTGTTGTTTTATGACTTGAATAAATTGTTTTAGTTTCATACATGTACTTGTTTGAAAAATACATTTTATATCCACCAACTTCAGAGATGTTGAAGAAGTAGTAAATAGTGAAACTGGTAACATTCCATAAGTATTCGTATAGCACAACAAATTGACACAGCAGAGAAGCTCCACAAATGAAATACTTAATATTTTATAATAAAAAAGGAAAATACTGAAATGAAAATCAAAGGTATTCATTAACTCACGTTGCTTCGTGAAGATTACAATCACCTACAAATTTTTCTTTTAAACAGGCTGTTATAAATCAACAGGGGAAAAAGAAGCTATAAAAATCAAAGCTGTGTTACACAATTAGTTAAGAGTAGATGGTGGTCATGTAAATATAAGAATCACACATAATCTTGAAAAAAATTGCAAGTAAATCACTGAAGTTCAACAAAAGAGAGCTGAAATTTAATAACTTCGATCTGGAAATGTAAAAGCATACATACACCCAACGGACCAATTAAATATATATACTCATTAAAATCTCTCTTAAAGATTTAGGGCTTGGTTTAATGTACACAGTTCTTCCCTAGGTTCTTAGCTTTCCAAAGTTTTTTTTAAAAAATAGCAATTTATATGAATATACATGTTTCTCAGCATAGCTATACCTTCATTCCCTTCCACTAAAGATTTATAAAACATATTAAAAAATAGCAATGGTCAAATTTGTTCTTTCCTGTTTTTGATATTTCATATTTATGATTTAAAAATAATAAGTCCTAAGAACCATCTTCAAAGAGATAAAGGGGGGAAAAAGCCCTCAAGGAGGGAGGGGAAATCCTCTCCGGGCAATCCTATTACATGCACATTTAATGTATTATTTCAAAATCTTTGATAGCAGGAGTGAGAGCTGGTATCACCAGACTGTATCTTTCCACTCAGAAGGGTAATCGTGAGGCAAGGGTGCAAACTGGCCCAGACTATGGAAACTACCACCTTGTGGTGAGCACCCACGGCTTCCGCAGATTCTAGATTCAAACGCCACCTCATTACATTGTCATCCCTACCCACCTCACCCCACAACAGGTAAGCAGGAAAAAAAAAAAAAATCAAGGTGAATGAATGGCTTTTGAAAAGGCTCTCTGGTGATTCTGACCTCCCTCTCCCTCAAAATGAGAACTAGAGAACTAAACATATGCTGTCTCATCTACTCACCTTTAAAACCCTGTATATCACAATATCTGAGAACCCCTGCTTTCAAATGACTCCTCCCTTGACTAGTTTTAGAGCCCAAAGTTGTGGTTTCGGCCAGACAGGTATCAATGACAAGTCAAAAAAGTATTTCTGGACAGATATAGGTCCCAGACTATAAAACCGGAACCAAAGACAATTTCTATACTATATAGAGTTGAACCAGGCATGCTGGCATCTTTGTGATCTAAGCACCCACTAGGTAGGAGTTTACTCTACAGGCACCCTAGTTTATCCCGTCTGTCCTGTTCCAGCCATTTGTGTTCACACAATAAGCTTGCAGGAGAAGTTCTCCAGCTAGACTCAGAAAGAGCTTCAGGACTAATTCTGCAAAGACAAAAAACAGGCTGAGTAGGAACTCAAACTCATTTAGCACAGATTACCAAAAGGTATTTGTGAGATATGTCCAAACGTACCTATTTTAAAAATATAAAAAAGGTGATAGAAAGATAAGATCCAAAATTTCTGCAGAATTTTTTTTTTAAACAAGGTGTGGTTCTGTTGGGAGGGTAAGGGAAATAGCCTAAATAATATCTTCTAAAATCTTTCCCTTCCAAGAAGAAAAAGTAAAAAGTTTACAGGTTCAAATCTCTACACTCCTTTCAGAAATTCCCCCTGCCTGTTTAGCAAGCCTCCAAATAGCCTAGCTTCGCTGGTAAATATTCAAATACAGTTATTCAAAATATGTTAATGAGGCTAACAGGGTGCTTGCATCACGTAACCACACCCTCCCTTTCTTTGTGTGAACTGAACCTGTGCAGGTTAAAACAGGCGTGCCAAACACTTGATAAGTGAGATTACTGACTGCTGGCTGAACAACTGCCAATTTAAAATAAGCATTTAAGGAGAGGGGTTTTACTCAAATGTATGTTGTACTTAAAAATGGACACAGATTTTCATTTTGATGTTCAAGTCACTCCCACCCCCATATGCCTCTATCAATGTAAAAACATAAGCATTAACAATTGACAATCTTTAAGCATCGTGTTCAAAGTATCCTAAATATTCCAAGGTACAAGTACTCTTTTTAAAATAATTTCCCAGTGAAATATTTTTCATTCTACAAATGAAGAAATGGAAGTAGTGGTTACACATTGTATAGATAGAGGTAACTGGAATCAAAAGCTGAACTCAGTTATTTTGTCAATTAAATATCTCTAGCACAATATCGAGTATTTCTCTTGTGGACATAAATCACAAAGCAAGTAGTTGCTCATTGTTGGTTTGTACCTATTCTTAAAATTTCAATATTTCCCCCGCAAAATCAGACTATCTTAATATTTTCATTTGTCTTTCTCCCTGCCTCCCCCCCTACAAAAGGCATTAGCTTGTTTCTTCATCCACACAGACATTCCATTCATAGTCTGAATTTTAGAACTTGGGCCATGCAGCTTCATTTTCAGCAGAACAGAAAGTACTGGTTCCAAAAAAACCTCAACACCTCCCAGTTCCTAAATTAGTGTCCAAATCACCAGACCTTATGTAGGAAATCAGGATCCAGTATCTTAAATTTAAAAAAAAATCAAAGGGGTATTGGAAGAAAGGTATAAATGAGATTACACACTTATCCACGGTGACTCATTCTCATATGCTCAAGATTAAACAGAGCACTGACTCTAGGATCAGGAAAGAATTTTTCCTCAGGGGAAGAGAGGGGTGTGGAATTTCCAAATGTGCACTAAAGTAGGATCATCTGTGTGGATCAGGTGAGCAAATCCCACATAATTAACTTCCTACTACTGTGCAGGAGCAAACACAGGTGAAGTGCATGCCTTCCTGAAAGGTGTTTGTGTAAAGCCCCTTCCGATGTTTCCAATACTAGAGACCGAATGGGGGAGCAAGAGAGACTGGGCTGGCACAACGACGTGAATACACTTGACGCTACTGAACTGTACTCTTAAAAAGGGTTAAGATGGTCAATTTTATGCTGTGAGGGGCGTTTTGTTTTGTTTTTTTAACCACAATTGAAAATAAAACTAAAGAAGAGAAAAAGAGAGAGAGATTGGGATGTGCTGCTCTGTGGGATAGCTAAGTCTCTTGAAATAACGTGCAAGGGTTTGAATTTTAGAAATTACAGCAACCCACTGAAGATGGAGGTGGATGTGGCAGATTGGGAATAGCTTTGGGCTGGGCATGAGGAAGCTGGGTCCTAGTCTTCCCTCTGCACGCTGGAACCAACCGGCCTTGGACTCAGGGTATTTCCTAGGCCTAAATTCTCTAGGGCCTCATTTTTCTCATTAGGAATAGATAGTAGTAAAATTTTTTCTCCTTTCATTACTTTAAGAAAAACTGGCCTTTATCTTCCTTGAGTCATTTTCTCCTTTAAGTGTTTTAATAAAAATCTCAAAGTTAAGAAAATTTATTCTGCTTTGGACATACATAGTTTAGAAACAACAGATCTTGTTTGAAAACAGACATAAATGTTTTCAAGGCTAGAACTTACTTGAAAGATGAAAAATATTTCAATATCTATGTTCCAATTTCCCTTAGTGAAAATATAGGTTTCTGAACATATAACTAATTTTTCCAACTTGGGGAAAAAAAACATATTGGCTAAAAAATTTAGTATGCACAAAACTACAATAAGGGAGTATCTTTCAATTGTTTAAGAATCACTGGCAAAAGTAGGTAGATATTAAAGCTTTAAATATGTGTGAGTTTTAAAGATTATAGCCTAAAACAAAGAAATAATGAAAGTACCAATATACTACGAATTTTAAGTCAATCTATGCATTTCCTATTCAAATATAAGTAAACTTAAAAATATTATAGGGCTAAATATGTACATTACAGTTCAATGATAAATCTTATACACTAAATTATTAAAGAAACATTTCCTTTTAGTAACTTGTGCAAAGGGCAATAAATTTGCTCATCTAGTATTTTGTAACCCTTTTTTCTATGTTAAACCCAAAACTGAAAACTGTTAGCTAAAATACTCTCCCTGAAAATTTATGTGATATTTTAATTGCACTTAGATGACTATTTAATGCTGTTATGTCTCCCTAAGAACATTTATAGTTGTTTTCAGAAAATATAAATAGTCATAGGAAACACCTACCACTATGTTAAACAACATACGGGTTAGAATAAATTACAGGAAAAAAAATCTGAAAAAATAATTAAGAATATTAAGAGGCTCACAAAAAAAAAAAAAAAAAAGAGAGACTTACAAAGTGAATTGTTTAAAAAACACAAGAAAGTAATAAGGTCACCTTAAATGAAGACAGCAAGTCCTGAGCCCAGCCTTCAATTCTCAGGGCAGAGTAGAAGTCACAGGAGTCTAGCCTTCCTCGGTTGCCACAGTCAGTGGTAGAAGCTGGTTCTGGGTCTCACCAGCATACAGCAACCACCCTTCTATTTGCTCATCCTATTCAGGAGCAAAGTGATCTACTAACCGAACTTACTTGGGCTCTAGTGCAATGAGAGGGTGTGGTAGACACTTCATATAATAACAATAATGATCCTCAACACTTACAAAGCAGATATGAAGATTCTGTAAGATCTTGTGGGCAGATGGGCACGATATCTAAGAGGCTGCAGTATTCCTGAGTAAATGGGATGGAGAAGGGAGAGAGCCTGAAGGATTAGCAATTAGGCTAATTAGTTAATATGGTACTATAGGGGCGAAAAGTTCTAAAGTACAATGTGGGTTTCTAGCACAAGTATATGGAAAAATGAACACTTTGATGTAGAGACGGTTAGAAAAAGAAAAGATTAATGATTTAACAAAAGCTAGTGATACTCATCCTTTTATAATTAAACTTCCAAAATTCTTTTTCTTTCTTTTTTTTTTTTTTTTTTTTTTTTTTTTGGTCAACATCTCTCTCCAAGGTAATTGGATGGAATTATAAAGTTTCCCTAAGGGAATAGGAAAAAATAAAATAAAAAATAAAAAAGGATAGCTGTCTAGAAGCAGAGTTCAGTAGGTAGTTGGAAATAAAATACTTTACTGTATTCATCTAGTAGGATTAAGGTAAGCATTCCCACCTGGTCCACCTCGACCAATTTTCTAAAATAGAGTCCATCTGTCACTCTTGCTCTTTCTATAATGTGAACTTAAAAATCAAATTTAGGTTAAAACAGATTAGAATATATAAATTAAACACACACACAAAAGGTTGAAAAACATGAGAATTTAACTTCTTTAGTCAAGGAGAACCACTTTAGCGCCCTTTAATAAATCAACCACATGCAACTAACCAAAAGTTAGGGCAAACCAGACATGTATTAAAAAGACAATGGCAAAGAATATTTGAAATTTGAAATACTCCAGGAAATCTGGACTATAATAACATGCTTTCAGATCCAATAACCAGAATTGCCAGAACTTCTGCTGCAGAGCTAATCCTCCATCATGTCATCTTTCCTCTTCATCTTTAAGCCATTCATAAATTCTTGATTCAGTAATACACATTCTTTTTAAAATCAATATCTATCTAATACCTTCCTTGATTTAATAA
Source organism: Propithecus coquereli (assembly GCF_000956105.1). NCBI lineage: Eukaryota > Metazoa > Chordata > Mammalia > Primates > Indriidae > Propithecus > Propithecus coquereli. The sequence continues at coordinate 2,546,579 of NW_012143301.1, read as the reverse complement.
AGTCTTTTGAGCTTCTCGGTGATGGTTAGGTACTTTCTCACATTCTAACCTTTTTAAAAATTCCCTTTCACTTTTGTCATCCTCTAAGTATGTCCCCTTTGGGGGACAGTTTGATCTGTATCACTGCCAGAAAAAACTGAACACATATCTTTTAAAGCATCACAGCATATTGTGCCCTCATCCCACAGAAGAGAGGTTAAATTTACTTTCCAAGTTTTGGCTCGTTTCCCTATTCTACCCTTTGTAAGTATTTATTTCCATTGAGTTTTCTTTCCTCTCTTTTTCCTCTATGCCCAACTCAGAATTTCTCCAAATGTAATCTAAGAACCACCTACATCAGAATCAGCCAGGGTTTAAGTTAGAAAACTCGGTTTTCTGGGTCCCTACCTAGACTTACTAAAAATATCACAGGAGGGTAGGGCCCAAGAACTTCATTTCAGAAGCTACTCAGGTGATTGTGATGTACACTGAAGCCTGAAGACCACTACCCGAAACCCTTGATTCTTCCTAAGCAAAGGACACGAGGTCTCTACCAAACTATAAATTAGCACCCTCAGATCATCGGAGAGGAGGTAACAGGGTGGCAGTTCTCTCTTCGCCTTCCTTTTCAAATACAGATGGAGGCGGCAAGAACGCTTGGAGAGTGGAACATGAACTGAATGTGAGACATCAGCATAAATGCAGACTCGTCAGCCCTGCTCTGTGGCTACTGTCAATTACAGTAGCCAGACCTGCAGGAGGACTTGATTATATGTAATTTATAAAAAGTAAACAAGTTGGGCAGCTTGTGAACAATGAATGGGGATATTCCAGCCAAGAGGTAATAAAATGCATGAATAAATGACTCAGCATCCCCCCTACCACCAACCAGACAATTGGCTGTACTAGGAGAGTAAGGGCAAAATGAATATTTTGGTAATGATTTAATGACAACAGACTGTTGGAGAGAGATTTTGCTTATCACATAAACCCTTCACAACCTCTAGCGTTCAAAAGCTCAGCCATCTCAATGACTGTTTTTCTCACATTACTGAAGTCAGAAAAATAAATGTTTGGTTCCAGTAATACAACACAATCCTGCATCTGAATTATGGCTTTTACTGAAAACAAAGGGAAATAAACTAAACAAATAACACAGATGTAAGAACAAGCTTTATAAAGCCATCTACATGGGGGTTTCTCAACTCCAGCGTATTGATATTTTGGGCCAGATAATTCTGTGCAACACAGGACATTTCGTAGCATTCCTGCTTCTACCCACTAGATACCAGAAGCACGCCTTCTTCCAGTTGTGGCAAAGAAAAATGTCTCCAAAGTCCAGACATTGTCAAATGTCCCCTGGAGGGGGCAAAATTACCTCTCCATCCCCACTAAAAAAACACTGCTTTACACAGAAATGAGCATATTAGTAAAACAGTGCACAGAACATATTTTTGACATCATAAAAATCTCAGGATTTTTTACCTATATATATTTATGTGTGTGTATGTGCGTGTGTGTGTGTATGTATGTATATTTAGGGGCATATATTAAATACCTTTTAGGTATACCATCCTATTTTTATGTAATTTTTTCCATTACCAGGGATTAAAATATAACATCTTAGTATTAGTGAGCTATCTAAGCCATTACAAAAGTGCCACATAACAAAATAACTCCTCACTTTTCCTAGTCCCAATCAATCAGTTGACATAGGCTGTCAACTTTATCTCCAAAATATTTCTGTTCATTTAACAGAGCCAACATATCCATCAGACATAGAAGGCACAGGGCCTGGAGCCCATGATACTTTTAGGAAAACAAGAAAAGTATTTTAATATTAATTTCTTTTAAAATCAGAATAAAATGGATATAATTATAATTAATATATAATTACAAATCCAACTTACAAAATATTCCTTCATGTTTATACTGACACAGTTGCAAAATGTGATTTTAAATGTTTTTAATAGAGGAAGGGGGGCCCACGAAGGCAAAAGTACCTGAACCTCACAAAAGTTGCAATGCGGCCCCACCATAAAAGGGGACATAGGCAACTAAACAGGCAAACATAATCAAGCGTGACAGGTGCTAAGCTATGGGAATAACGGAGCATCACAGGAGGACAAAACAGATGCTCCAAGCACACTGTGACTGTGTGCCCCTGTGATAGGGATAGTGGCGTTCAGGGAAGGCTCTCAGAGGGAGGAGAACAAACAGAAGTTAGCCTGGTTGTGGAGACCAAGAAGGAAGGTCAAAGAATTCCTGGAGGAAGAGGACAGCATGTGCAAAGGTCTGGAAAGAAGGACTGCAGAGCCAGTCTGGACCATGAAAGTTCAGGATAGCTGAAGTAGAGAAACTGAGTGGAGAAGGTACCAACAAATACTCCTGGATGGGTGTGCCGGTGCCATGTCACAAAGAGCCTTGCAGGCCGAGGGAAGAGGTTGAGGCATTCATGAGGGCAAAGGAACGCTGCAGAACAGCTTCATACTACGGAATGGCATTCGTTATCAGATTGGTGTTTCAAAAAGGTCACTCTGGCTGCCTTGATGAAGACAGTTTGGAGGGGCCCAACACTGGAGGCAGAGAGACCAACGGGATATTGCAGCAATCCAGAAGAAAGGCCAAAGTAGCTCAGGAAACAGAGGGGCTAATAAGTCAAGATATTTGGAAGGTGAAACTGGCAGGGTTTGGTCACCGGGCGTGGAGAATGAGAAAGAGAGGAGAGTCAAAGAAAACCTGGCTTAAGCCACTGGGCGAGGGAACACCAAGCGGGCCAGGCTTAGGGAGAGGATGATGAGACCTGCTGAGAGCACGCTGACTTTGAGCTGCCGTGGGGTATCTAAGCAGCTATGGATTAGATCCACAGATCTGAAATGAGAAATGGGCTGAGACATAGTATCTGAATTATCAGCATATGATTCAGGGGCATTTAACTGGGTGTTAAGAGCCATAGATGGGCTTTAAGGGTCAGACACATTCCAGATTTTAAGAATGTCTATGTGTGACTTTGTAAGAATTCTTGTGAAAACTGAGAGCCCAGAGCTGTAGTCAAATTTTTAAACGAGTTTATGACCTCAAGCGGATAAAGAACCACTATTGAAGATGGAAGAAAAGACAGACTAACCAGGGCTATTACTGAAACCCTTAGAAACTTCAACATTTAAGGAAACCAAAGCCTGAGGTCAGGAAGGCACGGGAAAGAACGTATTTTAAGAAGAGGGATTTGTCATCTCCATCAACGTCCTCAAGAGTTCTATGAAAAATCACAACTAAAATACGTCCACTAAGATTTAGCAACAAGGAGGTCATTGGGGGAACTTAGTAGGGCTCGTTTAGGTAAGGGTGGTACAGAAAGGACCCAGGCTGTATTCCATTATGAAATGAACGGCAGGTGAGGAAGAGGGGGAGGCAAGTGTATACAACCAACTCAAGAGTCCGGCTGGGAATGGGAGAAACAGAAATCCCATCTCCCTCCAGCCCCATCTTTGAAAATTGAATTCATCTTTTAAGGTCCTGGTGAACTGTCTCTTGCCACCTTCAGTGAGCCTTCAGATCCCTGAATTGGACCTCTCTCTGCTGAATTCTTCTAGAGCACTGTCTCACACATCACCAGTCATAATATAATTTGTAGGGCCGAGTGCACCCTATGGCCCCTAGTAGCATATAAACTCTCAAAGGTGAAGACAGTGTCCTGTTGGTCCTCTTCTTTTGCATTCTTCACAGTGTCTTATCCCCAGTAGGTGTTCGCTCAGTGACTGAAGGACTTTGACCTGGGAGGTGACAGATCAGCCCTGACAGAACAGCTGGTTATGCTAGATGACTTCAGACAAATCAATTAGTCTCCCTGAGGCTAGTTTTCATTCTCTGTAAAATGAGGAGGATGTGCTCTTGACCAGTGGAGAAGGAGATATATGTAATTGAAAAAAGATGTCCAAGATAGCTATTGTTATTATAATGCAAATCAAAGAAACTAAGATTGGATTAAAAGCCAGAGGACACCCAAACAAAACACGAGAGAAAAATATGTTAGAAAAGGTTGAGAAACATTGGACAAGATGATTTATAATTTTGGGCTCAAAATTCTACAATTATTTGGTCATGCCGTTCAACAGACTGTGCAAGGAACTATACTGTATATTTCAGACAGAGAACAAATGGCATCTTTGTCCTCTGGAAATTAAATATCCTACTACAAACACCAAAGAGTAATAAACAAAGCCATAATTTTCTTTGTAAACAGATCATGTGTCTACACCTTTTACTGCATATACTATAGATTATTAAAATCAACTAGAAAAATATATTAGGCTTGCTTTTCCTGTTTGAAGCATTAAACTTTTATAAATCTGACGCTTAACTATGTAACTGTTTAAAGGGAAGACAAAGAAAAAAAGAATATTGTTAGTAGAACCAGTTTAATTTTATGCCTTTTTCTTTGGAGATAAAGGACCTATATACCCAAGTGAAGATTAATTACTCAGAAGGCTTTGGTTTCATGTAACATCATCACTCGAAACAAATTACCTTCTCCAATATTCTGCATTCCTACTAGTTCAATATTTCCTTCTACCTTTTCTCAACACTTCAAACATTGAAACCTGAAACTGTTAAGGAAAAACTATAAAGTCCAAATACTCCTACGTATCTCCGGGATCAATTATAACTTTGCTAGAGGGTAGAGGGTTCAAATAATACCTCCCTAACTGAATGAGGTAATCATTCTTCAGCAAGCTCTACACAACACCATTGGAATTCAAAACACTGAAGGTAGCATTTTACCAAGTGTTTCTTTTCCCGAATTGAAAGATTAAAGCACTTCTCTCCGGATAATCAAGGGGTCGTCCCTCCAACCAGAAGCACTTTAATCTTGGCTACTACAACTCTGGCCAAGGCATTGATGGGAACCTGTTATGGATTGAAGCGGAGAAAGCACACCAGGCCCTTAATTCTTTAATCAGGTAGTCATCTCAGGGAGGAGTTCTGCTACTCAGTAAGTGGCTTAGCTAACCACATTTCCCAACACAGTAGTAACTAAAAACTGCATATCGGGAGAGAAAAACAATCTACATGCCAGGTCGAACATTATTATTCCTATTCTTGATTACCATATAACCATGATACAAATTAATGCACCCTTTTTAGAGAAAAGGTGAAAGAATATGTGTGTAAAAATTTTGACACAAATACTTTGTGATGTTGGTGTCTAGGCTTATTACTACAGAGAAAAAGTAGAAACCAATAGGAAAAGAGTGAGAAGATAGAGAACTATGGGACAAAGTGTGCTTTTACCTTTCTCCCATTTAGAAAAATCAGCAAATAAAATTTTATAGCAACTGGCTAACTGATGCATTCAATAAAACAATAAAAACTACAACAAAAACAGGATGAGTTCTCCTGATCTACTGTCCAGCATTTTCATTTCACAAAAATAAGCCTCTTAACTAAAGTTACGTTTACCTGTTTATTTCACATATAAATAAATACATGTAGGTAAGAGTGATAAATATTTAATTCAACCAAGCAACATGAAAGCAAGTTACAAAACTTTGGTGTTATTTGACATTTTTCTCTCTCTTCAGACCAGAGAATGGCCTCCTCTCACTTTTTTCTTGAAATATAAAACAGGATTTTGATCTTTTCTTTTTTCCCCAGTGCAGTGTTCTTAAAGAATGTATAAAACTGTTTTTTAAAAAAATTTAAACTACATGAGTCAAGGCAAAAGAAAACAAATAAAAAAGGAAAGGAAAAACAATGAACAGGATAGTTAAAGCAAAGTTTAGTATTTTTCTTCCTTATAAAAAAAAAAAAAAGACCTAAGATTTGTACATTGAAAAGAAATGTTTGAACTCTCTGTATATTTTTAATTCATGGGACAATGTGGCCATTTGTTTTTTTCCTTTTAGGACATTGTTTTTTGAATACATAACTTAGAGAATTACCTAGGTCAAGTATGAATTCAAAGTAAGAAGCTGAGAACAAAAAGCCACCACCATAAGAAAAACTGTTGGTAAATTTGGCATTCTTTTGAGTATTTAAAAATATAACTCACTTTAGAAATACGATAAACATTTCTGAAACACACACAAAAGAAAGAACAATTATATGGTATTAAAAATTTAAGATAACTCACATCACTCTTTCTAGAAGCTCTATTCCTTTACAACTTACATCTTCATGTGCAGTTGGTATATACTAGCTCTGCTAAAACAACCACATGGAAAATTTTCTTCTAGATAGTACTGTAGGACAGGGCTTGGCAGCTACAAGTTGTAATCAGAATGCTTCAAGAGCTAATGTAACAGAGATAACAACCAAACATGCATTACAATGCACAGCCTCAACTCTTTTTATAAAGCAGGCTAAGAGAGAGCCAACAGCACTTAGGGTCAAAAGCACTTAGGTTATATTGTATTTTATATGCATTCAACAATGAGAACTTCTCTCTTCAACTAGGAAGAATTTTGCTTCTACGAATAAATGAAGTATAAAAGATTTGGACTGGGTGTGGTGGCTCAAACTTGTAATCCCAAACACTTTGCGGGGGCTAAGGTAAGAGGATCACTTGAGGCCAGGAGTTCGAAACCAGCCTGGACAACATAGCAAGGCCCTGTCTCTATGATAAATTAAAAAATTTTTTAAACTAAAAAAAAAAAAAAAAGAATGTTAAAATATAAACGGTTCTTTTTTCCAGTTAGGGCATTCCCATATTACTTAAGGTGCTCCCACCCATAAGCCAAGAATGGTCAAAAACTTCCAGTTCCTAAAAATGAGTTTTCCCAGCAATTCTACAGGCCAACATTGCCATCTACCATTAAGGCTACCACAGCCATCCCATTGGCAACTAAAGTGGCTACTTATTTAATAACCGTGAAAAACCACAGTACAATGGGTCATTTTTCCTGAGAAGTAATATAAAGAAAAGAATGCTAATTTTATTTGTGCTGTAGCCCAAGAGGCTTGAATAAAGAGACTTGTGACTTGATAAGTTTTCTGTACTTAGTTGACAGACATACTGAGATAAAAGGAGTCACAGAAAGACTGTGACTTCAGTCCAAGTTCAAATGGCAAATTCAGATGGAGCTCTAGCGTGGTGGAAATGAGCCACCCTGTTAACGTGAGGAATGTGAAATGAGAGAAAGCCCTCCATCAACAGTCAGAGGGGGTTTAATGTGATCCAATGGTGATATTCTCTTCCCCCCAACGGGAGCTGGCACTCACATAGCTGGGCTAAGATGGCTTCCGAAGTCCAAAATAAGACGCTAGCCCAAGGCGGCCGTGGCCCTCCTGCTGGAACTCAGAAGCAAATGAATCAAAGGCTCTTTTATTCTTCCTCCTACCAGAACATGCTCCCTCTCTGTTGTAAACTAACTGCTTGCCAGAATGAATTATTCAGCTCAAAACAGACATAAAGAAATCTTAAATAACACATGTCCCTTAGAATTTTAATAAGTTCAGGTGACCAAACAGGTTGTTTTGTCTGTTTGTTTCTAGTTTGATGCAGAAAATTCACTCGTGCTCAGGAGCCCATCAGGAGCATTAGGTCACAGCAGAAACAAAAAACTTCTCAAACTAGAACTTACAGTTGGCGGCCAAACTCCACGCATGAAACTGAGGTGTTCTGAAGCGGTTCTTTTCACTAGGATGTCTAAACTCGACACAAAGTCCTTGTTCTTCCTTTCAAACCAGCCTTCCCTTACGATTTTCCTATTGCTGCCAGCAGTACCTCAATTCTTCCAAGAACAGCGCTTGAAATTCATTTGTGAAGTCTCGCCTGGCAGCCCCCTACCCTCTGCTCTCAGTCTGAACTCTTAGGCAATTGTCCCTCGTTTGGCAATTATTCATACATGGCCTTATAACATTACAGCTTGTCTTCAAAAAGAGATTAGAAACTCCTTTAAGGGCAGGGAGTGGGCCTTTCCCTCCACCGCATTTCACATATGGCATATTACAAAAGCTCCTGAAATACCTGTTTATTATTCAGTCAACAGACACTTGTTGAGCTTGTACTCTGTCCGGGTGCTGCTCTGGGAGCTAGAGACACGGCACCCAGCACAGGGGCACAGGTGCTCAGTGTGCATGCCTTCTGTTAAGAGGAATACCACCAGAGAGTCCCCAGAGAATTCTGCTTAAGCAGCTCCTAATATAGTCACTAAACTATTTAAGATGAACAATAAACTAAGATTTATTTCCTCAAAAGGAAGCCTACTGAGAAGCTCCCCATCTACCCCTTTCCCCCAGAAAAAACAATGTCTGAGAAGAGGAATGCTACATCTACTGCCCTTCCCTCTCCCATTTTACAGAAAAGGAAACTGAGGATCAAGATCATGTGGGTGCGTAGTGGCAAAGCTCGAGTTTCCTCCCAGGGCAGCACAATTTACCCACTGAAAGCATCAGTGGCTGCATCTAATCACTTTGTAAAACAAAACCCTTCAAAAGTAAAGTAGTAGTCTACCTACTACGTGGTCCCTTCCGTCAGTCTCTGTAAAAATGAGGAGTGCTGGCACTTAACATATGTTTTGAATCTATTACCTCTTACACTTTCTCAATCTGCAAATTATCAAGACCTTATCAACATATTTTATGTTGACTCTAAGATATGGAATTTTACTTATTCCTTACATACTTAAGCAGAGTTATTATGGAAAAATACACTGAAATAACCAATCAGCTGCCAAGCAGATTATCTAAGTATAACTCTTGCCATATTATTGTTCAAAGATATTCTTCTAACAAAAAAAAATTTTAAAAAAAGCAGAATTCTAAAACTACCCTCCAAACTGCAATACCTTCCCAATGGTAATTTTGAATCCCAAACAGCAACAATCAGATTTAAAGGTTCTGCAAGTTTAACATGGAGAGTTTTATACTTATCATTAAGCTCAGGCACAACAAATAAATTAACTATCATTAACTATCATAAAGGCTTAATGTAATTGCTAGTTGATGATCTTTGTTAACAAAAACAACATTCCTGCCATACTTGAAGAGGTTAAAAAAAAAAAATTAGGAATTTGAATCGACTGTTTACTAATATGAGGACAGCAAGAAAAAAATTTTCTTCAACAGAATAATTATGCTCATTCAGTCACTGTAAGCAAAAGCTCCAGAATGCACTGATTGCTAGTTGGTAATCGCCATAACAAGCCAGGAAGAGGCTGGGCGCGGTGGCTCACGCCTGTAATCCTAGCTCTCTGGGAGGCCGAGGCGGGAGGATAGTTTGAGCTCAGGAGTTCGAGACCAGCCTGAGCAAGAGCGAGACCCCGTCTCTACCAAAAATAGAAAGAAATTAATTGGACAACTAAAAATATATAGAAAAAAATTAGTCGGGCATAGTGGCGCATGCCTGTAGTCTCAGATACTCGGGAGGCTGAGGCAGGAGGATCGCTTGAGCCCAGGAGTTTGAGGTTGCTGTGAGCTAGGCTGACGCCAGGGCACTCACTCTAGCCCGGGCAACAGAGTGAGACTCTGTCTCAAAAAAAAAAAAAAAAAGCCAGGAAGAGCTTCCAGACATCACAGTCCTTTTGTTGTAGTGACACTGTTGAGCGGGGACTTCATGCTTAGTACAGGTCCTGGGCTGTCCTTGAACCAAGGAGATGCTGATACTCTGCCTGCCCACACCCCACTCCCTCCACGTCAGATGTCAGGTGACCACCCAGGAGGAGAGACTATTTCTGTTTCTAGGCCCATTTCCAGAACCAGGAGTGTGTTCTCGAAGTCCAGACAAGAACTACCCTGTTAATTGACAGCTGCAGAGCAGACAGAACCCAAGCTGGGTACAGATTACCCACCCAAGAACTGGCTGAGGCCTTGCTCCCTGGCTGGCTGTTGGCTAATAGGGCACCTTCCTCTGGCTTCAGAAGCAGGTTCTCCTGCTGAGACTGCACACCTGCCCAATGCTGACAGCCGGCCCATGGAGGAGCCCAAACTTGATGTTTGGCTTGAGGCAGGCCATAGGGAAGCTCCTCCTGCAGAGCTATGGTAGTAGCCAGCTGGCTTGAAGCAATCCTTTGTTTACAGTCTTACATTTTATTTCAGCTCCAATTTCAAATTCTGATGAAAATTCCACCATTATTTCTTTAAATAATCCTTTAAAAATCTGAGCACCACTCCTGAGTGCATACTACCAAGAGTTTACTTGTTTTCTGTAACCCTAGTAACAGCGATCTGTATATGATTCTACTCCAGGTCCTTACCAAAGTAAAAAGCCAGCTGTTCAATATATAACACAGGACGAAAAAAACAGCAACATTGCAGGAGCAAAACTGAAGAGAAACATAAAAAGTTTTACCTCCATTTTAAGTAGCATTTAAAAACTTTACAGAGAATGAACCACATACAAGAGTCCTTACCCCTTTGCAAATCTAGAAAAAATTAAAAAGAGTAGAAAAGGCTGGGAATTTACTCACTAGTCATTCTCTCATTTTTAAAAATTTTATGGCACTTTCACTGTCTTTAGGAAATTCAAGAAAGGCTTCTATACGAGATAAACACACTAATGTGTAAAGAAAACAACGCTGCTTGTGTTGACTATGAAACAGCAAACCTAAAATGGAGTTGTAAATAGAATTCACTGGGGGCCATAATGTGAGATAGTCTTAAAGATAAAACTAAAACAATTTTTTGCCACTTAATAGCCCTTAAGGATCATCTTAATCAGTGTTTAGGCTACCCTATAAATATTATAAACAACAAGACAACTGTCAAACTCCCATGGGCCAAATATTTCCCAACAGAATCACAATGCTCAAACTCCCTGAAGTCTCATTTAGTAATTATAGTACCCAGCATCCAAAATATCTTTTCACAGCAAATCCATTCATTAAAAAATCATTATCCAGCAACACTTTGCCTATTGGGTGGTCAACAATCTTTCCTTTCATCCAGAAAATAAAGATTCTACATGAAAAGAAAACAAGCATAGGAAGGGCACTTATACATGCCTATATCATCGATGGTCAAAGCTGCTTTAGCAAAAACAATCTAAAATGGATACCAAAGCCAAAAGGTCAATAATTTGGGGATGTCAGACTTTTCTGGGCAACCAAGTCAACAGCTCAGATATAAGATAAGCCTCACTTAACTTGTAACACTCTACATATTCCCACAAGCTCCCTTAATTATGAAGCCACCCTGAACACTGTCTTCCTAGGCCACCTCCCTCTACTTCACTAGTGTGTAAAGAAAACACCAGGAAAGAAAAACTCTGGCTTCCCCCAAGCTGTTAAGCATATGCTTCCCCCTGTGGAAAATAATTTAGGGAGCCCCTGTCTTGCTTAAGTGTTCCCATAGCTTCAGTCTACATTGAGCTTGTTCCTCAAAACAGCCATAAAATATCCATACCACTCAACCTGGGTACACGGTAATAAACCGCTTTGCACTGTTGGCTGACTTTTTCACATAGGCTTGTCGCATGGTTCCAAAGACTCAAAAAGTCAACTGAAGGCAAAGACCAGGCATTATGTTTCTTTAGCGCTGTGTGTCTGATCCACAGTCCACCTCCTCCTTGTATTCTTAACTAATATTCATTCATAGACTCATAGAAGGTTATAATCTGAAGGGACCTTTAAAGATGACCTAGTCCGAGCTCCACAGTTGCAATGAACTACATGGGAGTCATTAAACTTTTAGAGTCCAGTCAGTCAGGCAGATCTGGGTTCAAATCCTGCCTCTCACATGTTCGGGGTATGTACCCTGTTTTCTCTTCTGTAGAACAGAGATAACACCTACCTCAGAAAACTATCGTAATGGCCAAATGAGACTTTCTTTTTATTTATTTATTTATTTATTTGTCCTTGTTAACATATAATCTTTTTTGTTGATTGTCTTCCCAGTTAATATTACATTAAATTTCAAGCCCAAGAGGCAGGACTTTTTTCTCATTGTATTTTTTAATCTTATAGGTGGTGCCTAATACAGTGCCTGGTGTCTTTTGAGTAAGCCATAAACTAACCATGTGAAAGAATGCATTAAACCTCTATGATCACTAGTTCAGCAAACGTATTATTCTTCAGTTCCCCAAGAACCCAATCTCTTAGGTCTATACATTTCCTAAACTATACCTTCTCAAAACAAACGTATCTTTCTCTCTCGCTCACAAGCACACAACCTGTTTAGAACTAAAAGCTGATAAAAGCCACTTCCTCTCTTATTTTTGGAATAAAGTAGCATCTGTACTAGGATATTCAGGTAAACTGTGACAGATGGAGAGACAAGATTCGGAGAGATTCAACATCCCTGGAAAGCTTTCTTATGATTTGTGGCATCAAGTCCTTCAATGAAATTACTTGCCTATAATAAATTCCGGCAGAAAGTAAATTCATCGGAGAGTTGTCGGTGAAGTTACATATTGTACTTCATTCTATTCTATGCAAACAGTCACTAACAAGATTAACCTGAGCTCTAATAATGGTTGCAGATATCCTCCAACAAGAAACAGGTTCCATTAGCACAGGTAGTAAATTTATACTAAATTTTGCTTTGGGGAACTTGTTTTACTAGAAAAAATATTTGTTCCAGATACCAGGACAAAAGCGTAATTTCTTTCCTTTGCAGTGGGCAGCGACCAAAGAACAAATGGGGAATAGGAATAAAATCCCAGACCCCTGAAGAGGACACAGGTTCCCACTAAAGTAAGGTTGTCTCTTTCAAGGAATATTTTTCCTAACAGCTAAAACGGGTTAACGCATAATCAGCATCTTGTATCAACTACATAAACACCATTTAAGCTTCTCTGGTGCCCTGGGAAAGGACCACAACAGAAATCCCTGCTGGCTTCAGCTCTCCCCTCCGGGGCATGACAGCATGTCCAGGGCGCCCAAACACCAGCCACTAGGCTCCCCCCAGCGCCCTCCTCTCGCAGCAAACCGCCACGGCTCTCGGGCCAAACTCCAATGTCCCTCAATTCAAAACCGCGAAAATGTGAACCCTGCTAAGCAAACGGCAGGGCGCGTAATAACTTTTCTTTCTTATCCTTTTGCGCGCATTTGAGATGCTTGTCTCTACGACCCAGTCCTCAGATCCACAGCCCGCTCCCCGCAACCCAGCTCGTGGAGCAGGGGACAGGGAGCGTGGACCAAAAGGCAGCGCTGGAAAGTGCTAAAACCTCAGCGGTGCTCCTCGTGCGGGAAACTCAGCACACAGCAGCCCGTAATACATAGATGCAGATATAAAGAAGGGAGACGGTTACTCTTTCCATCGCACCCCACCCCTTCTAAAAGGAATAAGAAAAACATGCAGCGGGCGTTTAGCTGGAAATCTGGGCCGTCCTATGGGGCGACCAGGCCCGCGAAGCAGGCCATATGGAATCTGCGGGAAGAAAGTTAGTTGTCCGGCCAGGGCGTGAGTGCACAGCACCTGGTCCTGAGCCTGCCAGGGGAAGGGACCAAGGGGAAAGAGCACAGGACTAGTTGAAGAACTAGCCCCGCGCGAGAGCTGGCCGGGAGGGGTGTGGACGCAAAAGGCCAGCGGAGCGGCGGCCGAAGCTTTACTTACATAACGCTTCAACTTCTTCTCCGGGGGGGACTTGCGGAGCCATCCCGAGCAGACCACTTCGCCGCCGCTCATGGTGAGCGCCTCTCAGGGTCCTGGCCGGGCAGAGGAGGGGCGGCGGGCGCGCTCCCGACACAGCCGATGCCTGCCGGGCGCGCTGTGGCGAGGGCTTGCTTTACGGGTCGCGCACCCCAGGCCGACGGGGCGGGCAGGCTCTGCGGCGCGCTGATTCCGCGAGTTCGAGCCTCTCCTCCGCAGGTCCGCGGACCTGAACAGACGGGAGCTGGGGCCGCCGGGGCCGCCGAGGGCGCCCGCCTCGCCTCCAGGCGCGCGGTTCCGCCGGCCGCCTCAGCAGCGCTCGGACTCCGCGGGACTCTGCCCGGACACGGAGCCGGAGCCTCGGTCCCTTGTGCTCCGCCCCCTAGGGACAGGACCTCCCCAGTGCGCTTTCCGAAACACACACAGCGCTGCACACGCACGCACACACACAATGCCCTCGCGCGGTGCCTACTCCCGCTCGCCCGCTCTCGGTTTCGGTGCGAACCCGCTCCTCGGGGGAGGGTGGGTCACTTCTCCGCGGCGCCCGAGAAGCGGAGAGGAAAGGGGAAGCCGCGAGGCTCCCCCAGACAGCGGGCGCAGAGCAGGTCCCGGGCCGGGAGGGAGCCGCCGAGCCGGCGGCGAAGCGCGGGGCGTTGCTGGACGGCAGGCGCTGGCGAGATCTCAGGTCTGGCCGGAGGGTGGGTCCGCTCTCGCGGCCGCCGAAGAGGGCGGGGAGCGCGGAGGAATGAGGCGCTGGGCGGCTCGGCTCCTGGGAGGGATCCCACTGTCCCGTCCCCTCGCGCTCCTCCTCCGCCGCCTCCCCCACCCAGGGCGCGCGGCAGGTTCTGAGCGGCCCGGCCCCTGGTCCGGATCCCTCCCTCTCCCGGCCTCTGGTCTCCCTCTTCCTCCCTTTCCTCCTCCCCTTCCCACGTTCGGGCCCGGCTCCGGTTTCTGCCCAGACTTTCTCTGAAACTCCTCGGGAGCGCTTCCAGCCAAAACAACAAGGGCTGGGGGAGGAGGAGACGGACGGAGGGAGGGAGCGAGAGAGGGAGGGAGCGGGAGTCCGAGAGGCACCCTGGGATCTGTAGTTCGGGAAGCGGGAGCAGGGTCCTCCGGCGGCCCCCAGCCAGCTCCATGCCGGGAAGGCGGCGGAGGCCTCGGCCAGGGCAGCGCCGCCGGGGCTCGGGAGCGGGGAGGAGCGAGGGACGTTCGAATATTCAGTCCAGGGTTTGCCATCTTGACTCATCCCTGGTGTCGGTTCGGAGTTTGTACTGTGCACGAAATCAGGAGTTTCGGGGCTTTTTTCTATTTGACAGCCGGAAAAGCAAAACGGCAGAGAGGGAGACCACGATCCCTCTGGTCCTGCTGCGCGAGACTGAAGGGCTGGGACGAGGAGGGCGCGGGCGCGGGGGAGCGCGCTATGGCGACCAGTCTGGAGGAGGGGCACGGGGGGACCCACCAGGGTTCGCGTGGGCTGGTCCCCGGAGCAGTCCTGCCAGAGCGGTGGGAGCGCTCAGTGGGGCCAAATGATTTGATTGGGTCTATCTCTGGGACATTTTAAAGTCTCACACTACTTCTATTTGTTGCCTACTTCCTCCACTTCGTGTTTGTTTAAAGTCTACCCTTGAGGTGGAAGAATGATTGGGGAGGAGGAGGGGGCTCTCCTTTAGGAGGTGTGTAGCCAGAGCCTGGAAAGAGCTTGCAAAGAAAAAGAGGCGAATGAGATTTGTTTTGTGGATCGATAAAGGAAATAACCATAAGAACGGAAAGTAAGAAGTAGCAATAGTGTCCCTTCATGGTGAGCCCAAATGGAGACCCCTGGGAACGTGGAGATAGTTAGGGAAGAGCCATTAGGAGGAAAGAGGGGGTTGCTGAATTGTGCAAGCTCCAGTCCCTAAGTTAGGACATTGGCAAGAAATACCCCCATTGCTCTATTATGAATGGGCTTCATCATTCAGTACCTCTCCATTAGGTTACTATCTCCATTATTCTTGTCAGTGTCAGAGAATACCTTGAAAATAGAAGTAATTTATTTAAGTAACCCAGTAATTTATTATCAGAAAATAAAGCTGGTAATCTAATGCTATCTTCAGCTTATGTAAAGAGCATCAATAATAGAAAATACATCCAAAAAAAACCTGGCTCCTACTGGGGTTTAGAGACCTTCATCTTTTGGCAGGTATCACAAAGGCTGAGCTTCTTCCAGATCTGGATTCATTTCTCAGGTCAACGATTTAGAAGTTATGATCTTGGGCAAATGATACAATGTCTTTGAGTTACAGATTCCTGATATGTGAAATGGGAATGACAATACTGATTTTGTAGAATTTTAATGAAAATTAGCAATGATAGAATTTCAAATGTCGGGCACATATTAGATGTTGGAGGGTTTTGCTGTTCATTGCTTTCTTAATTTTTAAGGCTTTTTAGAACATAAGCAAGTATAATTTTTATGTCAGCTGACAATCCAAAGCAAGTCTTTTTAAGTATGTGAACATGGATCATACCACAAGTCCTCTAAATAAAAGTAAATCATTGAATTTGTTTTCCATTTCTTCCATCAACTTTAAAGTCTAATTCAAAGTCTTATCTAAATTTCATCTAAATCAAAGATGGGTGAGACTCAAGGTAGAATTCATTTTCAAGCAAATTTCCCTCCAGCTATAAGCCTATGAAATCAAACAAGGTATGTATTTCCAAAATGCAATGTTGAGACAGGCATAGGATAGACATTCTCATTTCAAAGGGGAGCAACAAGAAAGAAGAAAGGAGTAGCAGATCCCAAGTAAGTCCAAAACGTAACAGGGCAAAGAACATTAAATCTTAAGGCTTGAAAATAATCTCCTTTGACTCTGTGTCCCACCTCTGGACATACTGGGCTAGGGGTTGAGTCCCTAAGTCCCCATGGCATTGTTGGGCACAGACCACACTCCCGTTCTCATAGGGTTGGAGTTACATGCCTTTTAGCTCTTCTGGGCTGAAAAGCCATGCCGGTCACTCTACCATTCTAGGGCCTCAGGGGGTGGCTCCAACGCCACAGCTCTGCTGGGCAGTGCCCTATTGGGGGCTCTCTGTGGTGGCCCCACCCCCATGGCCCTACTAGGCATTGTCCTCAGTTCCCTAGTGAGATCTGTCTGAGGTGGTCCTGCTCCTGTGGCAGTTCTCTGCCTGGGCCCCAATGCTCCCTGGGGCATCGTTTGAAATCCAGGTGGAGACAGCCATGTCCCCACAGCTCATGCACTCTGTGCACCCATGGAGATGGCACTGCATGGATGCTGCACCCTTCAGAGAGATGGTACGTGCCACACCTGGGTTCACTTGAGTTCACTTGAGCCACACCTGGGGCATCTGAAGAGTGCCAGAATGTGGGAAGCAGAGACTTCAGGTGGCTCAGGGCAGCAAGTACCAAGGTACTCAGGTGCCAGAGGCCGCCTTTTGACATCGCTCTTGAGACTCTGAGCTAGTGATGAAAACAGCAGCCTCTATGATCTCTAAAATGCCTTTAGGGTCATTCTTCCATTATCTTGATGAATAACACCTGGCTTCCTTCAAATCCATACTAATCTCATTATCAGATGTTCACTTGGCCACACCCTTGATGTTCTCTCCTGAACACACCTTTTCTTTCTCTACAACATGGCCAGGCACAGAAATTTCCAAATTTTTAAGTGCTACTTCCCTTTTGTTCATAAGTTTCATCTTTAAATTGTTTCTGTCCTGGCATTTTACTATGAACAGTCAAGAGAAGCCGTGGTGCTCCTTCAACACTTTGGTTAGAGATTTCTCTCATCAAATAGAGACAGTTCCAGACTTACAATGGTATGACTTACGATTTTTGACTTTACAATGGGTTTATTGGGATGTCACCCCATCATAAGTTGAGAAGCATAAGTATCCTATTTCATCACTCACAAAGTTCCTCCTTCTACAAAACACTGGGACACAAACAATTCAGCCAAGTTCTTTGCCACTTTATAACAATGATTACCTTTCCTCTAGTTTCCAATAACACGTTCCTCACTTTCATCTGAGACATCATCAAAATGGCCTTTACTGTCCATATTTCTTACCAACATTCTGTAAGGACAAACAAGCTCTCTCAGGCCTCTTTTCTAAGAAGAGTGAGGCTTCCTGTACAATTCTCCTTCTGAGACTTCACCAGAATCACTCTTACTTCTCTGTTCATGGCAATAGAGGTTTTTGTTAGCATGCACCTCCAAATCCTTCCAGCCTCTGTCCATTACCCAGTTACAAAGCAACTTCCACATTTTTAGGTATTTGTTAGAGCAGCACCCCACATCTCGGTACCAATTTCTGTCTTAGTCCATTGAGGCCGCTGTAACAAAATACCTTGGATAGGGTAATTTATAAACAACAGACATTTATTCCTCACAGTTCTGGAGTCTGTAAGTTCGAAGATCGAGGTGCCAGCAGATTTAGTGTCTGGTGAAGGCCTGTTCCTCATAGATGGCATCTTCTTGTCACATGTTCATGTGGCAAAAAGGACAGACAAGCTCCCTCAGGCCTCTTTTCTAAGGGCGCTAATACCATTTATGAGGCAGAGCCTTGATAACGTAATCACCCCCAAAGGTCCTACCTAAACTGTAAAAGTTGAAATTTTCACACATCTAAACATTTCTGAGGAAGTTGTGTTTAAGTCTCAGAATGAAAATATCCTTGGAATAAGATTTATTCAGGTATAATGAAAAAATGTTCTTTCATCTTTTGATGAAGAAATGAAATATTGCTTGTTTTTGGAATGTTTCAAGTACAATTATTACGGGGTAGATTATGATGAATGTAAGCACATGATTGTATCACTGCCTGAGTTGCATGATTTTTTTCTCTGACCTAGTATTTCAAACTTTAGATTACTGAGTGGGCTAAAAGTTTTTATTTGAAAATATAAACTAAAATCCCTTTGTGATTGTGACATGAAAACATTATATGTAATAGTATTAAAGTTGTTTTGTTTTTGTTTCTTAAGATAGAATCTTGTTCTGTCACCCCAGGTACAGTAAGTACAGTGGCATCATCATAGCTCACTGAAACCTCGAACTCCTGGGTTCAAGCAATCCTTCCGCCTTAGCCTCCCAGGTATCTGGGACTACAAGTGCATGCCATGACACCTGGCTAATTTTTCTATTTTTAGTAGAAATGGGGTCTCACTCTTGCTCAGGCTGATCTCGAACTCCTGACTTCAAGT
>NW_012143301.1:2496269-2527019 GCF_000956105.1 Propithecus coquereli | reverse complement strand
AAGAACAAAATATATGAAACAACAATTTTCATGACATTAGGCATCAGGCAATTAAGGACAGTAATACCCGGAGGCAAGAAACAAACAAGGTAAGCTTGGCAATTCTCCCAACTTACTGCTTGCAGAGACTTTCTAAGCTATAGTTTGGGGAGCTTGGATGTCTCTCTGAGTTGAGACATGGATCTGGGGGTTAGAGAAGGCTAGTGCGTCAGAGGGTGCAGGATAGATTAACAAACAGGAAAGAGCTACAGAGAGAGCTCTGGAGATCTCCACTCAAGTAGGCCCCCTCAAGTCCTCAGCTGAATACTGATTAGCAGATGTAGGTAAAGAATCTACCTGATGCTAGAGAAAAAAAAAACACTGGGAAGGATTAGGGAAAATATCAGTGGGGATCACACTGTGTGGAAATAGTTTCTCTTCTCCCTAGCCAGAGCAGAAAATACCATAATTCACAGGGCATTGTAGAGTTCTCTGCAGGATTTTGTCTTAGTAGACGTGCAAAATTAGCCATAGGCTAACAGCTGCTGTGGTCCTGCCTAAGAAAATTTAATAGCAAGACCATAGCAAGATAGCAAGATCAAATAGCAAGATCAAACTGTTTCCAAGTAACTATGTCCCAGAACAAAGCTCAATATATTTACAGGAAAACAAAAATAGCCAATATCCAACAAGATATCATTTACAATGTGTGACATCCAAACAGAAATTACAAATATGACTCAAAATGAGAGGACAAAATCAATCAATTGAAGCCAACCTAAAAATTACATATATAAAAGTAGTGGACCTAAACATTAGAACAGTTGGTGTAGCTATGTCCCATATGTTCAGGAAGCTAGAGGAATGACATTAGCATGTTAAGTAGAGACATCAAAGATATTATAAAGACCCAAATCAAATTTCTAGAGATGAAGAATATAATGACTAACATGAAAAATGTGCTGCATTCAGTTAACAGTAGATCAGACATTGAATAATATTAGTGACTTTGAATACACAGCCATATGAAACATAGGAAAAAAGATTGAAAAAAATGAACACAGCATTAATAAAAATAGGACCACTTCTAGCAGCCTAATATATATGTACTTGGAGTTCTTAAGGGAAGAGGATGTTAAAAAATATTTGCAGAGATAATGGTCCTAAACTATCCAAGTTTATTGACAACTGTAAACCCATAGTTTCAAGAGAAAACATTGCTGAAAGAAATTAAAGAGAACCTAAGTAAGATATACTAAGTTGATGAATCAAAAGTCAATGTTATTAAGTTGTAAATTTTCCTCCATATTGATCTATAAATTTAAGACAATTTCAATCAATACCCCAGCATCCCAGCTTGAAACCTTTTTGGTTTTTGGTTTTGTGCAAAATTGGCAAGCTGATTATGCAATTCATTAGGAAATGCAAAGGACCTAGAATAGCTATAACGACTTTGAAAAATAACAAAGTTAGGAAACTTATACTACCTGACTTTCCATGGTGTGTACATCTGCCAAAATGTATCGAATTGTACATTGTTATAAAGGCACAATAATGGAGGCAGGAAAATGGATTAATGGAACAGAATAGAGAGTCAAGAACTAGATCCACATATGTATGGTCAATTGATTTTTTAACAAAGGTGCATAGACAATTCAAAGGAGAAAGGACAGTTTTTTCAATAATTGATGTCGAAACAATTGGATATTCAAATACAAAAACAAACAAACCAAAACTTTGATCCATATCCTGTAGCACATGCACAAATGTTCTCACAATAGATCACAGACCTAAATGTAAAACCTGAGAAAAAAATTCCTATAAGTAAACATAGGAGAAAATCTGTGTGACATTGTGCTATGGTTGAATGTGCTCCCCAACGTCCATGTGTTTGAAATTTAATCCCCAGTGCAATAGTGTTGAGAAGTGGGACTTTTAAGAGGTAATTGGATCATCAGGGCTCTGCCCTAATGAATGAATTAATGGTGTTATTGTGTGAATGGGTTAATTATTGCAGGATCAGATTCCTGATAAAAGGCTGAATTTAGCCCTCTTTCTCTCTTATTCTCTCTTGCCCTTCTGCCTTCTACCACGAAGGCCCCCACCAGATGCTTGTGTCATGCTCTTGACTACCCAGCCTCCAGAGCTGTGAGGCAAATAAATTTGTTTATTATAAATTACCCAGTCTGTGATATTCTGTTATAACAACACAAAATGGAAAAAGACACATTGAATTAGGCAAAGATCTGTTAGATATGGCACTCAAAGCATAACTTACAAAAGAAAAAATGATCAGACTTTCTTAATATTAAGAATCTCTGGTCTTTGAAAGATATTGTTGAGGGAATGAAAAAAAATCACAAACAGTGAAAATATATTTGCAAATCACATCTGGTAAAGGACTTGTATCCAGAGTATATGAAGAACTATAAACACTCAATAATAAGAAAACAAAGAGTCCAATTTAAAAATGGGCAGATTTGTACAGCCACTTAACCAAAAAAGGAATACAGATGAAAAATAAGCACATCAAAAGATGTGCCCTAAATCACTAGTCAATAAGAAACGCAGATTAAAATCACAATGAGATACCATTATACATGTATAGCATGTCTAAAATTAAAAAAGAATGATCATATCAAGTGTTAGTGAGAGGACTGAGCAACTAAAACTCTCACACACTGCTTTTGGGAATGTAAAATGGAAGGCATTTCAGCAGTTTCTTATAAAGTTAAACATACACCTACCATATGACCTAGGTATTCCACCCTCAAATATTAACTATTTACCCAAGATAAATTAAAGCATATGTCCATACAAAGGCTTGTGCACAATGTTCCTAGTAGCTTTATTTAAAACAAGCCCAAACTGCAACCCAAATGCCCACCAACAGGTTAATGGATAAACAAAGTGTGGTATATCCATACAATGGAATACTACTCAGTAATAAAAAGGAATAAACTAGTATTACATGTAATAATATGAATGAATCTCAAAATCATTATGCTGAATGAAAGAAGAGTGATAAAAACAAGGACATACTGTAGGATTCCATTTATTTAACATACTAGAAAATACAAACCAATCTGTAATGATGGAAGATAGATCAGTTTTTGCCTGGGGTTGAGAGGGATGGATATGTTCACTATATTGATCATGGTGATGGTTCCATAGTGTGTACATCTGCCAAAATGTATCAAATTGTACACTTTAAATACCTGCACTTTATTGCATGTCAATTATCCCTCAATAAAGTTGCTTTATAAAGTAAAAAGATAGTCGACCTAATCAAAGAAAACCAAAAGGCCGAAGACTTAAACAGGAATTTTAAGCAAAGCTAATCTATGCAAGTCTGGAGAATGGTTACCTCAGGTATACGTGTGGGGGCGGGATTGCTTCTAGTAGGGTGGTAATGTTAATATCTTGATCTGGATTCTGGTTATATGGATGTGTTTATTTCTGGAAATTCACCCAGCTGAATACTTATGATGTGTGCACATTTCTGTATTTTTTATTTTTTAATAAAAAGCTTATTTATAATTTAAAAAAATCATCTTATATACATCTGTGATTATGGTGCAGAATTTTGCAACATGTTGTCAGCTCTGTTTCAGGGTAAAGCCTCTGCCACCCCTGTTCTGGGACATGAATCCTCTCGCTGTGCTTTTCCAGGTGGTAGAAAAATTTCTTCAGAAGTTTCTCAGAAAGCTGTTTATTATTTTTAAAGTGAAGGATGTGCCTATTTTAGCTTCAAAGAAATCAGCAACCTCTTCCAGACAGGAAATTGCTTGGGAAATGCAATTAGATTGTTCAGAATGTTAATGCAGTCAGATTCCAGGGGGTGGTGCCTTGGAGCGCTAGCCAGTTTGCTTGTTCAGCCCATATGTTTCTTCCCTGAGAACTGCCTCCCTTCCCAAGCCCACCAGGGTGGACTGTGTGGTAGTCGTTTCACTCTCTGATACTGCTGTCTCTGGTGACAGCTTATGATGCCACATGAAATATGGGAAAACAATTGATAAACTGTGCCAAGCCAATTGGATTTGTTTTCCAAGAATTTGGAATTGGAACAGAAACTCTAGTTAGTGATGGGCCAGGGAGCTAAAGTGGCTGTTCAGTAAGGAGAAATGAGCCCCCTCTTTCTGAGGGAAAGAGATGAATGCTCACGAGGCAACGGAGAGACAAAGAAGCCATCCTGATTTCAGCCCCTCAAGGGACTTCATCGGAATTCCTGCCCTTAAAGTCCATAAGATTTCACGTGTTCAATTAGAACCTTTATTTTTTTTTCACGACAGAGTCCACCTTTGTTGCCCCTGTCATCATAGCTCACAGCAACTTCAAACTCCTGGATTCAAGCAATCCTCCTGGCTCAGCCTCCTGAGTAGGTGGGACTGCAGGTGTGCGCCACCACACCTGGCTCATTTTTCTATTTTTTGTAGAGACAAGGTCTCGCTATATTGCTCAGGCTGGTCTCCAACTCCTGGCTTCAAGCGATCCTCCCACCTCGGTCTCCCCAAGTGCTAGGATTACATAGGCGAGAGCCACCGCACCTGGCCTAAAACCTCTTTTTATTTAATATGATCTGAGTTGTTTCTCTTCCTTGCACCCAAATACTTTCTATCTAAGACACTTGGCATGTAATAAATCTAAGTAAGTAAGAATATGGGCGATGGTGGCAGAAGGGAAGAGTCCTATCATTATAGAATCTTAGATTTGCAATAAAACTTCAAAGTCATCCAAACCAAATTTCTCCTCATTTCAGGAATTCCTTCTCTGTGAAAGCATCTTCTCTGCTTGACCACTTCAGGTCTTCTTTCCCTCCCTCTTTTCTTTCCTCTATTCTCCTGGCTTAGCCTCCTTTTGTCTCTCCTTTGCTCCAATAAACATCCATTCAGTGTTTACTAATAGGCACTATTCTGGGTGCTTAGCCTTAAGCAAATCAGACAGAAAATTTAAAAAGACAAATCCTCTGCCTTCATGGAGCTTATACACAAATGAGGGGAAACAGATAATAAACAAGAACACAAGAAAGTAATTTACATTAGTTTTTTAAAAGGTGATAAATCCTACGGGAAAAAGAAAGTGAGTAGAGTAAGGTGCTGATGGGGAAGGGGGATTGCAATTTAAAATAGGGTGGCCCTCACTGAGGACATGCATTTGCAGAGACTTGAGGAGGTGATGGAATTTGAGGAACAGAGAGGAATCAGAAGGAGCTGGAGGGCTGGTGGAAGGAAATGAGGCAGGAGGCATAAGGGTCTAGAGAAAGATGTCTCCCACAGACGAAGAAGAATGCAATGGGGTTGGGGGCGTGCAAAGGGCAGGGGGAAGAGAAGCAGAGAGCCAATACTGCCAGCCTTCCCAGTGACATCTCATTTCCTGGCTCTAGCCCTTACTAAAGCTCAGCTGTATTCCTATCCTTGGATTCTATGAGACACTTCTGTTTCTAGGGGTGATATTCAAAATATTTAAAACCACTACTCTATGGGAACCAAAGAATCAGAGCAGATGCCAGAGATAAACATCTAGTTCAGCCAAACCTGTGCATCTCATCTGAATGGCAGCGCTGTCTCTGTCATTAGGATTCATACCTTCTCATTGCCTAAAACCATCTGAGTTATCTGTTGAACCAAAAGAGTTTTAATTAACATAGAGCCACTGCTCTGACTAAACAGTGCTTCCAACAGTTCCTTATGCAACAAAGAGCCTAGACCTCTCTGTCCTGGTCTGCTTCCCCTGAGTTGCCTGTGCTTGTTAATGACCCTCGTGTAGAATGGAGGTCACATCTGAGTAGTCAGCTGTTGCCTGACCAATTCAAGGTGAGTATATTGAGATTATTGCCTTGCGTGATTTGGACACAATCCTATTAATGCAGCCCACAGGAGGATTAGCTTTAGAGCAATTAAGTCACATCACACTGAACTTATAATCAATAAAAACACCCAGATCTTTCCATATAAAATAATCAAGATATTTTTTCCATTATGTGTATTTGAGATAGTATTTGGAACCCAAACTCAGGGCTGTTAAATTTCATTCTGTTTGTTGCTCTTGAACCAGTCTTCCAAGCTTTCAAAAGCTTTTAAAATTCTCCATCACATTAGCCATCTCTTCTAGCTTCGTGTCATCTACAGATTTGAACTCTTTGCTCTGTTGCACCCTCACATTATTAGACCTGTTTGAAACCCAATGTGGGGTTATGCTCAGTCAGTGACTGAAATCCCAAATGGGTATCAGATCTTACCCAACATCTGCAAGGCTGGGTTGTGGTCGGACAGCTGAACTGGCCACAGGTATTCTTGTGAAAGACACTGAAATGGGATTTAGGAGGTATCAGAAATATGTAGCCAGGAGCAAAGCTGAATTGCAAACCAAATGGGATAGTCAGTATTGGGGGCAATTGCAGACATAAATTTTTGTAACCCAGGAGGTAAGGATGGGGAACCCCATTATACTGATAGAGGCCTTGGCCCAGAACTATTCTTGTCTACTTCAATGGGTGACCTCCGTTGCCTCACTGTCCTCAGTAACCTGGTCACCATGGCCGGAGCAGCCCTCTTCTGGAGCATGGGGTGCACCCTCCTTGGCCTTCCTCCAAGTCGTTTGATATAAATGCTGATCAGGACAGCGCCAAAGACAAAGCCACCAAGGACCTGGTTATTGCTGGACCTATAGATCTACGGAGGTAAGGTCAGGAAGCAGGAGAGCAAATGAGATGCCCAATCTCAATAGGAGTGAGAATCCAGAGTGCAGAACGAGAATGTGGAGTGCCGAAGGAGACCCTGCCAGCGCTGGCTGCAGTGCGGATGCTTATGAGTGGCAGGTCTTTCACCCTAGACTTCCGAACCCTCCTGGTTTAAAAAGTATGGTTTCCTAAACCCCATGTCTAACTGTGTTCATTGTAAAAGTTGTTTCGCACAAATTATAGCTAATGGTTTAGTGACCTGTTTCACTGTAGTTTCTCTTTTTTCTCCTTTCTTTTTATGAAATTTTAAGTCCACAGATTTCCTCATTGAAAAACTTTAATTTATTTATCTGGAAATAGTTACATCTTTGAGTTTCTGGGTAAGTGATGAATGATCTTCAGATTGTTAGTTACATTGCAAAAAGTTGAAGCTGGAAAAGAACAAAATATAAAATAAGAACCATGGTTATCATCTTATTACAATTGTGAGCTATTTTGAAACAATAAAAAGGAAGTTAACGGGCCAGGTGTGGTGGCTCACTCCTGTAATCCTAGCACTCTGGGAGGCCGAGGTGGGAGGTTGGCTTGAGGTCAGGAGTTTGAGACCAGCCTGAGCAAGCGTGAGACCCTGTCTCTTCTAAAAATAGAAAAAAAAAATTAGCTGGGCGGGTGGCACATGCCTGGAGTCCCAGCTACTCAGGAGGCTGAGGCCAGAGGATCACTTCAGCCCAGGAGTTTGAGGTTGCGGTGAGCTGGGTTGACACCACTGTACTTGACCCAGGGCGACAGAGTGAGTCTCTGTCTCAAAAAAAAAAAAAAAGGAAGTTAACATGTTTAAAATTTGTACACTAGTGATTTCCAGAAATGACATTGCTTTCTAGTCAAGATTTTATTATCCTATTATTTCATACCTCAAGATTTTTTCATGCAATTGTTATACAAATATATGCTATTTTGTAGTGGAGTATAAAATTATTGGAATCTGTTTAAACTTTTTCAGGATTTGTTTTTTAAAATTTTGCTAAGGTCATTTAAACTTAAGCACTAATATGCTCCACCAAAAATTCTTTTTTTGTGCTTTTCCTAAATTCAATGAAGAGACTTGGTCCACTTCCTCTGGTGCCTGTGAAAAAAGTAGGAGCTCTGAGGCCTGTCTGAGATGCCTGTCTCTGCGAAGAGCTATGGTGCCTACTGTCCATGAAGAAGGCACAATCATGTCCTGGTGCAGTGGCTCAGGCCTCGCACTTTGGGAGGCCGAGGCAGGAGGATCACTTGAGACCAGGAGTTCGAGACCAGCCTGGGCTATTGCGAGACCTCATCTCTACAGAAGATAGAAAAAATTAGCTGGGCATGGTGCTGTGCACCTGTAGTCCCAGCTACTTGGGAGGCTAAGGCAGGAGGATCACATGAGCCCAGAAGTTCAAGGTTTCAGTGAGCTATGATGATGCCACTGCTCTCTAGCTAGGGAGACAAAGTGAGACTCTGTTTAAAAAAAAAAAAAAGCACCAGCTCATAATGGGCAGTGATACTAAGACTTGTTCACATTCTGTTCTCTAAAATTATGAGGACTCTGCCAGAACAGGGACTTTGTTTCCTGCTGGTGCTCTTCCTCCTCTGTCTCTAAAAGTCACATTATGCTGTCGTACCAAAGAGATCCTAGCCAGTCTCCTAGATTCACCACTCTTCCTGCCTTTCTGGGTGACCCTTTCTTCTCTCAGGACCTCAGGACCCTGGATCCTTTATAGCTCCAAGCCTATGAGAAGATTAAGTTGGGGAAGGAGAAAGGCTCTTTTTCCAGGGTCCAGAGCTGCCTATCAAAACCCATTGGCCCCATCTTCCTCAGTAAGGGAACTGTAACTTCATTTGGAAAATCACCTTTTTCAGCCTACTTTGCAGCTAGGTGTGACTGGGGCCATGTGTCTTGGCTAATGAAATGTAAACAGAAGTTTTTAGCTGAAACTCTGGAAGTTTCCTTAAAGGGAATAGCCGCTGTCTGTGATATGTGATGCAGATGTAATGGCTAGAGCTCCATCTTGTATCATAAAATGACCTCGAGGAAGGAAGCCACATGATAAGAAGGCCTGAGCAGAGAGCAGTGAGGGTCCGGGTCCCTGGTGACTGTGAGACAACATACCTACCCCAGGCTACCCATTGGTACTCTTTTAATTTTTTTTTTTAGGGATGGGGTCTCACTATGTTGCCCAGGCTGGCTGTCAACTCCTAGGCTCAAGTGATCCTCCCACTTCATTCTTCTTTTGAAAGAGAGAGAGATAGAATGTCTTTTGTTTTGTTTAAACCATTGTTATTTTAAGTTCCTGTTATCAGCAATTAAACACAATTCCTGACACCAGCTGGTAGCCACACCCCTGTCCTACATCTAGAGAGATGGTCTTTTTATTTATTGTTTTTGTTTTTTGATTTTGAGACAGAGTCTTGCTCTGTTGCCCAGGCTAGAGTGCTGTGGCATCAGCCTAGCTCACAGCAACCTCAAATTCCTGGGCTTAAGAAATCCTCCTGCCTCAGCCTCTCAAGTAGCTGGGACTACAGGCATGTGCCACCATGCCTGGCTAATTTTTTCTATTTTTATTACAGATGGGCTCTCACTCTTGCTCAGGCTGGTCTCAAACTCCTGATCTCAAGCAGTCCTCCTGCCTTGGCCCCCCAGAGTGCTAGGATTACGGGCGTGAGCCACGGCGTCTGACCAACATGATCTTTTCAAAGGAGTAACAGATAACCTATGGACAGATTAGACAGGCACTGTGCTAAGCACTTGACATGCATTAATAATAATGAGTTAATCCTTATTATCTTCATCTTATAAATAAAGAAACAGAGGGTATGGAACTTGCCTAAGGTTATACGGGCATTAAGTGGTGTAGCTGTGATTTCAGCTCAGTTCTGTGGGACTGTAGAGCTCATGCTTTTAATCACCATAACCATGGTATGCTAACTACAATTACCCTGATTTGATATTTACAAGTCAGCTAGATCATAACAGGGCTCACCCCGTCTCAATGCACTTTTATTTAGAGGAGAAAAAAAAACCCTTTTCTTTAGAGATGATCTGAGTATTTCAGTATGCTTGGCAATTATATTTCATGTTGCAAACTAAGTAGGGCTCTTGATTAGTCATTTGGTTTCAAGATTATGCTTACCTGATCACGCTGAGTGTTTACCGTGTGGACAACTGAGGTCCAGATCCTGGACCTGTTGTGGTCAAGCCAATGCACCACATCTTAGAAGTCCTGAGTTAAAGACAAGGCCCCCAGCCTTTCTTCTCTTTCTACCTCTGAACGGTAACACCTAGATCTTCTTGCTGTTCTTTTGTGTAGTCAGTGCACAGAGCAGTAGGCATAAATCTAAGTAGCAACCTAAAAAACCCCAGGATGAAGCATT
Organism: Propithecus coquereli; assembly: GCF_000956105.1. Lineage (NCBI taxonomy): Eukaryota > Metazoa > Chordata > Mammalia > Primates > Indriidae > Propithecus > Propithecus coquereli. The sequence continues at coordinate 2,516,965 of NW_012143301.1, read as the reverse complement.
ATGATAATAAAATGAAATGGAGAAAATTTCTTTTCTAGAGCTCCGGGAGCTTTCAAGAAGGCAGACAAGACCGCTGGGGGCCCAGCCCACACCTCCCAGGAAGCTTCGTGAGCGATATCCCTGAGGGCGGAGTGTGAGGAAAAGGCTGCAGGAAGGCAGAAGGCTGCAGTGTGGAGGTTGCGTAGTCACTGCTCTTGGTAACCCTAAGCAGTAAGTTGGGGAGAGGCCTGGCTTGAACAGATCTGTTGGTGCCCCCAGGCAAGGGGTGGAGCTTTGAGCGCAGGCCAGTGGGGTACCTGTGTTAGTTTCTTAGGGCTGCTGTAACAAGGTGCCGGAAACTAGATGGCTTAGAACAACGGAAACGTATTGTCTCACTGCTCTGGAGGCCGGAAGTCTGAAATCAAGGTATTGGCCAGGCCATTCTTCCTCTGAAGACCCTAGGGAAGGACCTCTCTGAGCTTCTGGTAACCTCAGGGATTCCTTGATTTATAGATGGCAGTCTTTTCCCTGTGTCTCTTCACTTCATCTGCCCTGTGTGTGTGTCTGTCTCTGTGTCCCAATTTCTCCTTTCATAGGCACCAGTCGTAATAGATTAGGGCCCACTGTAATAACTTCGTCTTAACTTGACTACTTCCAAATAACATCACATTATGAGGTTCTGGGGACTAGGACTTTAACACACCTTTCTTGGCGGACACAATTCAGTCCTTAACAGGATGAAACTCAGTTCACAGAAGTAGATATAGCAGCAAAAATAGCGGGAACCATGAAATTTAAAGGCCAGGAATTCTTGGAAACATCTTAAGGGACCCTGGACTCACACAAGCTGCCACTCTGGGAGTTCAAACCAAGTTTACCTAAATTTCCAAGGGTCAGGGAAGTTTTGACATGAGATCTGGGCTTCAGGAGAACAGGAAGAGGCAGGGATAGTGCCTCCTGGAAAGGAACACCCTCTTTGATGGAGCTGTGAGAATCCTCACCCTGTGGGGTGCATTCTCTGTCCACAGGAAGCCTATCTCACAATGCAATTTCCAAGTATTTTTAATACTGATATTAAGCTGCCTTTCCAGCTGCCACCAGGAAACATTAACCTAAAATATAATCTTGCATCATGTCACAACAACACCATTAAGATACAGAGTAGGCAAGAGGGATGTAGCTGATGTATTTGTACTTACACAAATAGAAGGGAATCTTGAAAAAAGAGAGTTGAAATATAGTAATATAGTTGGTTTTTCCTTGGTACTATCAAAGGTAGGGAGTGGTGATTCTAGATCAACAGTCTCAATTACTTCCAAATGGAAATAGGTTTATTCAGCACCCTGGTGTTCATTCTCTGCCTGTGCTGATCCTGGGAACTCTCAGATGAGCTGCTGGTCTCCCCACATGCAGCTCAGTTCCATCACTTGCCAAAACAATTCTGACTTGGGGCGGGGATTATTTCCATTGCTCTGGGCTCCCTTCAAATCACTGAAGGCTTATTATTTAACTCTCTTACAGGTTTATCCCAAATATAATACATAAGCTGTGGCTCTGTGCTACAAATCTGTATTAGACACTAGGTTTCCCTGACTTGTAGTTTGTTCATCTGTGGTTCTCTCATCCCAATGATGGGGTTTTTGCTTACGGTTTTTGAATTTACGTGCACACACAGTCACCTTTGCCCATCCCCTTGTTCAGAAGCCCATTTGGAAGAATCATGCATCTACCTTGGCTTTCATTTTGAGACCCCATCCAGGTCATCTGTTCAATCCTCTAATCCTGCTGTGAGCTCTGGGATCTAGCCTTGGCAGGGTGATTTTCTTCTTCCTAGTAGGTATGGCCATGTGAGTTCTCGGATGCCTGTGGCCTTGTGCCTAGACTTTAGTACACATTTGTTTTCTTATCACTTTGCTGGGTTAGCCCAGCTTAGGGATCAGCAATGTTTGTCTGTGAAGGTCTAGATAGCAAGCATTTAGACTTTGCAGGCCATATGGTCTCCGTTATAGCACATGAGCAACCATAGACAATGCATAAACCAATGGGCATCACTATGTACCAATAAGTCTTTAAAAAAGGCAACAGGCTGGATTTGGCCCAAGGACTGTAGTTTGCTGACCCCCTGGTCTAGCCTGTAATCTGTCTCATTTTCCACTCTCTTGCTCCCATCTCCTCCAACTTCATCCCCTTCCGTTATATTGCTGAGAGTAAAGTACCATGCTTTAATACAAAATCCCAAGGTAAGATACTAATAGCCACTGGATAAAGCAATAAAAATTATTCTGTGTACTTGAGTAACAACGAACCTAAGTTTTAGTGTTCATGAGGGTTCCTTAGAAGACACACATAGGTTATAGTCCAAGATGGTTAATCAGATGCCGTTTAGACAATTTACGCTGTTCCTTCCCTAGGAATTAGAACACTGCCTTGACTCTTTGATAGATGTGGGGTGTTAGTCACCCTTAGTTGCCTTATCCAATGCTATTTCTTCCTTATTCCTTGCGTAAGAACCCTGGCTCGTTCAGCTATGGCGGCAGCGTGCGCAGGGAAGACATAGCCCTCCCAAGTGCAGGGAATGAATTTTTGTCTGGAATTTGTATTGCATTATGTCTGGGACTCAGTTCTGGGAAATGGTATCTGGGGGAAGTCTCCTTGGGGCTTCTAGGAAAGAATTTTTCTCTGCAATAGAAAAGAGAAACATGAGAAGAAACCCTGGCACCTCTCTTTCTGCTCTTGATTGTCATTGAGTGAGAGCAATATTCCTGTTGCTCCCATCCCCATCTTGGGTCCATGAAGGGAGACATGATCAACACTTTAATATTGGCGGAAGGAAATAACGGAAAGAGATTGTTTAATAATGAGGTGCTGCCCCATCCTGTCTTTGGTGTAGAGTATACATGCCCCATACTAACTTCTGGAAAACCTGAAAGATTCCAAATTCTGAAACACATCTGGAATCAAGGATTTTGAAGAATGGACCTTGGACCTGTATTATAACTGATGTCTTGTGTTGGGTCATAAAATCTTACTTCTGGGGTGAATAGTACCCCATGCTCCAGGAAAGCATATTTTCCATAGACCAACAAAGAAGCCATCCTATATCCAGCACCTCCCAGAGTCTCTGCCTCACTGAGTTCAGTCTACAGATGAAAATAAATCATCGGCTACTACTTATGAGAATTCAATGATAGTTTCTCCCTTTGTATACATTGTTTTTATAAAGAACACCCCATAAAAGGGTATAGCTAGTCTGAAGTCTCTTTCCTCCTTCAAAATACTGTGGTGGAATGCAATGAAGCAATGAGGGGACACAGAGATGAATCTCTTCTGTTGTGATCCCGTGTGCAAATGCACACTAAAATATGCCGTGATGATATGTGATTTATCATTTCTCACCCAAGCTTCTCATCTCACCAAACTTCCCCATTTTATAATAAAAAACACTCTGTCTGCTTGGCTGATAAAATCTGTTTTAATAAGGCCTATGTACTTTGGGTGGCCCACAGCGAACCTCCAAGGGCAGTAAATTGCATCTTGGAAATGCAGGCTTTTGGAAATGTGTCTGCATCAGGACTCTGGGGGATTTAAATGCAGAGGGATTTGCAAGGTTTGCATTTTTCATTCATTAAGGTAGTGCTGCTGCCAAACTTCTCTTCCTGTTAGTCATGCAGGGAGGCGGGCTCAACACAGCGGGCTGGTCATAAATTACCATAAGCCTTGGAGCAGCCCGAATGTATTATAATACCAAGGGAACCATAGATCTTGGCGCAAGTTTTCTGCACAATTTCTGAGAAATCCAAATGTATTGAAAAATCACATGTTTCCAGAGGAATAAAAAAAGTTAAGTTCTGCAGGCCAGGAATAAAGTTCATCCTTTATCTAAACCAGTATGAGAAACCCAGAATTAGATGACTGTAAATAGTCTACTTTTGGAGCATTCCATAGAAAAATTACTATAATTAAATGGCTCTTTAGTCTTGATCTGTGATTCTTAAACTTTTTTAAAAAAATCCTTTTGAGAATCTTAAGAAAGCTCTGAACCTTCAGACCAGAAATTGTCCACAAAATACACACACAATTGCATACACAATTTCTGGAGGTTCGTTTGTCCTCCAAGGCTCATCCCTGTCCGCAATCCTCAGGTTGAGGATCTCTGCTCTTCATACTACAAGCTCCTTGATAGTAACAATTATGTCTAATCGTTGTGTCTAATTATGTTTAATCTGCATGGCATCACTCCTGTTTGTGCCTAATACCCCATGACATACTTAGAAATTTTGGTTAGTGTTTCCTAACATGAACTTAGAGTAAAAAAGTTCCTTTCTAAAAAGTCCAAAGTGTTTATTTGGTTCCAAATGCAAGTTTCTCCTTTAATTAAGTTCTGCAATGTATCATTAAACTTCCTTGACATAGTAAAAAATAATTGAAACAAGTGTTCTGCTCTCTTGCTTCAGAATTGCCCTGAACCAAATTTCTGCTTAGGCACATTTGGAAATGTAATGGCTGCTTCTGAGAATTGCCCACTAGCTGTCTAACTTCTACTTCATGTGGACTTTTGAAGGTCCTCATCTTTACTTACATCTTCCCAGAGCTACGGGGTAAAAGTTCCCTGCGCGTGTTGAGCTGAGCATTTCTGGGAGCAGCATCAACACATATGACCATGTGGACCTGAGTCTTCACGCAATATTGGTAATAACTGCCATTGTGGAGTCCTTACTGTGCTAGAACATGTAGGGACACGTATTATCTTCACAGTAGCTGGCAAGTTAGATGTTCTCTCCTTTCAGACGTTATTCACTTGAAGAAATGAAGGCCAAGAAAGCTAAATACACTCGCAGCCATAAAACTAGTCAGTTACAGAGTCACAGTCTGAACTCAGGCTTGTCTGACTTACAACTCTGCACTTAGCTACCACACTCGCCCTGTTAATCTTGGGTTTGCAAATTTGGCAAATAAAGTCAGATTAGAGAAATGGACAGAGAAGAGATCTATTAACCTTCCTGTCATGCCAGGGAAAAAGTCCCAGGAGATATATCTGAGGAGCTTCAGGGAATTGACATCGTATCATATTAGCCAGCGTTCCCACTGAGGTGCCTGGGAGGGTACCTGGGTGCACAGCTTTTATTACTGGAGGAGTACACATAGCATGGCCCCAGGAGAAGGTGTGAAGCAGGCGGGCATTGACTTGGGTCCCCTCCCCACCAAGCTTCTCTTTCTTCCTCTCACACCTAGATAGTGCCCCTCTTTTCACAGGTGAAAGTACACAGATGTGGAAGAGTTGGGTGTTTTCTCACTGACCTGTAAGGAAGTAGCAGCAGCTTGCTGTTCTGGCTGTCATTGCCAGGTGTCAAAGGGAGGGACATGTGAGAAAGGACACTGAGGTTGAGAAGTTCAGAATCTGATAAGGGTGTGTGTGTGTGGTGGGGGTGGGGGATGAAGGAGAGGCATGCGCAAGCTAGCTGGAAAGGAATCTCCCTTCCTTCCTTCCTTCCTTCCTTCCTTCCTTCCTTCCTTCCAAACAGGGTCTTGCTCTGTCACCCAGGCTGGAGCACAGTGGTGCAATCACAGCTCACTGCGCAGCCTTAAACTCTTGTGCTCAAGCGATCCTCCCACCTCAGCTTTCAGAGTAGCTAGGACTACAGGTGTACGCCACCACCTGTGGCTAATTTTTTAAGAAAATTTTTGGTAGAGAAGGTGTCTCACTATATTGTCCATATTGGTCTTGAACTCCTAGTCTCAAGCGATCCTCCTGCCTAGAGCTCCTAAAGTGCTAGGATTACAGGTGTGAGCCACCTCACCCAATCCCTCTTTCTCTCGCAGGTCTGATTCAGCAAGGCGGTGTCCCTGAGGACTCCATATCATCTAGGTCTCCCAGCTCTGCTCTTTGAGCCTCGAACTGGCCTGTTCCCTGGGAAACAGAGAGGTTGTGGGCAATGACAAAATCTAGACTGCGTAGTGAAGAAGCTGAAGCTGAAGAAGAAACAGGTTCTATTCGGTCGTATACTTCCTAGCTAGACCTCAGTAACGGAAACAGATTACTGAGACTACCCTGGAGTTTACACCCTAACAAAAGGGGACTGCAAGAGAGTTAGCTGGCTGGAGCCAAGGTGGGCAGGGTGCGCAGGGGGGGCGGGGTGTAGAAAAGGAAGGGGAGGGAGGATGTCTTGGAACACCCTGCCTGGCAATGTCTAGGGCAGAAGCACAGGAGTCCAGGGCAAGCCCTTCCTTCACCTCACACCACCGCTGGCGAGGAGTCAAAGTCTCTTGGAAACCACCCAAATGGCCTCTCCTCCTTGTCAGCAGTGCAGGCCACTTGGGAGCACTCTCCTTCTGTGCACAGAAGGCTGGGCCCCTGACTGCTCATGGGTAGTGTGGTGTGGACAAAAGGGCCTCAGCAGCAGTACTTGGACAAGGCTGGCTCTTGGGAAAAATACCCTTGTTATAGAGCAAACCACTAAGTTACTTAGTAAAATTCAAATGCCCAATGGCATTTGGGCAACATTAAAAAACTTAGCATGGAGAATCTTTCCTCATTGCTACCTAAACCCATTTTTTGATTGAGGTTAAAAAAATAAATTAGTCTGCGCCATCTCCCAGAGGGGACTGTGAAGCCCCAGGACACTGGACCCTGTTGTTGGCAGTCTCTCCAGAAGTGAAAAAAGTCATAAACTAACTATAATTTTTTTGGACTAGATATAAAGCCTTAATATAGAGACTGACCTACAAAGCCACCGAGCAAGTCAGCATGAGAGATGAGTAAACAAGCCTGGATGCCTGAGTTCTGGTGTCCTGTTACTTCTCTTTCTGCATGGTGAGCAATGAGCCTTTCTCATCCCGCTGGATGAGTATTCTCATCTCTGGGCAGGATCGCAACTAACTGAAGGGAAAGCATGGGAACAAGAAACCGAATTTCATATTCAAAGCAAGGCAGGGGAAATGTCCTGGAAGATAATAAGGATTTAAAAGTTACCCTTCTCTCTCTTTTCCAAGGGAGAAAGAAGGGAATATTCTAGGATTATTTCTCTTCACTACCTGTCTACAATTGTCCTCACACTTCCATTGAAAAACATTCATGGAACATCTCCTGTGCTCAAGACACTGTACTCAGCCTCACTAAAAGTACAAGCATTGACAAGCCATGGTTCCTTTCCTGGTAGGAGTTCTAGAAGGGGGAACATGTCATAGAAAACAAATAACTATCATACAAGGCCCATTCAGTAATACAAAGGTAGAGCCTGAGTGGCTCCAACAAGGAGAAATGTGCTGCTCCTGGGAAGGATCAAGAACGATACCTTGATGAAAATAACATTAGAAATGGGCCTTGAGAAATGAGTGACATTTAATCCACGGGAGGGAGATGGAGGGATGAGTCAGTGCATGCCTAGAGAAGGAAACAGTTTGAGCAAAGGCCCAGAGACAAAAGGGCCACAGATATGACTGAGAAATAGCCAGGTGGCCCATGGGCCTGAAGTTACGGCTCCTGAATGAACAGCCTGTAATAATTCGCTTTTCTGTCATCATGGACATAGCCCAGCTCCTATAGCAGATGCCCTAAAAGCAGTGATTGGGAAGAATATAGAGTAGGTGGTAATGAACAGTTAACAGAGTTTGGAAGGCCTCACCTACTTTTTTCTTCTTTCTACTATTTGCATTTCCCTCTCCTTGTATTTTCAACTATTGTAGGAAGCAAGCTTGGTCTTCCACACCAGTAAGGGATTCACTATCCACTCAGCTTTGGAAAATATAGCATTGGATTTTTAAATACACTGGCAATTTTTTCCTTAATAATAAGTAAAAGACATTTTATGTAACTTTTTCTTTGAAAGTAAACATCATATATAACATTTCGGTTTTTCAAAATTGCTATGGCTATAGCTATATGTACTCTGATGCTAAGCAAGACAGGACTTACCAGCTATTCAACAATCCTAAGCAACTAGCATGTCTGAACAAAGAATATTTTGACTACTGTGCATTAAAAATTGTTTTAAAGTTTTCAATATTAATATTTAATGACATAATTTTGGAAAAATTACACCACTCAATTCTTCTAGAATTTGTGCAAGTCACATGGGTCTTTGAACTCCAATTTTTTTTTTTTTTGGCATTATTCCATTCCTAGGTGAAGATTGTTTACAAAGACATTAAATCTCTTTATTTGGAAGAAACCACAGCAACAGAAAAGCTAACAAAGTCAAAACCTGATCATGTAAGATCAGACTTTGGCAAACTTTTATATGGGGGCACCAAGTCCCTGACTGCTACCTGATTGATTGGGGAATGAGAGTGAAAAGTGATAGAGTCAGGAAGGAACACATTAGAAAAACCTCCCAGCTCATAAAAATTTCCACATAGCATTCAAAATTCATTAAAAGCTCTTCCTCTAATATATGGATATCTCTTTGATTTGTTGAACCCATTTGTCATTCAAGTGGTGCAAATTACTTTACTCAGACAGCATTTTACTCTCATTTCACAAATTGAGCCCAGCTCTGTGGAATCATTGGCTATGTTGATAAGAGGTTGGTGGTAAGAGGGGAAGGCTTAATTTTTAAGCAAGGGGTGTTTGTCTCTAAGGCTTACTATGAGATGGGTTTCTTCTTGTACAAAAGAGCTCTCCTCTGTACACACTAGTACAATTGCATGGTTTTTATGACATTGGATGGGAGACCGCATCGAGATTCTGGAAGACTCCTAGGTGTAAGAAGGGAGCTCTGATAGAGGGGATAAGGTAGGCCCTGAGTGGGAGAAGGGTACAGAAGGAATACGAGAGGGAGGTTGGGAGATGGGAAGCTTGTAGACCCAACATCACCTACTTCACAATGTTGCCCAAGGACCAGGTGGTGGGAATCACACTCCTTGGCATTGAGAAAAATCTGCAAACTACTTATTCCCCACTTAGTGTCCAAATGGCTTAAAGTAAATAGTATAGAGCTGTTTTGAATTTTCCCCCTTACTGTAGTTAATTGGAGGAATCTGGTGGAGAAGACGGTTACTTCGAAATGAAACAGGCCCTGGCCCCTATCCTGGTCCTGCCACTAACACGTTACGCAATGCGGGGCATATGACTTAACCTCCCTGATTACCATCTTTTCTCCCATGTATTACAGCAGAGGCAATAATCCCTGTCTTGCAGGTTTAATGCGAGAACTAAATAAAATAATGTATGTTTAAAAAGCTCAGCAGGATACTTGCAGTCAGTACTCTTTCTTTCCCATAATGCTTTATTCCATTTTGGAATTCTGGAAGGACAGGCTCACAGTGCAGCGTAGAACGTTGGGCCGTTCCTGACAAGATCCTCCAGGTCTCCTCAGTGGCAGCCCACACCTCCAGAGCTCTGAAGCTGACTCATTCTCTCAGGGGATCTGGGAGTAGAAGAAGAAATGGACTTTGGTTTACTGCCAACTAGAGCAGAGCCCTTCCAGAGCTCTCCCAAGCCCAAGGCGTTTCCCTGGAACCGGACCAGCCATGGATGGAAGAGGCCTGGCTTCCCTGTGTTTGGCTTGCTTTGGAGTTTCCAAAGAACCCTGCCAGGGTCCTGCCAGACGTGAGATACTGTTCCCCTTTTCCTCAAAGCTGTTTATGTGAATTAATCCAGGCATTTTTGGAGAAGAAAGTCTTCATGTAGCGGATGTTTCCCACAAATATTCCAGCCTGTAACATATCTTTCAAGCTAAAAATATTTTATGGGTTCTAACCCCTAAAACCTTATAAATTACCATTCAAGCTGTAAGCAGTGATGATTTGTACATGTTCCATAACTGAATGTCATTTGAGGTGAAAAAAATCAATAGTTATCCCAGCAACCATCTAATGCATTATAAAATTAACTCCAGCCTCTCTAATTTGCATGGTTAAAAGCACTTTCAGAAACCATAGGTCTAAAGAGGAAAAATAATTGGGAAGTTACTATGTGTCGATGTGTTGATCACTTTTGTGAATGTTTCTCTGGAATGGTCAAATAAAATTTCTGTAATGATGTTTTTAGTGGAGGTGTCAATTCCTTTATTCTATGATAAATATTTTTGCCAAATGTAGTTCATCTGGCAAAGCATGTGACTATAAACCTTGTTAATGGGACATCTGAGCTTAACCCTACTCCTCCATGAAAAGGAAAATCAATCAATAACTAGGTCATCATGACAGGGAATGGAGTTTCTAGGGGAGGAGCAAGGAGGTTAACTGTTTTGTTTTTTTTTTTTCCCTCTACTGCTTGGAATACCCTTTGGAGGGGAGTGAGCCTTATTTTGCTCTTCAGATTGTCCTTTCAATTTTGTTTTTCTTTTTTCTCCACATGAGCCTTAGGCAGCCTGTCAGTTGGAAGGGGCCCCTGGACCTTTAGAAGTCCTAGGAGGATTCAAGTAGGGCTCTGGGAAAGGGAGGCATTGGCCAGCTGTTCTTGCCCTTGTGTGGAAGTGCTCTTACTTGGAACTTGTCTCCTCCTGCTTCTGGAGTTGTAGGACCCTGGGGACAAGTCCTGGATGCATAACAGTGATCCTCCAAGTGTGGTCCACACTCCAGCTGCATCATGAGAGAACTTGTAAGAAATGCAAATTCTCAGGCCCCACCCTAGATCGACTGAATCGAAACCTCAGGGGATGGGGCTCAGCGGTCGAGGTTTTAACAAGCCCTCGAGGTGACTCTAATGCAGGCTAAAGTTGGGGAGCCACTGGCCTAAGAAAATTCAGTCTCTTTCCAGGCTAAGGCTTAAGTAGGCTGGAGGGGCTGTGTGTACCCAGCTCAACAGAGGAGGAGAGATTTAGGGTCAGAACCTCAGTGAGGAACAAAGTATGTGGGCATGGGGATGACTCTGTGTAAATGCCCTTTTGAGACCTGTAGCAAGTATCTGGCTGAGGAATCAGATTTTGACTCAATCTATTTCTTGAAGACACAATTTAGACAACTAGTCTTATCTTCTGAATAGATTTTTGTATTAGCAGCTGGGCATTCTGAGCTCTAATACCAGATTAACTGCTGCTTTGTTAAAGGATAGTATACAAGCATTTTCCATGCATCAGCTGGAGCGTGCTCCTAGCCAGGACAAGCCAGGCTGATACTGTTGGGTTTATCGTTGAGACTGAGGCCATTTTCTACTTCTCCTGGGTGTCCAATGCCCTCATGTTGCTACTAGTATCCTGAGACCTCTTTTGAATGTCTCTAAGGACTTTTTCCGCAAGTTAATTTGTTACTAAGCGCTCTATCCCAGCTTGCTCTCATATTTAACTAGTTATTCTGATTGGCTAACTGAAAGTATGGCAATTTTGAGCACTGAATCCAGTGGTGAAGCTTTCTGGGTGCCAAATTGATTAGGATTTCTCAGTCTCGTGACTTTCCACCATCTAATATTTATGAGGAACTGAGAAGTCATCATATGAAGAGTTACCCATACAAATAACTCTTTGCTATACATGTTAGGGCAGTAGGAAAACTGCCCTAACTGTAGCTGAGAAAAACCAAGGTTTGATTTCAGGTTGTAGCACTTACTAGGCCAGGGCCCTTGAGCAAGTTGCTTGGTTTTACTTTTTTCAACTCGATATAGGAATAATTTCAACTTTCTAAATTAGAGCTAACATAATAAATGCTTAATGGTAACCTTTATTGTTGATTTTAGTAAGGTGATAGGTCCAAACTTAGATCTGAAGTTGAAAAGTCTTTTCTGTTTGACTTGGAATGAATTATATATCTTTTTTAAAAAATTAAGTTAAATTAAATGTTATTTATTTAGAAATGGGATCTCACTATGTTGGCCAGGCTGGACTGGAACTCCTGGGCTCAAAGCATCCTCCTGCTGCAGCCTCTTGAGTAGCTGAGACTACAGGCGCATACCACTGTGCCTGGCTCTTGAATCATGTATCTTGATATTGTTTTCCCACTTTGGTTTTGTCTTTGCAATGCCATGTTGTCCGGGCTAATATTAATATTATTCTTTAGTCACTAAGCCCATACATTAATAGGGATCTGAAAGTTACTGGATATAAGGAAAAGGCCAGAATGAAATAAAACATTTACCATAGGTAGTTGACAAAATGTAAGGCTGGATAATTGAGCTGAAAATTTTAACTATTTTTAATCATGCTTTTAAAGAGAAGGAGTGTTTTCCCTTCATTTCACTCTGCTGTTTGTTTTAGTGGGAGGGGAGTGCCTTACCAAAGGTGAGTGAGGTTGAAGAGCCTCAGTTCTGGCACCTACGAGCTGCAAGGCCTGAGGCAAGTTGCTTAACCTCTGAGACTCATTTTCATCATCTGTAAAAATAGACTAATACCTAGCTTTCAGCCGTGTTGTAAGGTTACAGATTCAGGTAACCCCAATTATCTGCCTTAATGGAGGAGAGTAAGAGATAATCCACAGAGAAGGGATTTCTCTTTGGCTTTGGAGACTCTTATGATTCCTTTTTTTCTACAGATTTATCTTGCTAATTCTTTGTGTAGGTGAAGATGAAAATTCCCTTACATTGGAGGAATCGTTCCTCTGCAGTGTAGGAACACACCTATGTGGCAGGAGTTTGCCAAGGAGATGTGCAAGCCTTTTGCAGATCATCAAAATTTGATGGTGAAACGTTGATTGATTCAAAGGTCACAGGCTACTGGAAATACCTCCAGTGCTAGTTTCTGAACCAGCTGGTGTTCCTTCTTTGTGCCAGATGGACGATGTGCAGAGAGACGTAGAGCAGACTGAGTGGGGAGCAAATCTGTGCTCAGGGAACAAAGCTGGACTAGGTGGGGCCAGAGAGGACACCATCCCATGCTGAAGGTGGCCAGTTCTCATAAAGCAACACAAAGGACTACTCCAGAGACACCTAGGGAAAAATAAAAGGGCCATTGTAACTCAATTTTCTGATCCGCAAAATAGTGATATAGCAGATGTCTCACATTATTGTCTTAAGGATTTAAATGAGCTAGCTGTATGCAGCCAGCCCATAATAGATTACTTTATGAGAGAGTCTTCTTTAAATCCCTTTTGGCCTTAAATACATTCCATGACTCTATAACTCTATAGTTTCTCCCAGAAAAGCAATGTTTTCAGTCTGTAAAGTATAAAAATAGACTATTTCCACCTGATAAGTTGCACTATGACCTGCCAAAAAGAAAATATCATTTCTTGAGGAGAGCTAGCTAATTCTTTCCCTTCCTTCCTATCCCGGGATACAGCTGTAGCCTGCTCTTTTCTTTCTTTCTATGGTAAGAGAGGTGCTGCTTGTTCAAACACGAACTCAGAGAAGCTCCTTAAGGGTTTCAGGCCCTCGGTCTGCTCAAGTGTGGAAACTCGCCAGTTCCAAGGAAGGGTAGGACCTTTGTAAGCATCCTCAAGCCTATTTTGGGTTTCAAATTCTAAGTTACTTTGTCTCATTTTCTTAAGAATCCTATTGAAAAAAACTTGCATTTGTTCTATTTTTTTGTTCTTAAAATATGGCAAATCAATGCTATTTTTCTTGATGGTTCTTTAATCAATCCCCATATTAAATGGGTGCCATGTTAACTTGTTTATTCATAATCTTTTGTCCTTTTATGCAAAATTAAGACTATGGTGAAATGGTAGCATGGTGAAATATGGAAATTATGCATGCTTTTGAATGCAATAGGTGTCAGTTCAACAGACTCAGTAGAGTCTGTTGAATGCTAGCTGTGTAACTTCAGACAAATCACTTAACCTCTCTGGGCTATAATGTCTTTATCTAGAAAAATGGAATAATGATGCCTATTTCATAGGATTATTATGTAGGTTAAAGATAATATATTAAAAGACTGTGTACATGAGCAGGTAACAAAGTATAGCTATGATTGATTCTTAACATTAGAAACTGTAACATTTGTCTGAAGGTTCAACAAAAGTTATGCTCATCATAGTTACCCTCTGGGGCACTATTGTTCTCTTTCTGTGGATGAGGAAATTGAGGCTCTGAGAAGTTGAGTAACATGCTCAAAGATATACAACTAGAAAATGGAAAAACCAGGTTTCAGCCCAGATTTTTCTGACCCTAAATTTTGGGCATTTTTTACTACATATCACCTGCCCTCTCATGATGAAAATCTAATTCTGTGTGGTATCATGAGCTAATATCTGTGAATGCCAGCAACACACATTTTTCCTGTTCTCCTTTAAAGCACTGATTACTTTCTGCCACTGAGTATAATTACTTATGCACAAGTAAGAATTTTTCTGTTAGCCTATGACAAAAAAAACACAAAAGCAGAACACGGCTTTGGGCATTCTCTGTAGTATTGCCACACAACCTTGGAGTCAGTGGGTATGCAGAATACGTTCATTGAACATAGAGCTAAATGGTACAGGTTTATACCCAGCTTTGTGTAACAGTTACAGAAGCATGGCATTCCACTCCTCCCTTGTGTCTCCCAGAGTTCAAGGTTTTTTCTTTTTTTTTTTCCTCACTGTCACCCAGGCTGGGGAGTGCAGTGGTGCGATCATAGCTTACCTACCTAGCTTGCCATAGCTTGTAACTCCTGGGCTCAAGCGATCCTCCTGCCTCAGCCTCCCAAAGTGCTGAGATTATAGGTGTGAGCCACTGCACCAGGCCACAGAGTTCAAGTTTTAAAAATAAATTATTACACCTGCCTCTCTTCCCAAAATGCTTGAGGTGGTTCATTGCTCAAATGAATCTGTACCTGCCTTCACTGACTCATTTGGAGGGATCAACAAGTTCACACGATGATGTGAATAAAAAAGAAGGAAGGGACAGGCATTTTATAATTTATCAAGAGACAAGTACTGGCATATCAAAAAATTTGTATGCAAAGGAGATGCTCTGTTTAAATAAATCAATTCACGAAAAGTATATGTCGCAACCATTTCCAAGAACTGCTCTGTGAAAATTAATGTAGTTAAGGGACTTACCAGGTAAGAAAATCTAAAATAGTTCATCCTGTGGGCTCCTTGGCCCACCCCATTCTGCGCCACCAACGGCCCTTCAGTTAGTAAAGGCTTTAAGCTATAAATGATTCTGCACGTACAATCACGAGGTTGCTTCTGGTCCATTTCATGCTACACAGACTTGCCCTTTTTAGGAGAGAAGTTAGGCTGAGAATTCACTTAAGTGACCTCCAGGAGATTAATTCCAATCAAATATACTCAACACAGCCAACCATTCAGTGCAGTATGAAGGAAAATTTATACATTCACAACTAAGTCCTACTGGATGTGTTTTCAGAGTTAACTAACCTCAGGAATAAATGAGTGATTCAGGGTGGTCTGAGAGATGCCTTTCCACTAAGGTAGGGAGCAGTGGTAGTATGGGTCACATGCTTGGGACTTGGGAGTTGTCATTTTCTTCTTCCAGTTTTGCCATTGCCTTTTGGCTGGATGTTATTGTATAATTCCATTGACTGCTCTGTGCCTCGGTGTGCGCATTTAGAACAGTGTCTCTCAACTGGGGGTGATTTTGCCCCCATCCCACCGCCCGCCTGTAGGATACTAGCAATGTCTGGAGACATTTTTGTTTGTTGCAACAACGGAGGAGGGTATAAGGAGGTGGTGCTGGCGGCATCTAGTGAGCAGAGTTCAGGAATGCTGCTAAACATCCTGCGTCACACAGGACAGCCCCCACAACAAAGAATGGGGCTCAAAATGTCAACAGTGCAGAGGTTAGGAAGCCCCGATATAAAGAGACAATGGTAATATCCTGAACCTAATTCCTCCAATAGAATGTTAGATAATTTTACTTTTGTAGAATACTTTGAGGTCTTTGGCTAAAAGTTGCTGTGTAAGTCTGAAAAAAAAAAAAAAGTCATGTTGCTACAAGTCCCTAGGTCTCAGTGAAGCTTGCTGACAGAGTCTGACTCAGCACCTTCCCACATTTTTAAAGGGTTAGCTTTACTCTCCTTGGGGTTTGTCTTTTTAAAAAGCTTGTTTTTCTTTCTAAAGTATTTTGAATTTTAAAAGTTTGGGTCCAAACCACCTAATTATCTAAGTCATTTCTGGCATATTATTAAGATTCTTAAATAAAACTTTCAGACTGGTCTTGGTTCTGGACTAGAGGGTACTCATTTTCCTGAGGTCAAGGAATCAGGGGAGACTCTAACAGTGATCGCACGGCTGGCCCATCTCACAGCTCCCTGATGTGAAAAAGTTAAGTTGTTAGGAGCAAACCGAGTTTTTCATTGACGCTTCTTTTCCTTTGGCTCCTGGAAAATTCTCTTCAGTAGCCTCTTGGGATCACACAGAAAATGACAAAGAAGGGAAAAACAATTTCTAAAGTAGACACTCTCAAGAGTCATATTTATTTTTTCTGGAACCATCTAGGAAAAAAATAACAACCACACAGACAAGACAATTTTAAATCAAGCCTGTTTCTGATTCAAGTCATTTCCTTTCTGCTAGCCTGTCAAAATTCAACGGCATCATATCTAGTTGGTCCAAAAACCAGACTGGTGCATGCTGTATTATAGAAACTCTTTTGACTTTGGCAGACCCTAGAAAATATCAAATGTGTTAGAAATTTGGGAAGCCAGGAGAATGGAGAAATAGAGTTTATTTTCATGGAAAGTCAGTTGCGTACTTTAGGTGGCTGGGAATAGTTTCCCTATGAAAAGATGATTTGACTATGGCCAAAGATTAGGTAAAGAAAAATTAAACCACTGGAGATCAGGCAAAGAAATAGAATTTCTATCTACAAAAATTTATTTTGGCTTAGAAACCTGTACCATTATCCACAGAAGAGCATTCTGCCAGCCCTGTTAATAATATTTCATATTAGTTCCACGGATTCCTTTAGTGGATGGCAAAAGTCATAAAAAATATCACAAGCTCGCTGGAAGGCCCTGGAGGAATATCTAAGGAGGGTGCTCTGAGAGTCAGGAACCAAGAGCTAGAGAAACAGGTGACCCACAGTCATTGCGAATGGCAGCATTGCTCGCAGCCTTGCCTTTGATGTCCCTGGGATAGACATTTCTCTAGAGTTTTCTTCCTTCCACTGTTTGAAGGGAATTATGCGAATACAATTGGCTCATAGTGATGACATTAGCATTATGAATAATGCTTGGGGGCTATACCCAAAATGCTGAGAACTGACTGTTGGATTCCCAGAACATTTGACATCATGATGTCTGGGATGCCAGGTCAGCACAGTGACTGTCAAAGGAAATGCAGACAGCAGAAATTCATTGGAAATAGATGTTAGAAACTAGATATTTAAACAGAGTTTTGCAATACCATCTTTATTTTGTTTGCATTGTGGTGTGGTGGTGTTTACTTTGCCATAATTTTGTTATTCTTTATTCACAGAATTATATAGCTTGAAAAAGTATTCTTTTGCTGCTAACTTAAGTGTGGTCTTTTCTTTGGCTTCTTATGGTTCCTATAATCAGTCATGGCAGAAATCTATGACTTATCAAGAAACCAACAGCCACATCTGTGTTCTTGTTTAGATTTTTCTCTTCCATGGGCGTTAAGTGGAGGACTGCAATTAAGTTAAAGAAAATTGTAACGATCTGATTAGTAGAAACTTAAAGTAAGAATAAGATTTCTCTTGCAGTTTAGAGGTGCAAACAGGGAGATTTAGCTCTTGTAGGAGAAACATGAACAGATGGGGATCAGGAGTGTTAGTTATATCTACAGTGGGGAAAGAAAGCCCTTAAAGCTGGGATTTTTTTTTTTAAATGATACTTTAAAAATTGCCACTATCAAATTAGGAGGCAAGGTGGTACAGAGCAGAGTTTGGCAAACTTTATCTTAAAAGGCCAAATAGTAAATATCGTAGGCTTGTGGGAACACAGGGTCTCTGTAGAAACTACTCAAATCTGCTGTTGTAGTATGAAAGCAGCCATAGACAGTATGAACGGGTGTGGCTGTATTCCAATAAAACTTTACGTATGTGCCCTGAAATTTGAATTTCTTGTAGCTTGCACATGTCACAAAATAGTTTCTTCTTCTGACTTTTTTCAACCGTTTAAAAATGTAAGAACCAGCTGGGTATGGTGGCTCACTCCTGTAACTTTGGGAGGCTCAGGTGGGAAGATCGCTTGAGGCCAAGAGCTTGAGACCACCCTGGGCAACATAGTGAGACTCCTCACAGCACACAAAATAAAACAACAACAATAAAATCCCGTGATAACAAGATAATAAAAACTATTGTTATTAACTACACGTACCAAATTTCTGAGTCACCCACATCTGCAGTAGGAACATGTCATTATATGTTTCTTTGACAGGCAATTTAAAATCAGCTTTTCTCAGGCCTGTCATCTTTCAGTTTTATTTCACAAGGCTTTTCTTTATCCAAATGTATTTCTGTAGTCTCCTGCTAGAGTCTACAGAACCAGACTTAAAATGAACTCGGGTCTATATATCCTTTCCCACGTGAATAGATAAATGAACATTCAAAACACGTTTTTACGAATCTTCTTACGCTGCTCCAGGGAGGAGCTTGTCAGGTTCACATTGCAGTTTATACCTGGGAGCTGCTGTGTCCCTGCCTTGCCGGCAGGACAAGAGTCTTGGTGTCATCTCAGGGGCTTGTAACTGTGACAGAGCGAGAGATAATCATGAAAATAGTGTTTGTGTGGCTTAGATCATGTAAATGAGCACCCGGAAGAAAATTTATTCAGAATAAGCCTTCACATCTAATTCTTCAGGGCATAAACATTTCTCCAACCTCATAATTTGTGAAAATAATAATAGCTTCCAAGAGATCTTCCAACCTAAAAATCTGTATTTACTTGAACCCAGATGCTTAGTTGGACTTCCCATTTGAAAGAAATACCTCTATTTCTTCATCACTTATTCTGAAGATACAAAATCAAATTCTGAAGAAAAGTGTGATCGATGGGGCTGAGACTAGGGTGAGGTAAGTGAGGCACTCACCTTGGGTGCAAAATTTAAGGGGCAGCAAAAAACTCGATAATCAAGATAAATGGTATTTTAATGGAATATTTTTAGAAATCAAAATTAATGCAAAAAACATCCATAATGAACAAAATTTCAAAGTCTTAAATAAAGACAGGGTCAGTAACAGTGCTGGTCAAGGCAAATTGGAGCCTAAATAGATCTTACTTAGACTCCGTCATAACCATTTCTCCCTTGGAGGCTGTGCTTACAATTATTACTGTAGTTAAAGAACATTGGGTTAGAAATAGAGTTGGTTCGATTGCACTATTTCTCCTCTTCATTGCTTGCTTTCTTTCCACATTCTCTTTGTTCTCCTTTTTTCACTGTTACAACTTACATTTCTTTTTGCTACTTTCTTTCTGCACATCAGCTTTGACCCATTTATGCTGTCTCACAGTTTGCAAGGAAAACGATCAAAGAGCTCTTTTATTTATGATAACTGAGTGGTTTCCTATAAGTTAATACTAACTCTAAGGCTTAAATGACTTTAGTTGCTGTTGGTTTACGTCCTCTTGGCTTGACGCCGACAGAGTGACCTCTTCAACAATTCTCATGATTCCCTGAGCTATGGAAGTCTCCAGTCTGGGAAACATTGCTCTACACGAAAGCTGATGAACCACACAGTAAGGTCTAAGGATTTTCTTTTAATCCGTCAGTGGCAATCTTAGAGTTAGTGCTCGTGAGTGTAGTGGGCCACTCCTCTGTGACTCCTGACAGTTACCAGCACATTCTTTAGAGAGGAGGGTTTGAAAATCAAATGTTTGAAGTAAGCCATTGGGATCTGCAGGGCTGTTAACGTGGCAGCATCTGGCATTTATAATCTGATCAAAAGCTCCCTTCCTCTTTCTTAATCTTTATCCCAGATGGGAGCATGGCTCAGTACCAAGAAAGTTTTCAGTTTTTCTTCCCAGGGAAAGCTAAGCCAGAAGCACAGAGTGCCACAGGGAAGTGACCATGGGAACAGGGGTTAGAGCTTTCATATATCCCATGCAGTGTCTAGAGCATCATGGAGACTTAATTCTGATAAGCAATTTTTAAATGCAAGCAATTATATTAATGGTGACTAGAGCCAACCCTGTGGTTCTATAGCAGATAATCAGGCAGAATCATGATTTTGGAGAATCTCTACTATTAGCTGGTGTTTAAAAAAGGGGTTTGGTTCCTTTGTTGCCAGAGAGTGCATCTATGTTATAGTTCCTTTAGTGCAGAAGTTTAAGCTCTGAAACAGTAAAACAAACATGTCACATGTTTATTCACATATTGTCCAAACACACACCAAGTGCTTTTTGTGGTTGGTTTGAAGTTTTGATTTTGGTTTTCTGTATTTATTTATTTTTCTCTTAAGAGACAATGTGAATATCCTGTGCTGGGATAGGGTTGGAGTTGGGGGAGGTGGCTCTTTCCAGATAATGGGAGAAACTGAAGTTAGTTCCTCCAGGCTTGGAAAGCTTCCTGCATTAAGTAGAATTAGAAATGAGCTTGAACAAGATAAAAAAGAGAGTTCTCTGAGGAGATGAGGCAAAGACTTTTTTGGGCACATGGGAACTGTGGCTTTCTGAGATAAATCCAAGGTAAGTATAGAGCAGTGGTTCTCACACTTGAGTGTGCAGTGGAATCACCCTGAGGGTTTGGGAAAACAAGTTGTGGTGCTCATCCCCAGAGTTTTTGATTCAGTAGGTCAAGGGGATGCTTGCACATTTGTGATTTTTAAGAAGATGCCAGGTGATGTTGATGCTGCCAGTATAGAGACCATGCTTTGAGAAACACTGTTTTTTTTTTAATTTCTAACATTTTAATGAAAAATTTTGAACATACAGAAAAATTGTAAGAATTCATTGTGAACATATATTTGAATTCACCACCTAGATTCTAATTCTTTT
>NW_012143301.1:2481399-2494739 GCF_000956105.1 Propithecus coquereli | reverse complement strand
GGGTCTCTCACTCTTGCTCAGGCTGGTCTATGTTTGTCTTTATGCCAGTATCATATCATTTCAATTACAATAGCTTTGTATTATATTTTGAAATCAGGAAGTATTAGGCCTCCAGCTTTGTTGTTGTTTCTCAAGATTATTTTTGGCTTTTCAGGGTCTTTTGTAATTCCATATGAATTTTAAAATTGGTTTTTCTATTTTCATAAAAAATGCTATTGGGATCTACAAGGAAGAACTTGTACCTATCTTGCAGAAATTATTCCATAACATTGAGAAGGAAGGAATCCTCCCCACCATGTTTTACAAAGCCAATGTCATCTTGCTACCAAAGCCAGGAAAGGACTCAACAGAAAAAGAAAACTATAGACCAATATCCCTTATCAATATAGATGCAAAAATTCTCAATAAAATCCTAGCAAACCAAATTCAGCTGCACATCAAAAAATAAATAAATAAATAATCCACTACGACCAAGTAGGCTTCATCCCAGAGATGCAAGGATGGTTCAACATATGCAAAGCTATAAATGTAGTTCACCACATAAATAGAAGTAAAAACAAAGACCATATGATTCTCACATGATAAGAACACTTAACAAAATAGGCATAGATGGGACTTAGCTCAAAATGATAGAAGCCATATACAACAAACCCACCAACAACATCATACTGAACGGGGAAAAATTGAAAACATTCCCACTTAGAACTGGAACCAGAGGTGGCCCACTGTCACTACTTCTATTCAACACAGTGCTGGAAGTCCTAGCCAGCACAATCAGACAAGAGAAGGGAATCAAGGGTATCCAAATGGGGGCAGAAGAGGTCTTACTATCACTTTTCGCTGACAATATGATCTTACATTTAGAAAACCCCAAAGATTCTTCCAAGAGACTCCTGGAATTGATAAACAAATTCAGCAAAGTCTCAGGTTACAAAATCAATGTACATAAATCAGTAGCATTCATATATGTCAACAACAGTCAAGCTGAGAACCAAATCAAAGACTGAATACTTTTCACAGTAGCAACAAAGAAAATAAAATACCTAAGAATATATTTAACTAAAATACCTAAGAATATATTTAACTAAGGAAGTGAAAGACCTCAAGGGAGAACTACAAAACGCTGAGGAAGGAAATAGCAGAAAAAATGTATGATGCTCATGGATTGGCAGAACTAACATTGTTTAAATATCTACACTACCCAAAGCGATCTACAGATTCAATGCAATCCCCTTTAACACATTAACTGCCATATGAGTTGTATTTAACTCATGCTAGTTTTGAGCCTGGGTCCTCATGAAGCATATGTCACTCACATGTCTCTTTACCTTGGGAGCTGTGTGAACTATTTTTCAAGTTGTATATAACTCACACACAGAAATAATAAAAATAACAAATTTTTCATTACATTAGAAAGGATCATTTAATTTTCAAGGTTTTTATTCTATTTTGTAATAATACACCATGGCCCCAAGGAAAAATTTTTTTTTCTAGTGTGGCAGTTAGTGTGTTAAAATACCAATGTCATTTTTTGTAGATCTAGAAAAAATAATTCTATGCATTGTATAGAACCAGAAAAGACCCCATATATCCAAAACAACCTTAAGCAAAAAGAATAAACCAGGAAGCATCCATTTACCAGACTTCAAGCTCTACTACAAGGCTATAGTAACCAAAACAACATGGTAATGGAACAAGAATAGAGACATAGACCAATGGATCAGAACAGAGAACTCAGACATAAAATCATCCTCATATAGTCATCTCATCTTTGACAAAGCAGACAAAAATATACACTGGAGAAAAAATTCCCTATTCAATAAATGGTGCTGGAAAAATTAGATAGCCACATGCAGAAGAATGGAATAGGATCTGGACCTACCACCACTCACAAAAATTAACTCATTATGGATAACAGACTTAAACCTAAAGCATGAAGCTATAAGAATTCTAGAAAAAGAGGTTGGAAATGCTCTCTAGATATTGGCCCAGGGAAAGAATTTATGAAGAAGACCCCAAGGGTAATCACAGCAACAATAAAAATAAATAAATGGGACTTTGTCAAATTAAAAAGTTTCTTCGCAGCCAAGGAAATAAGCATTAGGGTGAATAGACAACCTACAGCATGAGTGAGAATATTTGCATGCTATATATCTGATAAAGGGCTGATAACAAGAATTTACAAAGAACTCAAGCAAATCAGCAAGAAAAAAATCAAACAATTCCATTAAAAAATGGGCAAAAGACATGAAAAGAAACTTTTCAAAAGAAGATAAACTAATGGCCAACAAACGTGAAAAAATGGTCAATGTCTCTAACCATCAGGGAAATGCAAATCAAAACCATAATGAGACATCACTTAACTCCAGTGAGAATGGCTTTTATCAAAAGGTCCCAAAACAACAAATGCTGGCATGGATATGGAGAGATGGAAACACTCATACACTGTTGGTGGGACTGCAAACTAGTATAACCTCTATGGAAAGTAATATGGAGATACCTCAAAGAACTAAAAATAGAACTACCATTTAATCCAGCAATGCTGCTGGGTATTTACACAAAGGAAAAAAAAAACTTTTTATAAAAAAGCACATGAACTCGAATGTTTATAGCAGCACAATACACAATTGCAAAAATTGTGGAAACAACCCAAGTGTCCATCAATACATGAGTGGATCAATAAAATGTGGTATATGTATATAACGGAGTACTACTCAGCCATAAAAAAACTGGTTAACTAATACCTTTTGTATTAACGTGGATGGAAGTGAAGACCATTCTTCTAAGTGAAGTATCACAAGAATGGAAAAACAGCATATGTACTCACCATTAAATTGGAACTAATCATTCAACACTTATGTGTACATATGGAAACAATACTCATCAGAAATCAAGCAGGTGGGAGTGGGGAGGAGGGGATGGGGAAATTTACACCTAATGGGTACAATGCACACTATCTGGTCGATGGGCACACTTATAACTTTGACTCAAATGCTACAACAGCAATGTAACCAAAACATTTGTACCCCCATAATATTCTGAAATAAAATTTGAAAAATTGCTATTGGAATTTTGTTAGGGATTGTATTGAATCTGTAGATCACTTTGGGTAATATGGACATTTTAATAATATTGAGACACCACGTACACAGGATGCCTTTTCATTTATTTTTATTTTCTTTAGTTTCTTTCTTTCTTTAATGTTTTATGCTTTCAGTGTATGTCTTTCACTTCTTTTGTTAAGTTTATTCCTAATATTTTATTATTTTTGATGCTATTATATATGGAATTGTTTATTAATTTCCTTTCTGGATGGTTAGTTGTTAGTGTATAGAAACACAGCTGATTTTTGCATGTTGTTTGTATACTGCATCTTTACCAAATTCTTTTATTGCTTATTTTTAATGTGTTTGTCATTTGCCTAATTTTCTCTTGTGTTCTCCCCTCTTATTAATTACATAGCGTTTTTATATATTCCAAATAGTAGTCTTTTGGGCCTTTATGCATTGAACTACTTCTTCACATTTTGTGGTTTGCCTTTTCACTCTTTTTCATAATGGATTCTGAGGAATTCTTAATTTTAATTAAACTGGATTTATCAACTTTTCCTTTAAAATTGTCAATGAAGAAAAATCCTTAAAAATATCTTTCTTTGCCTTCAAGGTCATGGAGATGCTCTCCTTTGTTGTATTCTTAAAGCTTTATTTTTTTACCTTTCACATTTAGATCTTTACTCAGTGGTGCATTGCACTGTATAATTACTTTGCACTGAACTGCAATACCAATTTGGTCATTTATTAAATGGGTGTATGTGCATAGATCTTCATTCTTCTCCATAGCTTGTTTTCCTATTCATGTGCCAAAACCACATTATGTTAATTACAATAACTCTACAATAAATTTGACAACTGGTAGGGCAGATTCCTACCTTCTTCTTTCTCAAGAGTGTCTTGGCTCTTATTGACCCCTTGCACTTTCATTACGTCTTAGAAATGCATTGTAAAGTTCCATAAAAGCATTTTGGAATTTTTATTTGCATTGTACTAAATCTCTAGATCATTTTGAGAATTGACACTTTTACAATAAAAAGTCCTCCAATCTAGGAACATGATATATTAATAGATGTCCATTTACTTAGGCCTCCTTTACATGTTTCAAAATGCTTTATGATTTTCTCTCTGAAAGTTTTCCACATCTTTTGTTAGATTTATCTTAGGTACATATTTTTATATTACTGAAAACGGCATTTAAAAATTTATTTTATCTATTTGTTACTCATCTATAAAAATGCAACTCATTTTTGAATGTTAACTTTATATCCAGCTATGTTGCTAAACTCTTATTAATTTTAGTAATTTGCCCATAGATTCTTTTGTATTTTCTGTGTATACAGCCAGGCCATCTATAATAATGATAGTTTTGTTTCTCTTTTTTGAATCCCTATACTTTTATTTTTCTTCTTATATTACAATACTGACTAGAATTCTCAGTATAATGTTGAATACCAGTGGTGATAATGGGAATCCTCATCTGAATCCTAATCTCAAATACAGTATTTTCAACATTTCGCTGTTAAATATGTTAAGCAGCTTACCTTCTGACCATCTTTCTGAATTCTTCTTTGTTTGTCCCTCGTGCCTTTCCCAGAGTTTACAGTTGAGAAGAAAAAAATGTCCCTATGCCATTTTTTTCCAGATTGGAAATCTCTATGTGTTTATGTCTTCTGTTGTGTTTCTTTGAGAAGTTGGGCTGTGAAATGAAGAAAGAAACCTGTTTGATGCAGCAGGCACAGATTAGCTGAAATAATGGAAGAGGCCGGGTGTGGTGGCTCATGCCTGTAATCCTAGCATTCTGAGAGGTCAAGGTGGGAGGATTGCTTGAGCCCAGGAGTTTGAGACCAGCCTGAGCAACATAGCGAGACCCTGTCTCTAAATAAATAAACAAACAAACAAACAAACAAACAAATAAAATTATCTGGGCATGATGGTTCATGCCTGTAGTCCTAGCTACTTGGGAGGCTGAGGCAGGATTGGCTTGAGCCCAGAAGTTTGAGGTTGCAGTAGCTATGATGATGCCATTGCACTCCAGCCCAGGCAACAGCACAAGACCCAGTTTTTCCCCCATCCCCCCAAAAAAAGAAATAATGGAAGAATTACTTCTCATTAGCTTAGAATTTGATAATTTAATTCTTATAAGTTACTTGAAGATTGCCACTTCATTTGTCTCAAAACATTATTTTTCTTAACAATCCCTTGGCCCTTGAACAGGTTTGTATAGCTGGAAGAGTATTTTTTCCAGATGACCAGGATGTGCTGAACAGTGAGAATTAACTTTTCTATTTTGTCCTTCTTCACCTTCACCTACAACTTATTCAAGCTGCAGGTAAAGTTCTAAGAAGCAATGGCAATCTCAGTACTTACTGGATTTAACAATCCCCAAACTGTAAAGTAATACAGATATCATAGTTGTAAGTTCACATACATGTAATAAGTCATCAGTAATCACAGCTGAATGAATGAATCAATTGCCATTTATACTTTTATGTTCCTAGTATATCTGAATACCTGTCTTAGTCCCTTTGTGTTGTTATAAAGGAATAGTTGAGGCTGGAAATCTATAAAGAAAGTTTTATTTGGGTCATAATTCTGCTGGCTGGAAGTCTAGGCATCTCAGGCTGCTTCCACTCATGGAGGAAGGCAAAGGGGAGCCAGTGTGTGCAGAGATCACGTGGTGAGAGAGGACGCAAGAGAGAGACGGAGAGGTGTCAGGCTCTTTTTAATAACCAGCTGTCCCTGCAACCCCAGGGAGGGGATTAATCTATTCATGAAGAATCTACCTCCATAACCCAAGCATCTCCCATTAGGCTCCACCTCCATAATTGGGGATCAAATTTCAACATGAGGTTTTGGGGGACAAACATCTAAACTATAGCACCCCCTTTCCTCAAGCTTAGATAATCTTTTATTCATAGTTCACTTGAATGTGTGTTGAAACTAGGTTGTGTGCTCCGCCTTTGTGTTTCCATAGTTTCCTGTACTCCCCTCCATGCAAGGGACGTCTATAGGTCCAGTTCGTGGAACCTCTCATGAATGTTGAAGCTCACATAGGCGTTAGAATAAGCAGGCAATTGACGCTAGGAATATGTAGGAAGTCATTCATTAACAGCAACAGTCAGCAAAGCTGGGGAGTTGGAGGAAGCTAGAGTTTCCTCCTCTCCACCCAAAGCCTGACGTGATTCTTATCAAAGACTAGTAACTGACACCTAAACTTACAGCTTCCCAAGAATTCACATTCAACCTCAAACAGAGTGGTGCTGAACAAATGCATCACGCTTCATTTTAGTTGCGGAATCCTGCCCTTGAGGCGCTCAGTGCAGGCAGGCCATTGACGTGAACCCTCACGAAACATGTTGACTCCTATCACAGCACGTAGGGTATGTTGCTGTTATTGCTTATCTAATCATAACTCTTACCCATTCTAGACTACAGGCAAAAGGCAAAAAGAACTGTGCTAATTTTCCTACCCATTCTCTCTCCAGCCCCTAACACAGGATGACACACAGTAGGAGTTACTATTTAATAATTAACTCTCAGACACTGGTGAGGGTGAGGAGGACTAAGAAATATGAAAGTAAGGGTTGTTTCTGCAAGAACATACAACTTTGATGAGGAAGATTAACAGGTAAATAACTACAAGTAATGTAAGTCATTCAAATAAATGCTAGGAAGATTCAAATTATCAGCCCTGGCAGTCTTCAACACAGGGAAGTTAATTGCTAATTTTGGGGATCAAGGAAGGCTTTACTAAGGAAGAGATTTTCAGCTGCATGTGGAAATAATGCAGTCTAATATATGGGAAATTATTTCTCTAGAGTGTATTCCTCTTTTCCTGACTTCCATTCTTTTTTCCCCAAAAAGAAATGTTTACAAAGTCTTCCTATTATTAATAGTAAGAGTCTGCTTCCTGTGAAAAGTCCCAAATATCATTTAATGATTTTAAAACAATAACCTCTGTGTGATAATCATGGATTCCGATCTGGGTGCTTATGTTGGGAAGAAAAATATTAATCAAATTTTCAGCCCAAATACTATTCCAGGGCTTCTGGGAGTCTCTTTGTTCTGGTTTAAGCAATTTGTTTTTGGCTCATAAGTAATCTCAGATGGTAGCAGCATTTCCAATTAGATCTTAGTACTGCTGACGGTAATTCATTTAAGGGTGTGAACATTTTTTTAAAAAATTAGATTTCTAGTGTTATTGAATTCTCCAATGACCAAGAGAAATTATATAGGCCTTGGTGATTGGATTTTCCAACTGAAAAACTATTAACTCTCTTGAGAAGGGAGAATATGTAACAAATCAATTTTTGCAATAGGATTGCACATTTTTATAAAATATTTTGCAAAATGCTACCAAGGTATTTTTCTTTCTTTTTTTTTTTTTAAATTTCAGAACATTAGGGGTGTACAAACATTTTGGTTACATATATTGCCTTTGCATGGTCCAAGCCAGAGCTACAAGCGTGCCCATTCCCCAGACAGTGCGCTCCGCACCCATTAGCTGTGAGTTTACCCACCCCCTCCAGCCCCCTCCCACCTTCCCGGCACCCGATGAATATTACTTCCATGTGTGAACCTAAGTGTTGATCAGTTAGTACCAATTTGATGGTGAGTACACGTGGTGCTTGTTTTTCCATTCTTGTTGTACTTCACTTCGAGGAATGGGCTCTAGCTCCACTACCAAGTTTTTGAGGGACGATCTCACTAATCTTCCTTAGAAACCTGGTTGAAAAGGAGGGAAAGAGACTAATCATATTATTCTTCCTTAAATAATTTATTCAGTACAGAAAGTAACTTGTTTATCACCCAGCAGATGAGTAGCAAATTATTAACTGTATCCTATATCGTGTGCTTGTTTTGTGGCCATAAAAGAGGTTTGAAAACCTTTGCTCCTAATAATAGATTTTTCATTAACCACTCTGAAAATAGGGCATGGGGTGGGGGTCAAGGAGTTCAAATGAATGTCCTGAAAAAGGCAAGAGAAGGTTGGGAAGAGGAGGGTTGCCTGAGGGAAGAAGAATTTTTAAGCCCATATAGTTGGCTCACACCACCAAAATGGCCCACCTCAGCAGTGGCTACGACCGGAGTGTGGGGTGACTAAGAAAAAGTTGTGGCACAGCTGATTATTCAAGGCCTTGTTGAATGGATTAAACATTGCCAGGCCTTTCCTGCACCTGAAAGAGTTTATGTCCCATTATCTTCAACGAAGCTTGTTAGGGTTGAGGCATTTATTGTCTGTACCTTACAATTAGCTCTCAAGCTCTCATCTACTCTTTGTGGTGTTATTACATCAGGCATCTTCTCAAACAGATTGTAGTCTCTTTAGGGGCAAGGACCGAAGCTTACAGATTGTCTCTCCATGGGATTTGGTACAATTCTTTACACAAGTTAAGAAGTCAATAAATACTTTCTGATGGTATTTCACTTAACTTAAATGTAAGGGATGTCTGTTGTGTTTTTTCTCTGGCTCAAGATAATTCCTGTATTTTGAGTACTGATGCTGTCTCATTTCCCACACATGGGTCACCAGAGGAGGCAACATAAGCCATGCCTCTACTTTGCGATTCTTCCTGATACACCATGCAGATCCAATAAGACTCTTTCTCTTAGACATTCGGAATTTTGACCTAAGAAAAAAGAGATCTGAGTCTGTTGCTCCTCAAAACCCATTAATAGAAGAAAGGAAGGTCCACAACTCCCTGGTTCCATTTGTGGCATACTCTATGGCTGCCTAACAAGAGGCATAGGTTCCATTCTTATTTGCTATCAAACACCACACTTTCCATCTAGTATCAGCTGAAGATTTCTTGATCTCATGAAAAATGGGCCCAACTTCTAGTCTAGGGATAGTCATAAAGCCACAACCCAGTTTTACCTAATAATCATAAATCTATAATCATAAACTATCTAATGATTATCAGAAACCTAGTTCTTTTGTTTAATATTTACATTTTTTTTAAGAGTGAGACTCTGTTACCCCGGCTGGAGTGCTGTGGCATGATCATAGCTCACTGCAGCCTCCAACTCCTGGGCTCAAATGATCCTCCTGCCTCAGCCTCCCCAGTAGCTGAGATTACAGGCATGTACCACCACACCTGGCCTCAGTTCTATCTAAAGAGACATGATAGGAAGTCTGCCGAGGGTCTTCTAGGAAATACGTACTGATCCTTGAAAAAAAAAAAGAGAAAAAAATAATGAGAAGTTTCTCTCTGCCCTCACTACCACCCCTCCCCCTTGTTTCCTACCTTTGAATAGGGTGCCTGGTGTTAAGGCAGCCATGTTGTGGCCATGAGGCCACCAACTGCAAGAATGACTGACACCCTGAGGCTGGTTAAATGAAAGGATGGAAAGAGTCTGGCTCCTTCATGACGTTGCTCAGTGGCAGAACCAGCCTTGGAATATCTGGAATGTTATTTTTCCAGATAATTAAATCTCTATTTCTAAAGCCACTATTAGTCATATTTTTTATTATTGGCAGTAAAATGTATCCTAAATGATAAGCCATATGATCCAGATCTTTTTCCTTATATTCTTTTGGATTCACTAATATATTCTCTACAAAATTCTTTTTCCTCTTTGAGTGACTAGAGTAAATTTCTATTTTGTGTAGCCAAAGGAACATTAACTACTACTACTTCTTCTTATTGTTATTATTATTTTTTGAGGTGGAGTCTTGCTCCATCACCCCCAGTAGAGTTCAGTAGCATCATCACAGCTCACAGCAACCTCAACCCCCTAGGCTCAAGTAATCCTCCTTCCTCAGCCTCCTGAGTAGCTGGGACTACAGGCGCGCACGACCACATCAGGCTAATTTTTCTACTTTTGGTAGAGGTGGAGTCTCCTTCTTGCTCAGGCTGGTCTCACACTCCTGACCTCAAGTGATCTTCCCGCCTCGGCCTCCCAAAGTGCTAGGACTACAGGCAGGAGCCACCGTGACTGGCCATGTTAACTTATTATATAGGCTTTTCATAAAATATTTGAGATTTTTTTCTTTATGACACAGGAGGAAGTCAAGCAAATATTTATCCAAATACAAAGAGTAAGTGATACTTTGTCTTACTTGAATATTTTCCTCTTCAATTTGACTTAACACTAGATGAAGGCAACAATAAGTCATGAACTGCTGTTACACTCTCAGCTTTGCAAAAGAAATGCAAAAGAGAGATGAGAGAATTAGAGCATAGCTTAACGAAAGGAAGGGGCTCTTGCCAGTAACCAAAAAAATGCAATTCAGAGTTAACATTTTATATTACCTGAAGTGAGGGTAAAACTTGAATACAAATATGTAACAAGGAGTATTTCAAATTGGCATATCCCCTTTTTAAAGGGATAAGATAACATTTAGTAAAAACTACAAAGACATTCATGTCCTTTGACCAAGTAATACTACTCCAGAGAATTTTTCCTAAGGAAATATTTTGACAGATGTAGGACAGATGTTTCTATCTGTAATAGAAAAAAAATTGAGAGAGAAAAATGTAAATATTAAAAAATAAGAGAATGACAGTAAATTGCAGCATATCAACAAGAGGAACTATAATACAACCATTAAATATAATAATTACGTAAGCAAGGTTAGGAATACAGAACATTTTTTAAAAGCATAATACATAATGATATGTAAATTATGATTGAAATTTAGATAAGATTTGGAAGGTATAGGAAAAAATAAAAAATAGTTTTGGGATCTAAGTGGAATTGAGGGTGACTTTTTAAATTTTTTGCAATGTGATTCTACTGTGTTTTGTTGCTCATACCAAGCACTGTGTTGTGCCAAGGTCATAACCTGTGCAGAGAAAGAAAAGTCTTCTCTCTCCCCAAATACATGTGGAAATAAGAATTTGCTTATTTTATGTTCTTATGTTGAATAATCTGAGTGATGGAAAATTCTTGAGTAGTAATAGCTGAAAACTGACAGGGCCATCATCACAAGGGACACCAATGTTCAAAACATAGCTGACCAAGGCCTTAGCAGGATTGATGAGATGTGGTCTAAGTGGCATTAGGGTGGCCTACATTCTTCCTAATCCATAATTTCTTCCTGTTGTCTACTGGGTGGCTATTTATCTTGTCTTCTTGAAAAGATTCCTGAGCCTAAGAAGTCCTATTCTAGGCCTTCTGAAGTTGACTCAATGGATGGACACACCACATATATTGCCGGGAAAAAATCTGAATGAATAAAATTAGTTTCTCCCACTAGAATTAATAGTTCTTTTCTTGAAGAGAATTTAATCGGTACAATAGCAATGTCTGGAAAATACTTTCATTTGTACTTTCACATGAAGAAGTGTTAGAATACGGGCAGGGGTGGGCTGAGACAACCTACGGGCTCAGTGAACTTGTAGGTGAAACAAACACATTGAATTCTACTTTTATGTTGTTTGTATCCTAACCACCTCCCCCCCAAAAAATCCCAGAAAACAAAAAACCAAAAAAGAGGAAACAAACAAAAACCCCATATTTGTTTGATAAAAACACTAAATAGTTATATACCTTAAATGTATACAATTTAAAAAAAAAAGAAAACACTAAATAGCAGTGGTCAGGTTTAATGGTAAGAATGGACCCAGGTTGAGAAGGAACCCTGCCTTGAACAGGGATGAACACATCCTCGGAAAAAAATCTGCATTATGAGTAAGAAATCTAGTGTCCCAGCCACAAGAAGTGTAAATTGCCTTTTGGGGTTGTAGGAGACTGCAGTTTTCCATATGGAAACATGCATTTGAGGTATAGTGGTTCTCAACTGCATGAATACCACTCCCCTGTAGGCATTTGGGAGCTGTTACTCAATTTAGTGAGCAAGGGCCAGGACTGCTAAATTTGTACAGTGTTGGAGACTATCCTGAACAATGAAGAATCATCCTCCATAAAATTTCAATAGATCCCCTGTTGGAAAACATCATGTAGAAAATCAAAGCTGGGAAGAATCTTGAAATTATCATTAAAAAAATGGAAGGAATAGGGGACTGCAGAAGAAAAACTTATTTCTCCGAATGCGAAGTTTTGTTTTGATGGTAATGATTCAACGGTTCAGAAATGCTTCTGGTATATCAGGAAAGGCTTTATTGGAGACTCTTACATAACATTGTCCTGGGTAATTCTCAGGAAAACCCAGCTGTTTTGAAATTCTCTAGTTAGATGCATTCTGGAAGTGGTCACATTGAGAGATTTATTTCAGAGAGGAGATTTAAAAATATCAGGTCTCCAAAATATATCTGCTGGAATTTTTACTAGTCTTTACCATTTTTTTAGGCTTCATAATTTCTCTTTGTTTTTGTTTTTTTTTAATGTCAATAGACTTAGGGGGCACAAATGTTTTTTGATACATGGATGAACTGCATAGTGGTGAAGGCTTTTAGTGTACTTGTCACTCAAATAGTTATATTTGTTACTGTGATGAAAGGCTAATATTACGCTTACTTCACTTAGGATAATGGTTTCCAGTTCCATCCAAATGGCTGTGAAAGACATAATTTCATTCTTTCTAATGGTTGAGTAGGTATATATCATTACTGCATGGTGTGTGTGTGTGTGTGTCTGTGTTTGTGTGTGTGTGTGTGTGTGTGTGTTTCTTTATCCACTCATCAGCTGCTGGGCTCTTAGATTGATTCCATATCTTTGTAATTGTAAATTGTGCCTTGTTAAACATATGAGAGTACATGTGTCTTTTTGATATAATGACTTCTTTTCCTTTGGGTAGATACCCAGTAGTGGCATTGTTGGATTGAATGGTAGGTCTGCCTTTAGTTCTTTGAGGAATCTCCATATTGTTTTCCATAGAGGTTGTACAAATTTACATTCTCACCAATAGTGCCTAAGCATTCCCTTTTCACCACATCCATGCCAACATATATTGTTTTTTGACTTTTTAATAATGGCCATTCTGAGAGGGGTAAGTTGATATTTCATTGTGGTTTTAATTTACATTTCCCTGATGATTAGTGATGTTGAGTATTTTTTGTATTTTTTTTGGCCATTTGTACATCTTCTTTTGGAAAATGCCTGTTCATGTCTTTTGCCCACTTTTTAATGGGTTGTTATATTTTGCTGATTTATTTGAATTCCTTATGGATTCTGGATATTAGTCCTTTGTTGGATGTATAGTTTGCAGATATTTTCTCCCATTCTGTAGGTTGTCTGTTTACTGTGTTGGTTTTTTCTTTTACTGTGCGGAAACTTTTCAGCTTAATGATATCCCATTTATTTATTTTTGTTTTTATTGTATATGCTTTTGGGATCTTAGTCATAAATTCTTTGCCTAGGCCAATGTTTGGAAGAGTTTTT
>NW_012143301.1:2456843-2481349 GCF_000956105.1 Propithecus coquereli | reverse complement strand
TTAGTCATAAATTCTTTGCCTAGGCCAATGTTTGGAAGAGTTTTTCATATGTTTTTTTCTAGAATTTTTATGCTGTTGGGTCTTACATTTAAGTCTTTAATCCATCTTGAGTTAATTTTCGTGTATGGTGAGAGATAGAGATCCAGTTTCATTCTTCTGCATGTGGCTATCCAATTTTCCTAGCACCATTTATAGAATAGTGTTCTTTCCCCAGTGTATGTTTTTGTCTACTTTGTCAAAAATCAGTTGGTTGTAGGTGTATGGTTTTATTTCTGCATTCTCTATTTTGTTCCATTGATCTATGTGCATATTTTTATATCAGTACCATGCTGTTTTAATTATCATAGCCTTGCAGTATAATTTGAAATCCAATAATGTGATGCCTCCAGGATTTGTTTTTTGTGCTTAGGAATGTTTTGGCTATTTGGGCTCTTTTTTGATTTTATGTGAAATTTAGCATTGTTTTTTCTAATTCTATGAAAAATGATGTTGGTATTTTGATGAGAATTGCAATGAGTCTGTATATCACTTTGGGAAGAATAGACATTTTAACAATATTGAATCTTGCAAACCTTGAGCATGGGATGTTTTTCCATTTGTTTGTGCCATTAATGATTTCTTTCATCAGTATTTTCTAGTTCTCCTTGTAGAGATCTTTCATCTCCTTGGTTAAGTACATTCCTAGGTATCTTATTTTTTTTTACAGCTATTGTAAATAGTATTAAGTTCTTGATTTGATTGTCAAGGGAGTTTCTGTTAGTGTATAGAAATGCTACTGATTTATATACATTAATTTTGTAGCCTGAGACTTTACTAAATTTATTTAACAATTCCAGGAGTCTTCTGGAGGAGTCTTTAGGGTTTTCCAGATATAAGATCATATCATCAGGAAATAGGAATAGTTTGACTTCCTCTTTTCCAATTTGGATGTTATGCTTTATAATTTCATGTAGGCTTCTGGGATAGTAAATGTGATGGCAGAGAGTACCAGTCAGTTAAAGAGATATAGAAACAATACTTCTTATTTACATTTATCATTTTGAGTCTAATTCTTACTCAAAATAACTCAATAGTTTCAGTACTCATACATTTTTTCCAATTTGGGAGTAATTGGGTTTGTACTAATATATTTAGTCACACAGCATGATAGATTTTTAGTTAAAGCTATTGTGTGATGAACTGACCTGACACAAAAGAAGTCTCTGTAACATCTATTCATTTATTAGCTTCATGGAAAGGTATTCCTGCAGTCACATAACTGTGGTTATGTTTGCTCAACCTGTAGTTTTAGTCTTTTTATTTTAATCCCCTTTTCCCTATAACCGATTATTCATTATTATAGAGGATTAATATAAGGGGAAGATTAGTCCAGTAATGATCCTTCCTTAATTACATTCTATATTTATCATGGGAAAAAGTGTAAATTGAAGCATACCACCCTTCTGGCTGGGAAAATGAACACACTGAAAAGAGTAATGTAATCAACTTGTTTTCAGTCTTTTCCATATGCTGAATGTATTTGAAAGTGTATGCAACTCTAAATCTTCCTCATATTAGAGATTTTAGGTTTGCTTGAAAAAGATTAAAGTTCTCCCCCCTCCACCTCCAACATCCTTGCCTTAACATAAGGATCCCAGTGCTCTGCCTAGTTCTCAATGTGTTTTTGTTATCTTCACTTACCTTGAGAAAGGGAACTTAGCGAAGAAGAAGCAACTTAAAAATCTTCATGTACTTTCCCACCCCTTCACTTCTCTCTCTGCACAACCTCTGCCATGTTGCTTTTGGCTAAGCCCTTTTCTGCTGGAGAGAAGGGGCCATGGATTCTTGGGCTGGCCATGGGTCATCTTCCTAGGTGGCTTTTTGGAGCCTGAACTTCCATTGCATTTGCAGGCAGAAAAACTCTCTAAGGACTGGAGAGAAAAAGATAAAAGAGTATTTTTCTTAGTTTAGAGATCAAAATAAGAACCTGATACTTGTTCTTGATTTGCAGCACTTCCTAACCCAAGGAAAACAGTCAGAAGAGGGAGGGCAGGGTGCTTCTCTCCACATATGCGGCCATGATCCTGTTCCCAAAAGCATTCCCTCCAGAGTGGAATATTGCTCACAGCCTGGGTGGCCAGGGGAGCCCCCTCCTGGAAAGATGAACCGAGGGCAAGGGAGTGGCCCGAGCCTGAGGTGAGGTGAGGCAGTTTGTACTTAGTCTTTTTTTACACTCCTTCAATTGGGAGCCTCAAATTGGGAGGGCTGATGGAAACTTTCTTTGTTTTGTGTTGTTTTAAATGAGAGGAATATGACTACAGTATATTATCCTACTCTCTGTTTTCTCTTTAGCCCTACTTCTAGAGTATGCCACCCAGTAGACAACAGATAGCACTCACCAAAAAGAGGGTTTGTAATGAAGGTCTCTTAAGCGGATACAAGAACACATGTAAAGTTGTCCAGAAATACATTTCCCGCATTCTGTTAAATTCTAGTGGAGGCTTATCACATGCTCTTTCCATTGCCTTAATTTCCCGCTGCTATCTTATTTGTTTGGAAGACCTACTAAATTTTCAACCCTACTCTGCAAAACCTTCCCTGAGAATATCCACTTTTTCCTCCCTACGTTGTCATGCCCTCCCAGAACATTAAGCAAAACACCCTAGTGGAACTAAAGCTTTATTAAAACACCATTCTCTAAGAAGTTCACAGGCAAACTGTTTACTAGGTTTTGCCCATTCTGGAGCAAGAAAATATTAGTCAGTAGGGTCTACCCAGTGTGTATATCTTTCTGTTATGATACTAGAGATATTCTTGAACACGAGAGTTTTAGGAAGACAACAACAACAAAACTACAAAAAGAGAATGATTGAGTCTGTATGATGATGAAAACCATTTACATTTGACTATAGACTTAATTTAAATCTTTGTGCCAGAAGTCTGTTGGGATCTTAGCAACAGTCCTACTCCCATCTATTAATATTTTTTCCCCAGATTGCAGGGTCTGGAAGCCTGGAAACTACAGCTTCCAAACTGCTTTTTCACCAGGTTTCTAATTCAGGTTCCATGACTGGGGGGCACCAGTTCAGATTTAGAATAGAACAGAAGGCAAAGGAGGAGAAGCCATCATTGACTCAGCAGCTGTGGGCAAGCATATAAACTTTGGCAAAGTGCAGACATGAGGCTTTGCCAGAGATTTTAGGTATCCTTCTGGAAATCATCCACCTTGGTGCTTCAGGAAGTTGAGATCATTAGCAGAGGTTTCTTCTGATCTTTGAGCTTTCTGATTTCTTGAAAGCTATGAATGCTTCCCTAATTTTTATTCTCTTAGTCCATATAGTGGGCTTGTGTAAGGGCTTTAATTCTCTGTATTAAATTCCTTCCTTCTTGAAATACCTCGAGTGGTTTGTGTTTTCTTGACCAAACCCTGACTAACACAAGTAGAAACCAAGTGGAAAAAATATTAAGTGCTGAGGGGTAGATTTTTGATATGAGCTTCTAGTTACTATTCATCAAGACACAGATGGTTAAAACAAGGGTCATTTCTTTTTTCTTTGTGGCATCCAAACTCTGCTCATCCTCTTTTGTGTGTTTCAGTCCTGTTTGTCTCATACTTGTGAGTTGCTTTTCATATCAGAGCACATGCTCTTATATGTTACAATGGTCTGCACATAGTAGGTCCACAATACTTATTTGTTAAATTTTTTTAAAAACGTGAACTGTGCTTGCGTCCTTGCTTTAAATACATTTTTGATTTAATATTTGGTAGCTGAATAGCAAACAAAGGAGGCTACTACATTTCCAAAACATTCTGTAAAATGTCTGATACTTACAGGTACAAAGAAATAGTTCTTCTCTCAGTGTGAATAATGTTGAATCATTGCCTAGTCATTCATGCATATAATCATTCATCCAGTAAATATTTATTGATCATCTACTGCATTCAGGCAACATTATAAGCACTCAGGACATGTCAGTTGACAAAACATGCAAAAATCTCTGCTCTATTCGTCTCACTGCTTTGATTTGATCATGAAACCTGAGACTGGATGCTGTTTCCTTTGTTCCTTTGTGTTTCGTGCTCCACTGTTATTAAGGCAATTATTCTTAGTGGGAAAATAAGTGTCCTGATTACAGATCCAAATGGAAAACTGATTCTCTTTATCAAGAAGAAACATATGAGTCCAAGGCCCTGTCTGTAGAATTCATCTTTCTGGGATGCTTAATATAAGGATGACACTCTCTGTCTTCCTTGCTGCCTGATGTCACATATGGGTAAAATTTTTTCCTGCGTGAAAATCCCAACTCCTTCCTCTTGATCAGTAACAGTAGCAGTCAGTTTGTTCTCAAGCCTTGGCAAGTTGTTGTTTTACTGTGATGGATGACATTTACTAGCACTCTCATTCAAGTTCCTTCTTGAACAGTTTATAATGTTGCTCTTATTGTTTATATTTAGACATAAAATAGCCTGGAGTGGTTTCTTATTCTATATATTATTTTTGGCATATTTCCTTGAAGAAGTCCTCATTATCTTTGCTCATACAGCACCTCTTTGTGATTTCCGGGATGAGACTGACTCATCACTTATGACTAAGTTTGGTACATTTCCTTTGAAAAGGATAACCCTACAGTTAATTCTCATACATTATAAATATTCCAAAATATTAAGCAATATAGTTGTAAATGATGCAATATGTTGCCCTCATGTATATGTTTTGTCTTCCTTAGCAAATTAAATACATGGGAAGGAGCATTCACTCAAATGTCATTTAGCATAATTTTGCTTCTATTAATGAATAACAGAGGCTGAAGCAGTTTCGATACTCCTGATGGCTCTGAAGAATGGCCAGAAGAAAGCCAGGGGCCATTAGTGGTTCTGGTTAATGAAGAGTCAAAGCTCACCAACCAAGATAGTGCCTTGGTCTTTATTTCCCTATTCAGGCTTTATTTCCTGCCTTAGACTCATGGAGAAGGGTTGAGCTGGGAGTGAGTGTGGGAAGATCTGCCGATCTGCACCAGAAGAGCAAGGAGAATCCAGGCAATGGCGCTGTCCACGTCCAACCTAAAGACTCTGGAGCAGCTGGGATTTGGCTCTATTCAAAGAACCTGTGATTAAAGTGTAACACAAGACAACTGAATTCACTTAAAAAATTTAGGCTAATCAGTACAGCATGGATTTATTTTTGTTCAGAAGATGGAAAACCTATACTTCCAGATTCTTATTCTCCATGTCCAAGCATTAGATAGAAAATAACGAGTCAGGCCAAATGTATTTTACAGTTTGTATCCCGTTGGCTGCCTGCATACAAAAGCAGATTGAGCTAAGTAGAAGAAAAATCAAAAAATTGGAAAGAGAATGTGAAGGAAAAAAGTGAGCAAGGTGGTGGGGAAAACATTGATTATGAAAAAAGAAAAAATACTGGGAGCCTACTTTTAAATAATGCCTACAAATTGTCTTAAATCAGCAAAAAAAAAAAAAAAACCTGGGAAAATGAAGAACTAATTTTAATGTCTTTCAACGCAAGCCTATTTAAAGTGTTTCGAGCCTGTGACACAGCTGGGAGAAACAGAAAGATAACACTTAATGGTTGCCCTCCCTTTTGTAGTCTATTTCCACTTTAATCCTATGTAATGTCTATACCATTCTATGACGTGTTTATTTAAGTAGGGAAAGGTATGTAAATATGTTTGGTGTAGAAAAGACATAGCTGGAGATGTTCCAGGTTTGAATATGTGTAGGTGACAAGCAGCGGAGCACCCCTGGGCAGCACGTTCCAGTTCTGCTGGCTCACCAAGGGGTGATACTGAAAAGGGACCCTAAGCAAATATTTTTTCAGTTAATGAGCACAATTACTGAAATTTCACACAACACTTCAATCGTGCACTGCATGCAATTCAATTTCCCTTCCACATTCAATATCCAATCTTTAAAAATACACATTAGCAGAGTTAAATTTGCTTTAGTAAGCTTTTAAAAGCCCTGTGAATGGATGGAAACATGGTTTGGCTTGGTTCGGGCTGTGAATTTCTTCTCTTTTCCACTTCTTCACCCCCTCCTTCCCACATTTTCCTATTCCAGCTTAGGGAGTGTGTTGAGAATAGGGAAGCAGGTGGTGTTTGGAGGCAAGAATAGGAAAGGAGGATTTATGTATACTGTTTGGTATATCTTTGCTTAGGATGAGACCTCCTTAGGGGGCAGCCACAACTTTTTACATGCCAGTTGACATATATTTACTTTAATATCTGTACTCAATTATCTTCTTTATTTCTACCAAGAAAGATTTGAAGACATTATAATTAAAACCATATACAATGAATGGGATAATAAAATTGGGAGGTAAAATTAAAAGCCATATCATGTAGGCAGAGAAAACATAATGGACCGTTAAAAGTATATTCAGATCTTTACAGTAACCAAAGAAAGAAATCTAAGCATGTATTTATTGAGTGAGGTCTTACAGCTGTGTCTAGCTCTGTATTAGGACACAGAAAAGCACTGGTAATAATGCATAAAAATGTCTAATTATAGCATCTTAGTATACCCCAAAGTATGGCACGTTGGCATGCCATGTACTTTGAACTAAAGGAGACTGGAAGGCCTCAGAAGCAGCCTCAGAACCAAG
Organism: Propithecus coquereli; assembly: GCF_000956105.1. NCBI lineage: Eukaryota > Metazoa > Chordata > Mammalia > Primates > Indriidae > Propithecus > Propithecus coquereli. Next base: position 2,474,747 of record NW_012143301.1, on the reverse strand, counting down.
GCCTTTCTGACCCTTCCCATCCTCCTGTCTCCCACCACACTTTCTCCCTCAAGGTGAGTCATAGGAACCAGAATTCCTCTTCCCCAAGGTGGGCCACAGAAACTAGAACTTTTCTCCCCAAAATAAGCCATAAAATCTAGGACTATCATTCCAACCTTCCTCCACCCTTCTGTGTAGGAGCAGGCCATAAAGAAAGTCCCTGACCTATCTTGTCTGATTGTAGGTCATAAGACCCTTGTTCCAGAAGCATCCGGCTCTGTACCCAGGAGGAAGGAATGGAATGCTACACAGAGAAGTCAAGAAGAATCTGAACGGACAGGCCTTGCTGGGTCTCTCCTCTGTCTATTGCCATTAGATCCTACCCTTTCTGCTCCATCACATTTCTACACGGCTGTCCATTCTTCATGGACTCTAAGCATAAAAATAGATGGTTTTCCCTGGATCTTTGGGTCTTCATTTCTGAAGCCTCCCACGTCATGTAAAACTTTGAAATAAATTTGTTATGCTTTTCTCTTGCTGTAGGAGTATCGGCCATGACCTTTATGATGGGTGAGGAAAGGTATCACACTTTTCCACCCCTGCAGTGTCTTTATCCTGGAGAAAATTTGGTGACAATTAGCTTTATTCCAACTCTAGTTATCTGTGATAATTAAAATATACATTAAGCAAAAGTCATGTCAAAGGAGTTACAGACTATTTGTAAACACGTCTGGGGATGTGAAAAGGTGCCATACCACATGTAATTGAGGCGTCTGGCTCCAGGCCAGAATGCTATGTGTGGTCTTTCAGGCTGAGCACAGGCAATTGCAAAGGCTTTATCTGGCAGTCCTCGCAGGGAAAGCTGCCCTTCCTGCAGTGCACTTGGTGCACGACCTGGAGGAGCCACAGTCAAGGGTCCAGTGACTTGCAGGTGACCACGCTCCTAATACATATCTGCATTCCTAGTCCAAATGCCTCCTTCCAGAGGTCTCCTTATCAAAGCACTTTCCCCCACTGACTTAGCATTCAGTACTTTTCCACTCCTTGTCCCCGACCCTCCCCAATCCTATCCCCAGGCGGTGAGACAATCCCTCAATCTGCACTGACACCTCTGCCCCTTGCCTGGAGCTGTTCTGTGGGGAACTGCAGCTCATGGAGGGCACTGATGCTTTTGCTGATGCTTTTTCTCGTTTGGCCTCTTGCTTACACAATTGCAGTGAGGGATAAAGCCATCATTGTTACTTTCAGTTTGGCTTGTTGTCTTAATCGACCATATTAACACCTGTCTGCTCAGCTCTTTCCAACTCAGCTCTTGACAGTAATTAGTAATTCCAAACTTTAGACACAATTTACAGTTCTTACTGGGGTGAATGGCTATGTATCTGTAACAATCAGGCAGCTTCCCTGAATCCCAGAGCTCCTCTGCTCATTGACGGGAATTGAAAGGCATCATGGTTTCATGAACAGGACGGCAGAGCAAACAAAATACCATAAATCCTGGGCTCTAATGTAACTGAACCTTCTGTAAGGTGGGCTTAAAACATCATCAAATTTTGCTAGGTTTTTGCTTCCTCAACTATAAAATGAGAAACTCTCAGATGCCTTTCACTCTATGGTTTTATGAAGAAAGTGCTCGCCCGGGTCATCACGTCTTCATTTCTGGATGCAGGTGACAGTGTCCATCACTGGACTGAACTAGGATGTGGGAGTGATGGAGAGAGGAGGTTAGGGGCTGCTGTGGTTAGAATGTGTTCCCTTCAAAATTCATGTTGAAACTTAATCCCACTGTGGTGGTATTAAAAGGTGGGCCCTTTGGGAAGTGATGAAGTCATGAGGGCTCCATGTCATGAAGGGACTAGTGACTTGTAAAAGGCTGGAGGGACCCAACTTGGGTCTGTTCCTTAGTTCTGTTGCCCTTCTCTTCCTTCCCATGTGAGGACACAGTGTTCGTCTCCTCCCCAGGATGCAGCAAAAAGGCACCATCTTGGAAGGAGAGACGGGGCCTTCACCAGATTCTGAATCTGTTGGTAACTCTATCTCAGACTTTATTCTCCAGAACTGTGAGAAATAATTATCTGTTGTTTATAAATTACCCCATCTAAGATATTTAGACTCAGAAACAGACTAAGACAGGACTCACAGTGTAGTCCTCAGAGCCTTCAGGAACAATAAGCTGGCCCTAGATCATCCAGTGGGGAGCTCTAGGTCTCAGACAAGAATTTGGTTTGTCTCTAATATGAGGACAAGATATTTGGCCTGGGAATTATAAAACCTTATGCATATTTCCCAGAAGAGATAAGTCCATGGTTTAGTTTTAGGGCATGCTCTGTTTAGTTTCCAGATTCTTGGTAAATAAATACTTTTCTCTATATATGGACATAGGGGAATACCTATTCTAGTATGTATTAAATTTGTAGATTTTGGACAAACATGGGTGTTATGGACTGAATTGTGTCTACCTCATCCCCAAATTCATATGTTGAAGTCCTAACCCCAATGGGACTGCATTTAGAGATGGGGCCTTTGGTGAGGTAATTGAGGTTAAATGAGTTCATAAGGGTGGGGGTCCTAATCCATTAGGGCTAGTGTCCTCATAAGAAGAGGAACAGACACCAGAGATCTTTCTCTTTCCATGCACACATGAAGGAAGGTCCGTGTGAGGACACAGTGAGAAGGTAGCTTTCTGCAAGCCAGGAAGAGAGGCCTCACCAGAAATAGACCCTGAAATAGACCCTGTTGGCACCTTGGTCTTGGACTTCCAGCCTCCAGAACTGTTGGAAAATTCTGTTGTTTAAGCTACCTAGTTTGTGGTATTTCATCATGGCAACCTGAACAGACTAATGCAATGGGGAAACCAATATTTTGTATTGTCTAAACATGAGGCAAACAAAAAAATCAGGTAAGACATTGAGCAGTTGATGGGATGTAAGAAGAGAATATCCATTTGACCTTGACTTTGGAAAAAGTTCCTTGAAACAGCACAGGTATATTCACCTAGGATTATGTTTCACTCTATGGGGTCCAATCATACCATTTGTTCTGCTAAGAAATGCATTTCCTGAATCATCCTATTGTATAAATGTTAATAATTGTTTTTTAGTTTTCATAAATCAGCCTTTAGACAAAGTTTAGGACATTTAATTCTAATAATTACATGAATGCCCATATATGTAAGCATATATAAAATTAAAATATTATAAACCTTAATAGTGTAAAACTTAAAGGTGGAGCTGATAAGCTGGAAGGTGGCAGAGGAGGAGAGTTGGAGCAAAATATGGAAAACTAATTCCTCAGTGTATAAACTGGAGAGTGGAGAAAACTGTCCAAAGTGGATGGATTAAGAAATACAGGCACAGTTTTTTAAAGTTACAAAGATTACCAGTAGTAGAGCTAAAAGTAAAAAGTGCTAACAATTTCTTGATGAGGTACCTACTCAGTGAGCTAGATCCCTCATTATTTATAAATTAAAATCAATACGTACTCCAAAAGCTGACACATCAAGAAATAGAATTGTTAAGTACACTGTTTTGAACTAAAATCCCAAACAGTCATAAATAGGTGGTATTGCAGTCTCTGAAGGAAACCGATCAATGGAGCTCCTCTTCCACATTCAGTTTCTGAACAAATTAAGGAATAAGGCAAAAAGTAAGATTGATGGAAGATTCAAGTGTTTATCACTAGTAAAGTTTAAGTTGGAGTACATGACTTACTGTGAGAGCGAAAAGGCATGTCTAATGCACTTCAGGAAGAAACCCATTATCGATACAGCTATAAAAGTGCTGGACCAGGGCAGCCTTTTCCACGTTTTCGGAAGAGCCCGTACCTGGGAAAGCCGCGGAGGCCTTCCCACTGAGCGCTCCAGCTCACAGGTAAAACGAAGAAAGGATCTGAGCCAGGCATGCAAGGCTTTTTTCCCCTCAAATTTACCACTCAGATTAAGCCTTTTTTTTTTTTTTTTAGTGAATTCCATCGTGGAGCAGAGAGAGGCCAGGAACTTCCTTCCATATTTCCCCATGGAAGGAAACATCAAGACTAGAGAGTTTCCCCCTTGAACTTGCATTAGGTACGGGGTGGATGGGAGAAGAATTTTACTTTTCATTTTATACTCCTTTGTCTCTTTACACCTGTATGAGTCTTATAATAATATAAAAAGAACTTGAGAAGAATATGAATGGGAGGTGGAAATGTTTGTTGTGTGCCTTACTTTCACTTTGGCCTCTTTTAGTTGTTATTAATATTTTGCCCCTCTGTCATGCCCCCTGGAGATTTAGGTTGGGCCAACTGAGAGGAGGAGATCATGAAAAGATTAAAGAAGAAGAAAGGAATAAATGCCAGCTCAATACTGTAAGTCAGTTCTCATGAAAATTAATCTGCAACATGCATTGTCTCTAACCTGGAAGCCACACCTCAATCCACTTCGGTAGAGTTACCTTTATTTTAGCCTCTTGAGACATAGGTGTGGGATACCATCTCAGCCATCCTGTTCTTTTGGATTCTAGATAGCCTTGTTTTCTCTTCTATGTGAGTAAGTTCTAACAGGAGGGAGAGAATTTGGGGAGGACCCGCAGGCCTTTGAACAGCCCAATGTGGGCTACTCCAGCAAGGCTGGTTTGACCTTGGCCTTCATGCTTCACTCCATCCATTCCTCCCACTTCATTGAACTGAAGAAAAATTCCTCTCACAACTAAATATCCCTTCTTCCATTTGCCAGGTGATTAAGAACTTGGCATTCACAATACCTTCATCTGGGTGGTAGCTACACAGATACACATGTACATGAAAATGTATTGAGTTGTATACTTAAGACTAATGCACTTTATTCAATTTACTGTATGTGTACTATACATTAATTTTTTTTAAAAAAAAAACCCTAGCCTTCCATTTTTTGGCAGTTTCTATCTCTGCTCAAAACTGGCATGAGAACAAATGTGGCACTTCCACTAAAATTTTATTCTGGCAACAACTTGAAGGTGGGGCTTCTGAACACTGTGTAATCTGCCAGTGATTCTCAGTCTTTTAAATATTTCTTTTCCCCAAAACTGACTGTTTTCAATGCAAAATGAAATTTCATCTTCACCAGAACTTCATAACTATGACCCAAAATCTAGAATCCATAAAAAAGATTGTTACATTTTGCGGCATTAAAAAGGTAACTTCTGCATGACAAAAACACCATGAGTAAAATCAAAATATGGATGAAAAGATAAATAAACATGGGGGAAAAAAAACCCTCAAATCACAGTGAAAGGGCTATGTTCCTAAGATAAAGTTCTGAATAGTTTATAAAGGACCAACAACCCAATAAGAAAATGGGCAAAAGATACGAACAAACAATTTCATAAACTGTAGAACCCTAAATATTAATACATGAATAGATGCTTAACCTCACTCACAAAAAGAGAAATGAAAATGGGAACTACACCGAGATACCATTTTTAAAGCTGTCAGATTGGATAAAATTCAAAGGTTAGATACCACATAGTGTTAGTAAGGCTGAGGGAAACAGACTCTAACATACATCACTCGGGACAGTACATTTTCTAGCTTTCATAGAGGGCAGTTTAACAATACCTATCACAATTACAGATACATATGCCCTTTGAGCCAGCAGCTCCATTCTTAGGAATTTAAATGGCAGATATACTTTTAATAAGCAAAATGATGCTTATTCAAGGTAGCATCATTGTTTGTCATAGTAAAATATTATAAATCACCTAAATGTTTATGAACAGAGGTCTGGTTAAATAAATTGTGATACATGTTTACAATAGAATATTAGCTATCTATAAAAAACTGAGAAAGTTCTTTTTGCTTGAATATGAAAAAATATAAGTTATTGTTGAGTAAAAAAAAGTGGGTAGAACAATGTTCAGGGTATGCTAATATTTGTGTAAAGAAGGAGGAGAAAAGAATATATATATATATATATATATGTTAACATATGCATAAAAATACTCTTAAAGAATAACCAAGAAATGAAATAAAGATATTTCTTGTGGGGGTAAAGGAGAGAGAAATTTATTTATTTATTTTTTATGTGTAAACCTTATATTAACTACCCTAAACAAAAACAAAACAAACAAAAACTACCCTGACAACTGTAATCCTCCTTTGTGGCTCATAATGGCTGAAATACGTGTAGACTTAGTTCATCACCAGAAAGCACTAAGTCTTCCTCCGAGTCAATTATCAACACACTCAGCTTTTACAGGTGGATGGAGAGATGGAAAACATTTATTTTTGTTTTTCTTGGCTTGCTTTTCAATCTGAGTGGATATCCCCACTTATGAGGCTGTAGAAGTTCTCCCTTGGTTTCCTTCTTTGCTTTTATGCCCCTCTGCTTCTATGGTCCTTGCCCCATTTCCTGGTGCTGCAGTCCTATTTGATCTAGTTCCTCACTCTTAATGGGAAAAAACCCCAAATAAAAACTTTTCTCTTGCTAATACCAATTGCTCCTCCCAGAAAGACTCTGATGAGTTAAGTTGTTAAGACAATCCCTTCAACACTTGAACCTTTACTGCTCCATAGCACATGTTACATTTGTAATTTTACATTTATTTAAAGACCCTTTCTTCCTATAGACTAAGTTCCAGGAAGGCAGAAACTATGCTTGTTGATAACCCCAATGTATCCCCAGGGTCAGACACAGTCACTGGCACATTTGTAGGTATTTGTACTTAGTAATCCCATGGGGCAATGGAAGAATGAATGAAGAGGAAAGTCCTTATTTGCATAGAGTGTGTTTAGGGGACCAGGAAGATTAAGGTTAACAGGATGAGACTCTGAAGTAGTCATCCTTGCCTTGCGTAGCCTTTTAGTGAATTGAAGTGTTTAACAAGGAAACGCCATTACATTATGACCTAACCTGCTTGCTGCGAAAACATGTCTCCACCTACTAGAACAGCTTATAAGGCCTAGTGGAATATCTGGTTCTAAAACACAAACGACTTCATACTTCTCATAAGATGCATCATTACCTCATTTCTTTTAGTGAATGGAAGCATGTGAGATGGAAAATGTTTAACAATATTCCCTAACCCGCTTGCGGCAAAAACATGTTTCTTTGCCTATTTGCAGCTGTGAGGCCCAGTTGAATATCTGGCTCTGGAACACACAGGAAACCATATTGTCAAAAGATGCATCCATACCTGATTTTGTTAGTGAATGGGAGCATTTGAAAAGCCTTTTATCCCATCCTAACCCCTTTTTCCCTTTTCAGTTCTTTGTTTCTTTCCTTAACCCTGCCCTTCCGCCTCAGGTGTGCAAGCTCTGTTCTGGCCCTCAGCCTGGCCAATTTCTCTGAAAAACACAATCACATTTAAGAATTGGTGAATTGTTATAGAACTCCTTCCAGTTGTAAATGAATTTTAAAGAAGGACCCAAAAATTACACTAATACAAAACTAAAAATTTTGTTCCCCTGTGCTAGAACAATAAGATGTTTTTAAAGTATTGATTTGTTCAAGACGTTTTAATTTTTTATTATATTATAAAATTTATTTCTTTTTGAAACTTCTTTTTATCAGGGTAATTCCTGTGTTTCTTTATTAGTTTTCTGATTACTTAGGAAAACTGAGCTTTAAAAGGGTTAAAGTTTTTACATCCATGCAAAATTTTCTGTTTTGTTTTTGAAGTCTTTTGATTTTCACTCTGGTTAAATGAATAACTATTATTTAATAATAACTTGTGATTCTGTTTTGATCAAATTCTTTGAACCTTTGACATCTTTGGTGGGTTTCCTCAGGATCAAAATCCTAAATTAAGTCTTTGTTGGCCTAAAAGTAACTTTGGGATTTTCCAGTTGGGTCCCTAGAGAGCATCGAAGAATGTATCTCTCATCTGGTGGAGATATTAAATTATTAAACTTATATGGTAAATTGTATAGGAGACATTGTAAAATAATAAATGATACTAGATCTTCTTTAAGTTACATGTATGGATATGAAATTAATATAAATGTTCTAAAAATTAATCTAATTTATCAGTCATAATTTTGATAGTTAAATCTCTAAAGTTATATGGACATGTTATTAATGTGAATATTCTAAAGATTGTATGAAATTTATAAAAGTCTGATGGTTCTGATGTGACACCGTGTCATGATTTTGTTTGCTATCTTAAAATGCTGCATGTTCTCACAGGCACAAGGGGGAGAGAAAAACTTTTAAAAATACTGCATGTGATAGGAATAAACTAAATTTCCTTATCACTGGGGACTTTCATTAGATTTTAACCATGGCTATTCTAAGTTTTTTGTCACCCACAGTTATTGTTTTCAGTTCTTTAAAAGCATTTGCAACCAACTATTATCCTTATGTACATTATATTTCTTCTACTCAAAATTGCTTTTATGGAAAAGACTCTGATAAGTACTCTTGAATACAGGTTTCTGATGACTTTGGAGATCATGTCATTGAACTAGGTAAAAACTTCCAGAATACTAATATAAAATGGATGTGTTCATGAAGATTGCTAATCCAACACCATACAGAACAAGAATTACATAAGACTGAACCGATGGAGGACTAAAGTGATTTTTATGGCTTTTTGTTTGAAATATTGCTAATTCTTTTTATATTTTGTTTTCCAGAGTCGAGCAAACTTTCTTCTTTTGAGCTATTTATATCTTACAGCAGTTGGGAAAAATATACTTTTGTGAGCAAAACTGAAACATTTACCTTTCTTTCTCTACCTGAATTCTCCAGAATTTGAAAACCATTCATAAGCATTCTTATTTTATGGCCATATAGTTATTTGCGTAAGTTCGATGAGAATCTATTTTCTTTCGTAACAGGACACATTGGAAACACTGGTTATTTTACCAAGACTCTGACTGGAATGTCTTATTTTCAAATATGAGAAGACTGCTTTGAGGGATTGAGATTGACTTTATCAAACCCATAGACTTGGAAAAAGACTAACCTGGTACCTTCCCTCACAGGGTTCCTGACCTTGCAGTTAGTAAAGAATGTCACTTTCTGCCAGGCCCAGGAACCTCAAGATATTTTGGTGACCTGAAGAAGAATTCACCCAGTTCACTCAGGTATTAGAGGCACAGTTCGATGGTGAATCCCTGGGTTGGCTTACTAGCCTCAAGAGGCTTTTAAAAGTCTAATTTGAAATCCCTCATGAAAAAGTTCCAGCAATGCCAATTGAAAAGGAGCCTAGATGGCCAATCACTATTCCCGTTACATTTTATGCAGCTAATCAGGCCAAGTATAGTAAGACTAAAACTTATATTGCAAATAAATTGATTTCATAATAATTTCTCTTTGGTAGAAAGGGAGACTGGAGAAATAAAAATTTTGTTTTAGAAGAAAACTATAGCATACTTGTTATTAGATTCTAGCTCTGACCATTGTTTTTGAGTTTTTATATTATTTTCCTAAAATTTGGACTGAATGCTGGCTACAAGTCTCTAAAACAGAACTTGGCTTTAAATTTCTTCATGATGTTTTTAGCTGGTTTCCTAATGCAATAGCTTTTTTTTTTCATTCTGGTATACAAATTATCTTTTTGATTATAATCCTTATGTACATTATATTTCTTCTATTCAGATTATGAATGCTATGTATCTCTCACTCTTTAACTTTTTCTAAGAGAACTAAAATTACGAAATTCTGATTATTATAATCATAAACATAGTTGTTGCTTTCCTGGCTATTAAGTTACTCATGATTTGCATTTCTGTTTGCTTTAGATCAAAAATCAAGGCTAAAATAATGGTTGCCCAGTGACTGTAGATAATTCATTGATCATGTGCATTGCATGTACTCATGTTGTGACCTACCCCACGTTGCTAGCAATGTGGCCCGCCAGCAAAAAAGGTTCTTTTCCCTACTGAGGGACATGATTCCTGGGAATGAGCCTTCCCAGCAGCTAGCAATTAAGAATGTCTATCACCCTAACCTAAGCCAAGATTGATCATCAATGCTTCCATGGGAAGATTTTTGATCAAAATGGGGAAATAATAATCTACAGGTCACATTGGACAGTGGAAGGTCTTGTGATTTGTGGTGATATCCTAACCTGAGTGAAGAATCTTATCAAGAGTTTCTCAAATTGCTGATGGACTGGTTAATGCATAACCTACTGACACTGAAAATAATGCTGATTTATTTCTGGACCATAAAGTTTTACTGATTGTGTTGCACGCAGACATTTTAGCCTGTGTGTTGCAATCCATATCCAATTATTGTAACCTCTGTGTTATATCCTCTAGTGACAAAGGACATCTGTGGTAACGGGAGTCCCCTCCCTTCTCCTAAACTTCCCTATAACAGCTTTCCAACTCATGACAGACTCCAGAATCGTCCCACTTTGTTGGTGTGTTTTCCTGGGTTGGTCCTCACATTTGGCTTCCCATAAACCTTTATCAAATTATTTCTGCCTCAACAGTCACCACTCTCTAGTTTCAGAATTGTGGCTTTTTATGAAGACCAAAACCATGGGCATTTTTAATTAGAAGGTATCTTGATATAAGTGACAACAAGTTAGATCAAGCATTGCAGCATGGAGAAGAAGCCAGGAGGCAGAATGGGAAGGAGGTAGCGACTGGGGAATAGGAAAGAAAGAATTTGAAGGTGTGTCACTCCTTTGCAAGCCCTGTCCTTCCAGGATCCAGTGTTCTAGCTTCTCTAACATCTATTACTGCAGAAGGAACCTGGCTGCCTGACCTCCCACTCTTACAACAACCTTTTGATAGAGGCCCTAATTTTTGTAGCTGCAGTGGCCCTCCCAGCAGTTGTAGGTGCTGAAAGAGAGTACTCATTTGAGTTCTAGAGTTGGCCAGCTTAGGTTCCTACCATGTACAAAATACAGGACATTTGTATCAACAAACAACTATATATATAACAAGATCAATTATCAAAAGTTATATAAAAAATTTTAAATATTTTACAAAAAACTAGACTTTTAAGTATGAAATAAAATTGTAAAAATCCAGCAATAGTTCTCAAGCCTGCTGTTCCTATCTGTGGTCTTCTTTTTCCCTCTTTATGTCCTTTTTTACTGCCACCTCCTTCCTTTTTCTTCTCTACAGTTCAACTCGTCCCTAAGAAACCCTGGTCACTTCATCCTCAAGGACAGGTCAAATCTAAAACTGGCTGTAGGTGCAGCTTACTTCATGTTGTCTCTTTCTATGAGGAAGACCCTAGAAGGGTTTTCTCAGCAGGTTTTTTTAAAATAAAGTTGATGAACCTACTCAAAAAGTCATGGGCTGAACAACCAACCAAATAAAACAGAGGTTACAAAAATGTGTCATTCTAAAGGTCAAAGAGTCCAGGAATTAAATATTTATAAATGCCAAAAAGAATCCACAGGAATTTAAACTAAAATTACTAAGCAAAATAACCTTCCCCTATGTTTTTTGACTCTGCTTTATAATTAAATAGACTAAGATGTAATTGAATAAAATATTTTCTCTCAGAAACCTGGTGCCTACTCTCCACAAATTGAAATTTTCACACATTATCTTATTCTGCCATTTCTAAGTGCTATAGCCTTAAAATTCCAATATACATTTCTTAAATTATTTGCTACCCATTTTGGGAATCAAAAACTATTAGATCTGATAGAAATTTCTTTCCAGAGTTTTTATTACAAAATGAAAGAAAATACAAAAATGATCATTTAAAAAAATCACAGGGTTATCATTGGGTTCTGAAAAAGTTTCCTGTCAAGAGCACACTCTGGGCCCCCCAAATTTTTTTTTTTCTCAAGGGAGGTATCCAAATATTTTGTTTTATGACCCTGTCTTAGTTTCACAAGTGCATTATCTTGCTAAATGACTCTCTCTCCTGCCCATGCTCTCTATCCAGCGTAAGGATTCTATTAATATGGCATAATAATAAATCTGTTGTCGTTCCATCATGTGCAACTCTGCCTTGCAGCAGTGGCATTGCCTGCAGCCGACTCTGACGTGTTTCTAGTGCCAGTATGTGGTTTTATAGAAGGTCAATCTTAAATTTGTGTTTTTACTGATTTCATACAGCAGGAGGGTCACCACCAGGAACAAGGGACCTAAAAGCACCTATGCTTGGCATTTGTATTAAGATGAAAATTCATTAAAACAAACTCTAATGCTGCCTTAAAGAAGAGAGGAAGGCCGGGCGCGGTGGCTCACGCCTGTAATCCTAGCTCTCTGGGAGGCCGAGGCTGGAGGATTGCTTGAGCTCAGGAGTTCGAAACCAGCCTGAGCAAGAGCGAGACCCCGTCTCTACTAAAAATTAGAAATAAATTAATTGGACAACTAGAAATATATAGAAAAAATTAGCCGGGCATGGTGGCGCATGCCTGTAGTCCCAGCTACTCAGGAGGCTGAGGCAGTAGGATCACTTGAGCCCAGGAGTTTGAGGTTGCTGTGAGCTAGGATGACGCTACAGCACTCACTCTAGCCAGGGCAACAGAGTGAGATTCTGTCTCAAAAAAAAAAAAAAAAAAAAAGAAGAGAGGAAGACGCAGAAGAAAAGCATAGATCAGGTGTCTCTAGAGTTAACCACGTACCTGTACAAAGGGATTTTTCGAGCTTGTTATTCGACTTGGTGGAGAAAGGGACAAGTGGGAAAAGTGGGACAAAGTGGTTTTCTAAGAGAATTCCATGGATGTGTATTGATCCTCGAGTAACTTTTTTTTCCATTGCTAGCTGTGAGAGTAGCTGTTTAACTTTGGCCAACTTACTTTAATTCTCCTAGGCTCAATTATGTGGTGTGTAAAATAGGAATAATGAAACCTATCTATTAGAGTGATTGTGAGTATTGTAAGATAATAAATGTAAACTAACCGACTGTTTTAGTTGGAGTTCTCTTGGGGCAAGGATCAGAAACTAGTTGAAATGCTTTCAGAGAAAATAAAGGTTTATCAAAGAATACAAATATATGGGAGCCAAGGAAACACTAGACAAGCAGGAAGGAGAGGAACTGACATGCCTACAAGGATTAACCGTTCTCTCCATCTCTCTTTTGCTTGTTTTCTCTGCCTCTCTCTACACATTTGCTCTGTTCTCTTTGTGTCAACCAGCTTCCTTATTTTACAAATTACTCAAATGGTCTCTCTAATCCCTGGCCAAGAGAGTCACCTGGAACTAGCACCTGCCATTGATAGATAATTTTCTGTGTCTTTTTATTTTACTTGCTGAGATATTCCCGATTGTCCCAGTTCAATTTTTAGAGCAAAGAAAGGAGTCCCGGCTTGTTGGTCGGGCTCTGGATGGCTTGTCCTTGAGGCCCACATTTCCTGATTCAGTAAGCAGGGGAAGGCAGGTGCAGCGGTGTGGCATCTGGTGGCTGCTTCCTAGAGCATGCACTCTGAGTGGGGCGGACAGTGGTAGGTAACTACATGGGTGTTCAGTTGGCACTCCCTAATGTTTGTTCTTACTGCCCTTCTTTTTCCCTCTCCCCTGAGTCACTTTCTTCCTAGCACCAAGGTCCTAAGGAGGGAATTACAGGCTCAGGATTTCTGATGAGGGATGCCTGGGAGACAGGCCCTGGTAGAGTACTTATGCTTCATTTTCTATGTCGGCAGAGGAGGCTGGTGGTGAAATGATGAGCAGTCATTATGCACTTTTTGCCACATGACAGCCAGAATGAATTTGTTCCATCTTAGGTAATTTTTTGCAACATGGTAGGAAGCAGCTGTAACTAATAAATTGAAAACAGAACATAAATATTACAAAAGATATCAAGTCACCATGACAAGATGTCTCTTGAAACTCAGTGAAATATATAATTAACTTATTAGGCTTCTAGGACCCCTTCAGACGTTTGCTCTTGCCAGGAGTAAGCATAGCGCCTTGTGTTCCTCCCATTAACTGTTATTGCTGCTCTAATTATTTTCCTTCCCTGCTGGATTCTGCACTTCACAATGGGGAGGAGTGGGCCCACTGTCTCGAACTTCATAACCTTGGTATCCAGCATAGTACCCGGCACATATTAGATGTTAATAAATATTCTCTTAGTTATAAACAAACTTATGTAAGAGACTTATACAAGCAGCTGGTTTCCCGGAGAGAATCACCGAATCATTTACGCACTTACAGACTGTGTTTTGCTCTACAAAACACAAAGCTCACAATTACTATATTTGCCTTCCATAAATCTCAAGAAAACACTATTGGGGTCTCTCCTGAGCTTCTCAACTTTGAGAACTGCCCCTGCAGAACAATGGTGTGCATTGTATAAATTTTGCCCTGAAAAAGGACACCCAGAGGAGGGTGCTTGAGAAATTCAGCCCTTGAGAAATGCAGTCTTGAGACCCATCAAGCCTACTGGTACAGACTTCATCAGCTCAGAGCAAGAGATGTTTGTTTCTATTTGGTCTGTCCAAATGGGGTGGGTGCCTTTTTCTAATTGTCATAGAGGCACCATATACACTAGCACGGCCCAGCCCACTGCACCATGATGATGAACTCTTGATAGCTGGGTTTCCTGGAAAACGGAGATATGGATTGTTTAGGGCACTTATTCTGAGTCATTAGTAGATCTAGGAAGATAATTTATTTGCCAAATGGCAGCCAATTTATTATTTTCTACTATTTAACATAAACTTAGCTCTTTATGTAAGTGCCTAACCATGATGGTCTAATCATGATGTTCCAACGAGGGATAGTGGAATATTCAATAAACAGTTCCAGACAATTGCTGACTTGTTTGTTCTGGCAGGCAGTGTCCTCACTGAAGACAAAACAGAGTATTCTGGGCAATCACTTCCCAAAGCAAAATTCTAAGTTTAGCTTGGAATGTTTCCTCTAGTCCAAGGCAGTGGAGACTGAGAGGCAAGGTTTATATTATTATTATCATCATTATTTTACTTTTGGTTTTGTGTTCATCTTAGCCATGGGTGAGGGAAGGAATAAACTTGTGTGTGACTATTGTCTACTCTGCTTATACAATTGTTTCTATTACTGAAAGCCAAGAGGGTAGAAATTATCCAAGGCAAGAAATTATTCAGCAGAGAACCTACAGAGGTGTACCATTGATTTCAACAGCAAATTACTTTTCCATGTTCTAAGCCTAGATTTCAATATTTTCCTCATTAACTCTGAACCACGGTTTGCGAACAAACTGCTCCAGACAGAACCAAATTAAGGTCAAGCCTGTCTCCCACACCTGAAAGTGAAGTTCTCTGGAAACATAAGCTGTTAAAAATACAGCATGAATAGTATTTATAAACATGTGTCTTGGACTTAGCCAAGTATAGATTATCCTGGAGAAATTAAATGACAGAAGTGCTAGTGTGCTGTATTGGAATGTGATTTTGATGTCAAGACAACAAAAACCACACGACAGACATCCTGAAAAATATTCACCTCTGTTACGTCTGCTTCAAGAAACTAGGGTCAGTGCTAGGAAGTGGAGGACAGAATATAATCCAAGACCAAATAAACCTAAAAAGAAGACAAGGCATTCTAATAGGGCCAAGCAAACATTATGAGTTATAGCTGTGGACAGATTGGTTAATAAGTTGTCAACAGCAGCAGCATTAAAAAATAAGTTTATTGTACTATTGCCTTAATAATGGGGAAAACACACCTCTTGTATTATCCTGGATAGATCTGGAGCCCAGTCTACTAAGTGAAGTATCACAAGAATGGAAAAACAAGCACCACATGTACTCCCCATCAGATTGGTACTAACTGATCAACACTTAATTTCACATATAGTAATAACATTCATTGGTGTCAGGAAGATGGGAGTGGGGAGGAAGGGATGTGTATATATGCTCCTAATGGGTGCGGTGTGCACCGTCTAGGGGATGGACACGCTTGAAGCTCTGTGTTGGGTGGGGCAAAGACAATGTACATAACCTAAACATTTGTACCCTCGTAATATGCTGAAATAAAAAAATTTTTAAAAATCACGGGAAAAACATTAATATTGTTATAAGTTCCTTTATCAGAAGTCACATATGGTCCATTCTCTAAATCGAATTGAGCCGGAAATTTCCAGGGAGATAGGAAATTTTTTTCTTAAGCATGTTCCTTTATTTCATAATTAGAGGATAGATACGTATTTCATTTTTTAAAGGATGCCCAGATAATGCACAAGATGGGAAGGAAGGATAAAATGACAAAATGTTGTTTATCACCACTACGGTTCATCATCACTATCTAGAGTTGTGTTGTCCATTATGGTGGTCATGAGCCACATGGGACTATTGACCACTTAAAATATGACATTTTAATTTAAATTTAAAAATAGATACTCAATTTGGATATACGGAAACAATCCATTTTCATCCTCTCCAATCAGGCCCATCACCCATCACTGGGGCTCCTGCAGCAGCTTAACGACTTTCCTGCCTCTAGTCTAACACTCTGGGAGGCCACACTCAAAAGAACTGCCAGTTATAATTGAATTTTTGAACATTTTTTTAAAGTATAAAAGACATACAGAAAAGAACAAAATTATAAAAGTATATACAGCTCTATTTATTATCACAAAATGAACACAACCCAGTTAGCAAAGAACTGGGTAAAAACTACAACATTAATCACATGGTAAAAGTCTCCCATTCATGATCCCTTCTTATCTCTTCTCCTTCCTTTTTAACATTATCCTTACTTCTAATACCACAAATTAGCTTTGCCTGTTTTGTATAAAGGGAATCATTACCTTGTGCATTCCTTTGTGTCTGGTTTGTTTCCCTCAATATTACGGTTGTGGAATTCATCTATGTTGTGATGTGTTATCTGAAGTTCATTCCTTTTCATTGCTGTAAAGGAATTTAAAATATATGAATATCCACAATTTATTCTTCTGTTCTATTCTTCATGAACACTTTGGTTATTTCAAGTGTTTTGAACATTTAAACAATGTGGTTTTGTGCACACATTAGACTCTGTCTCAAAAAAATGTGTTTTGTGCACACATTTCTGTAGGATCTATTTCTAGCTATGGAGTTACTGGATAATAGAGTATGTACATGTTCAGTTTTAGAAGACACTGCCAAACCGCTTTCCAAAGTAGTTTTATCAACTCACACTCCTATAAATAGTATATGAGAGTTAACATTCTATATATCCTCACCAATAGTTGGTATTGTCTTTTTAAGTTTACTTATTCTATGGATATTTAATGGTATCATTGTGGTTTTATATAGGATTCTTGATATTAATGAAGTTCAGCACCTTTTTGTACGTTCATTAGAAATTTGTTGTCTTTTGAAACGCCTGCTCAAGTCTTTTGCTCATTTTTCTAAGAATTGTGTTTTTTTATTGATTTGTAGCAATTCCTTATATATTCACTTATATGCACTGCAAATATGTTCTACTCCATGGCTTTGTTTTTTATTCTTAATGGAGTCTTTGATGAACAGAAGTTTTTCATCTTAACATAGTCCATTTTATCATTGTTTTCATGACCAAGGCTTTTTTGGTCCTGTTTAAGAAATCTTTCCATATCCCTAGATTTTGAAGATATTTTACTAAGTAATCTCTTAGAAGTGTTGTTTTGCCTGTCAGTTTAGATTTATAACCAATTTAGATGTAGAATCCACTTGAAATATAATTTTTGTATATAAAGTGAGGTAAGAGCTAAGTTTCTTTTATTTTACATGATTACCACTTACATGATTTTCTATTAAAATTTATGGAAAAGACCATCCTTACCACACTGCTCTGAAGTGCGACCTTTGTCTAGGGTATTCAACTTATTGCAATTTGCCTGGGACTTTCCTGATTTTAGCTCTGAAAGTTCTATCTCCTGGAAACAGCCTCAGTCTCAAACAAACAGGGATGCCTGGTCATCTTATTTTTGTCATAAATCACATAGTATAGGTATGGACCTATTTCTGAATTCTCTTTTCTGAACAGAATAAGAAGCCCACACGGTCTTAATTATTTTAGTTTTATAATAATCCCTGTTATCCTGTAAAGAAATTTGTTCATTTCCAAGAGTTTTAACTATTTTTGGAATTTTTCCATTTCCAT
>NW_012143301.1:2442293-2443923 GCF_000956105.1 Propithecus coquereli | reverse complement strand
CAGACTCAAGTTTCAGAGTTCCTTGAAAACATTTAAGTTAGGTTTCAAAATTAGGGTACTCATTTAACCACCCGCCGATCGTTTAATATTTTCCACAAATACTAAAGCTTGTATTTCCAACTTACCTGTAAATACAGTTTATTGTCTTTCGTTATAGCATCCATAAGTTCTTTCTGTAGAGGTGGGTCTCCATTTATCCAGAGTCCACTGGTTGGATTATTACCACTTAACCCATTAGTGCTGTTCTGTTTTTTATACAAAAGAACATAAGCTGTGTCCTTTGGAAATCTACTCGTAATTTTCTGGACTGACTGAAATGAAGTAAATGTCACTCTACTGTCATTAAATAAAAACCATTCTTTTGACATTTCCTTATTTTCCAAATCCTGTTCAATAATTGCACTGGGACTATCTCTCTCTAGTAAATGACTCTGGGAGGATGCTAATGCCAGAGTTTCAGACTGATGGCACATCTGGTATGAAGACTCTGTACCTGTGATGTTTCTGGCATAAGAATAGTAATGCCCACTTTCAGAGGATATACCAGAGTGAACGACAACAGAACTTAATAGATAGGGCACCAATTTTGGGCAGCAAGCTTCTTCAGTCCCAGAAGGCTTTAATTTTTTAGCTAGGTTCTCACTAATATCAGTGAAGCCAACATCTACAGACCAACTTTCTGACAATGAAGAGAAAGAAGTAGTTCTTTTAACTGGCAACTCCAAAACCAGTGGCAGTGACACATTGTCTAAAATTTTTCTTCTCACATGATACTTCTGATCATAAGAAAATCTCAGGAGAGTAAGAATAAGGTATTCAGGTTCCTCTGTGATTTGCATAGTTTTCTCAGCATTCTGCAGAGAGGCACAGTTTTCACAATAATATTGGTTGTCACCAGTAAGAATCTCTGGAGCCAAAAAATAATTTAGTAAGTCAGTTACTGAAGGTGTGGTTTCACCTCCTGGTTTCTGAGGTACATCTTTATTAACAAGAATCTTGTTAGATTCATTAGGGACAGAAGTGTTTTCAGTACAGTAAAACTCATCAGGAAGACTGCCTATTGTTCTTTCATTCACAACTGAGTCACAGATAAAGGCAGCTGTTGCAGGATTATAAACTACTGGTTCTTCCGAAGGACCTGGTACAGTGGCTTGCATTAGACCACCATCTTGTGTGTTGGGTGATGATGCTGGACCTTGAAAAGACAAGTTTTCCATAGAAGAGGAAGGACAAAAGGCAAGTGAGAGATCTGTAAAGGCTTCTACTTTTTGTGAGGTACTCCTGCAGTTCAAACAACATATGTGAGTCTGTAGTTTTCCTCCAAACATTTTTTCTATTAAAGTCTTCTCACCATCACTTGTGCAAGGGGTCTCTGTTAGTACAGCTGCTTTATTATCTACTTCCTGTAAAGAAGTTTCACTGTACCCCAGACTTTCAGGAGGCTTATGTGAGGGCTGAACTTTCAAGATCTTTTCTTCTTCATGGAGCCTGCAGGAGAATATATCATTATATAGCTATGATCATTTGAGTTTAAATGTCATTTCTATTTAAAAATACTGGTGGTTTATGTTAATAGCCAAGTAAGTTATTTTCATTACATATCATGCTTAATTTAAAAAATGCAGTTTTT
>NW_012143301.1:2440539-2442243 GCF_000956105.1 Propithecus coquereli | reverse complement strand
TACTTTGAATTCATTTTGAGATTCATTCACTTCCAAAACAGGACTCGGTAAGAAAATTAACTCAATAAAACAAAATAAGGCTAACACTGAAGACATATGACAGTTTGATAAATGCTTGAGAATATATATATGTAACTGCTTAAATTTTAGAATTTTTTAAAGTTTCTTTGGGAAAAATGTTAATTCAAGTTTCCTTGCTGTTGCACTTTAACCGCTTAGTTTATAGGATCACATTAACCAAGAGTTAACCTTAGTCCTCCAGATGATGTGCCTGAGTTATTAATAATGATCAGGTAACATTTCCTAGTATGTTTTTATAAAATGTAAATAACATCCTTCTCTACTTCAGAAATACTGTTTTAGAAATCTAAATTCATTAGAAAATACAGACGGTGAAAGGATATATAAAGTATACCATTCTTCTGAGAAAAGATACTATAAATGTCTAGTATTTTTCCTTTAAAACATCCATTTAAAAAGTGTTCTTCATATTGGGTGTATTATGTGATATACACAATCATAGGAAAAGATATACTTAGAATTAAGACCTGGAACAAAGTACACAACATCAAAATGGCGATTTCCAGTAATTGGACAGACTATGTCAATTATTTTTTTCCTAAACTGTGCTGGGCACACAATAAGCATCCAATCTCCACTTACAAGTGAATAACTTTAAAGAACTAGTATGTGAAAAGAAGACAACCATTTTTGTAAGTAACATTATCACAGAAAAAACAGAACTAAATGAGAATAGCACATTAGCAATTTGAGCTTAAGACTTAGTTTTGAAATAGTTTTGTTCTTTACAGATGTGAGTTAATAGGATGTTTGGATCTGTCACAGGACCCCCAATATCTTCAGACATCAGGAAGGATCTTATCTTTACAAACAAAAGATTCTACTGGCATCTTAAGGTATGGAGACGAAAGTCGGGATCTCTAGTTCTCTACTGCCCTGCTTCTCTGGTAACTCAGCTGGAAGAGAGGCAATGGAAAGCCACTGGAATGGAGAATGAGCTAGAATCCTTCCTCCCACTTGAGATATGTTAATCTCACGAGTCAAGAGTTGCGTAGGCCCCTGCTTTGTGCGCAGATAACAGGGGCTTGCATGATCATACTTTTCTCAATGTGTCAACATCCATCTTTGAAAGAAACAGACTCAGATTTCCAGTTTTTCACTTTTGTTAGTAAGGAAGCCTAATGCTTTTAAGCAGCAATGAGCAACTTCATTTAAACTGATTACCTTAGACTGAACTAAAGAGAAACAGCAATAGTACTCTAGTAAGTCTTCAGAGTCAGGCATCTTAACAACATTTCCAAGAGGTGGAAGAAAGTACAAGGGTTAGGAGTATGGAAGAAAGGCAAGATCTCATATGACGGTTAAATAAATCAGTAATTAAGTAAGAGGGATCTGTTAGGATCACAGCAATCCTAAATATTACCTTATTTAAAAAGTTGAGTTGGATGGGTTTTTGAATGAAACTTTTGATTATTCTGATTCCAAATACATTAAATTCAGCAAATAATGAATATTACTATATTTCCAGTCTTAAAAGTAAGTCTTCAAGTTTTTGGTAACAATATGAAGTTACAATTTGAATAGTCTCAGTATTGTTATATTCCATTGGACATCTGCATCTGTGGGTTCTGCATCTGCAGATTCAAACAACTGCAGATAGAATATATTAGGAAAAAACCCAAT
>NW_012143301.1:2438674-2440489 GCF_000956105.1 Propithecus coquereli | reverse complement strand
TTATATGCTAATATTTGTCCCTGGTGTGTAGATGCACCCTTAAATTTTGTATATCAATTTTGTATCCAGGGAACTTGCTAAACTCACTTATTAATTCTAAAAATTGATAGGTAAGGTAAGCATTCTTATATTATTTTGGATTTTCTACATAGATAATCAGGTGGCTGGCTGGCTCACAGGCTGTAGGTTGTCAATCCTTGCTTTCGTCTGTGTTTACACTTTCCCTGGGAGTCTTGGTATACAGTGAGCTCATGAGCTCCAGGCATGTGGATACAGCAGGAGGTCCAAATTGCTGCTCATGGGCACAGTATGAGTCTTGAGCTTTCCAAAGCTGAACCTCCCTACCTGGATATGCTGTAAATTGAGTCAATGATGCCAAATTCATTTCCAGCATTCTTCTTTCCTTTGTGTATGTCCAAGTTTCCATCTGGATCCTTTTACTTCAGCCTGAAGAATTTTAACATTATCTTGTAGTGCAAATATTCAAGAAAAAAAAAATTCTCTCAACTTTTGTCTAAAAATACCTATTTCACCTTCATTTTGAAACAAATTTTCACCGGATATATTGAATATTCACTAGGTTGACAGTCTTTCCCCCCTTCAACACTTTTTAGATGTCATTGCAGTTTTCTAGTTTACACATTTTCTACTTTCTTTTCTCTGTATCAAGGGTCACAAAATTTTTCTGTAACGTTCTCTAGTAAATATTTTAGGCTTTGCAGGCCATATGATCCCTGTCACAACTACCCACCTCTGCCATTGTAGTGTGAAAACAGCCATAGACAATATGTAACAGTGTTCCAATAAAACTTTATGAAAAAAAAGAGGCAGGATAGATTTGGCCTGTGCGCTGTATAGTTTGCTGATCTTGTATTCTTTTCCTCTAGTTGCTTTTAAGAGTTTCTCTCTTTATCACTGTTTTTAATAAGTAATTTGACTATGACGTGCTGTGGTATGGTTTTGTTTATTCTGCTAGGGGTTGGTTGAACTCTTTGAGTCTGCCATTTCTCACCTGTTCATGTTTTTCTTTACATTCCTTTTAAGCTCCTAGTTCACAAATTCCTTTCTTTCTATACTTTCTGAATCTGTTTCTATTGATTGGTTTTCCTCCTGGATGTTATATTTTCTTCCTTCTTTGCATGCATAATTTTTGATCAGATTCTAGATATTGTAAGTTTTACTCTCTTAAATGCTGGGCTTACTGTATTCCTTTAAAGAGGATCAGACTTTGTTTTGTATGCAGTTAAGTTACTTACAGAATTTACCAGAATTTGATCTTTTCAAGCCTTCTTTTAATCTTTGTTGGGTATAAACAATTAGACGTTAGAGCTAATTTGCCTCCACTACTAAGCCATGGCCTTATCAAAGGGAAGCACAAGATACAACCCAGGATAAAAGGGGTGACAATCAGTTTGTGAGATTGGTATGAGAAGACTGAAAAGTGAACAGAAATGAGTCAATTGAAAGCTGTAAGGAGAAAGTAGGAGAGGGGAATGGTATGCTATATTGACATCAGCATGTGCAAGGGCCTAGAAATGTCAAGTATATGATGTCTGAATACAAACGATGCAAAGTCCACTATGACTTGAGGGAGGGCAGAGAGGCAAAAAGAGATGAGTATACTAAACAGAGACTAGGCGAGCGTAGCAAATGCATTTGCTAAGAACTGCATTCCTCAACCCTTTAGATTACCACATACATACAGGTTTTAACAAAGCAGTTTTTTTTTTTTTTTTTTTTTTTAGGAATAATGTTTGGAGTGCAAAAGGATAAGTAAAATACACTACAGAAATTTTATTTTATAAAATTTATTGT
>NW_012143301.1:2432396-2434789 GCF_000956105.1 Propithecus coquereli | reverse complement strand
CGCAGCCAAAGATTCCTATTTTTGAATTACAGTACTGCAAGGCACATACAGAACTCACTGTCTTCAAAACACACAGAAGATATACTCCCTGAAATAGACTTTTAAAATCCTTGAACAATTAGAAATACTACAAAGTTAGCAATTTTTAGGTAAAAATGTTGCTCCTACAGGATCATGCACCTTTCTTAAAATCAACTCAGCACATATGTATAAATAATCCTTTTTAAAAACATTTGCATTTGAAATGCAAATACAGTGATGCTGAAAACAGCACTAAACAAAATCCTGAAAAGTACTATAGCTTGATAAAATTTTATGTTATTGCCTTCATTAGAGACTGTATCATCTCTGGTATTTTCAAAGACTTGAATAATGGGGTAACTACATAGGAAATAAAGAATTTTTTAAAAACAATATTTTCTTTACCTCTAGCATCAATTTTTTTTTATAAAGAATGCTAAATGAATTATATTTTTATGTAGTAAAACTGAAGCTAGACCATTTAAATACTTCTACCAAATTTAATGCAGCTTAATTAGGGACCAGGTACATATTTTCCTCTGAACATTTTTGGTCAAGCGTGTCTAACCATAAAAGCAAATAGAATTTTAAGAGGTAGATTTTTTTCCCATGATGCATTTTGTTAATAGATGTATTGTCAAGGAAATAAAAATAAGCACTGAATGTGTTTTCTTAAAGTATAAGGGTCCAAAAGAAAAATAAAAGATAGATATGATATTTGTTATAGTCTGACATTTTAACAGTCATAGTATTGGATGTTTTGTGACCAGTGCATTTTGGACTCTCTCAGGATCAAAATACGAGTCTGCCAACTGTATTAAATCCTCCTCCACCCCCTCCACCAGTTGGTCCACAGCTTCCTGGTGGGTCATTGTCATCAAATCCATTGGGCCGAAATGAACAGGAGGCAGATGCAGCTTGTAGGGCCCGGGCTCGAGCATTTAACTCTTGTTCCTAAAATTAAAAATAATTTTTATGAAATTAAAATGCTAAATATCATGCAGGATATATCATTTATACAAATATTTTAAAACTATCTTAATCCTTAGCATCCTTCAAATCTCAATAACTTTAAAAATATTGACCACATCAAATCTTTATCAAATCCTTACCAAATGACATGAAGTACATAATCATCTTTGGAGCAAACTAGGCAGACAGCAAAATCCTGGTGCAACTCCACAGAACAACAGATCCTAAAAGCCATTCATTCTGTTTCAATAGCTCACTTTACAAGAGAGGAAACTAACACTCCTAGGTCATAAAATTTCTCTACAGAAAACATTACAGCTCCCGCAACACTCTCTAATACACATAGAATAGATTCTTTTCTAATATACAGAATGTAGAATTCAAAGTTTATCACAATGGATTATCCACTCTATCAACTGGAGCTATTCTGGAAGTGGGTGATTACAGTAAAAGGTATAACTATGGGAAGAAGCCTGAATTTTTTCTACCCCTTCCTTAAAACTATTTCTCAATAAATTTAGTAAGACAGGTCTCAAAAAACAAAGATGAGTAAAATCAAGCCTATCTCCTTACATTAATACTTAAAACTTTTCCCTACCACAGTAATAGAACTTGTATCAGGAATCAGTCATATTCATCTAAATGTCAGGGACATATTAGGTTATAATAATATTAGGCATTTAGCTTCAAATAGAGCAAATGTGAATAAATAACAGCAAATTCATTTGGCATAGTGTAAAACTGGATTCCAAAACTAGGGCCCCACAAACTCTTTGGAAGAATATGCAAAATATTCTGGTATGTGCCCATTTTTCTGTGAGAGGGTCTATAGCTTTCAAGTGGGGTTGCTAGCAATATGATCTAAAAGACACTGGTAACAGCATAACCCTTAACTTGTTAGCATAATCATCTTGAAGAACTTTCAAAATACAGTTACCAACAATAACAAAAACTGTATTATTTCTAATCTTTCAAATTAAATCCCGATGACTTTATTCCATCTGCCAAGGTAATACTATGTTATAATTTCTAGATAAAATCTTTTAAGTTAACTATTCTTCCCTCTTCATAAGATGTTCAATTTTTCACTATGAAGAAAAAAATCCAGGCTTACCCTGATATCTATCCCTCACATTATAGACACCTTATTTCTCAGTAGCATACAGCGCCTGCTGTGTGACTCCCAATACACAAGAATCACATGTTTTTAGGGCTGAAAGAGACCTTCGTTAAGAAACTCCTGCAACAGAATGCCCTAATTAACCTGTCTCTGATAAAGCTTTTTAAAATTTAATTTGCAGCATATTTCTTGCAAACTTTTTGCATCTACTGTGTCATTTACAACATATATAATTGCTGGCTCCTCTATATAATGTCTACCCACACAGTTATTTTTCAGG
>NW_012143301.1:2429353-2431371 GCF_000956105.1 Propithecus coquereli | reverse complement strand
ACAATTTGCATTATTTTCCTGTGTGTCAGACTATGATACATATAGAGTATAAAATGGTTTGTCATATAGGATTTTTTGCCTGAGCTTTTCAAAACCATTAATCTTGCCAATACTAGAAAGAGCAACATTTTTTTTCTAACACTTTGAAAATCTGGTGTGGCTAGATTTAAATTTAAATGTGGAATCCTAAAACTGAAAAATGAAATCCTTAAAAAAGTAAAATTATCATAAGGTGAGTTTTTAATGTGATTATGAACCCTGCTATGTAGTAAAATGGTAAGTTCATTTGTAGTATTGCTCAAGAGCAAAGGAACTCAAAATGTTCACTCCACGTCCTTACTTTTACGATTTAAGTTTTTATAGTTGTTTCATAAATCAGTATAATACTATTTCTTAAAGCTAAAGTTGTATTCTAATCTAGATGTAGTAATCTATTATAAAGCATGATGTTTTATAATATAAAGCACTAGCTATGAAATGGACATAAATTATGAACCATACTTCAAAAATGGATGTAAAAATGAAAATGGGAATAAGAACAAAACACACACATACATGCTCCATGTGTTCAAAACAATAGCTGAAAACTTCTGTATACAAAATCTCAACATCATGATTTCCCACTGCCTAGTATTTATGAGCACATTTCATCAGCATAACAGAATAAACATACAATCTCTTAACATAAATTGAAAATACCAGAATAATTTGGTAAAATGGTATGAGAAACTTTAAAATTCAAAACTTTATCAATCACATTACTATATTTAAAAGTAAATAACTGCAATCTAAATATACTTAAGTTCCTAATTAAGAATGAATATTTATTATTGTACTTTACTTTAAAAAGGCACTTGGATGATGAAGCTTTAATAGCCAGTCTTAATACAGGTAAATAAATACCTTATTGTAAAATTTTGCAATATTGTTTTTTTGCATTAAACAACTTTCCAATAAGAAACTTAAGATGGAATTAAAAACGTAAAACACTGGAAAACTGAATTTACAAAATACATAATGCTTTTCCTTTATAGTAACATAAGAGCCTTAAAATAATAATGAAAACAATGATTCCTCATGCTCAAACACTGTATAATCAGAAAGTAATGAAGTAAATGGCAAGACAGTTAAACTGGAAAATCATTTAGAGCTAGGCTGTAATATAAGTAGCTGTGATGGCTATAAAAGCATTTGGCATTACAATCACAGAAATTAGAGTGGTTTCTTATCTTTCGAAACCCACATTTCTCCTTTGATAAATAAATTTCACCCAATCACTGATAATACAAATATTTCTAAAAGTCAAGATCGCACTAGGTCTTATTGTTTATGTTTTACATTACAGAAATTTTCTATTTCAATTTATCCCTCTTCCCCTCATTCCACCTCTCCAATCTTCAAGAATCATGACAATTAATAACTAGTGCTTACAGTATATCCAGTAAGATGGACAGAGTTTGAATACATTTTATTTTTATTACCTTAATCACAGGCCATCTGACTGGATGTCAGATGAGTCTTTGGTAGTGAATCAGTTCTAACAAATACTCTGAATTTCCATTTTGTTCTGTAAAGTTTATTGTTTTTGTGTTACTCTGTAACATTGCTATACTCCTTTAAATAAAAATGTATCATGCATCACTATTTGAGTATTTTATAATGTATGTTTGAAAGCTTTTGAGAAAGTTTCCCTCTAAAAATCAATACTATAATGGCCCATTTCTTCTCTTATTCTATCTGTATCTTTTAGGAGTTTTCTGACTTTCGAACACAAAATTTTTAGAAATTTACTCATTTAAACTCAAAATCACTTGGGACTACTCATTATACCTACAATTTCCCCCATAATTAACTACTGATCTTTTATGTTGAGGGCAAGTTGGCTGGTTTCAAAGAAAAAACTTTCTGCAAGACATTAACTTTAAAGTAATAAATTCACTAACTTCTTAAAAAAGTATATTTATGAATAAATTCATCTCATGAAACTTTTATTCCATGGATTTTATTTATTAATTGTT
>NW_012143301.1:2419695-2420998 GCF_000956105.1 Propithecus coquereli | reverse complement strand
TATTAATCATGTGTATAGGCTCAAAACCTAAACCCTAAGTTCGCTGTACGTAAGGATTCCTCTTTGAAAGCTTATCATGAGACTGCATAAACTGTCTCTCAATAAATGTCTTTTGAATGAATATGTACTATATATGACCTTCTTTGTCCTTAGCATAAATTAATTTCCTTGGATTAATTTGTGGACATAAAAGATCACAAAATTTTAACCTCTATAACTTACAGAACTACAGAGATCTTTAGTCATAATGAAAGGGTATATACAAGAAAAGAGAAAAAAGAAGCCTAGGTACTGCAAAATTATTTTAGTTGCTCATTATTGCACAAATCTATTAATTTAGTATCTGTAAACTATTAAAGATGCATTTAAAAAGAATTCTTCCTGAAGAAGCTTTATTTATTGGATAGGAAATCAGATCTTATTTGCATTAATTTTTAGAACAATGGGTCAGCATAATACTCATCTATAAGAATGGGAAGCAGAGGGAAGAAATAAAAACTTAGGGCATATGCTGATATCTAGATATTTTAGGCAGCATCTCTTTAGCACTTCTAAGTAGATTAGTTGTGCTAGGTAAGATATGTGATATATTATTTCATCAGTTAAAAAAGTTCATTATAATGTTAAGTATAAAAAATATTACCAATGAGGTTAACATAAACATACTGCACACATATATACTCACCTGTGTATGAGCCAAAAAGGCAAAAAGATGCTGTAATTTTTTCATTAATGAATTGCACCCATTTAAATTTAACGATAATACTTGTCTCCTGAAACTGAAAGAGAATATAATGATTTATGTATATATGTGTACACAGACATGCATTTTTAAAAAGACTTTTTAAAAGCTAAAAGGAAGTTTGTTCAAGAACTTATTATCCTCCAAGTAAAACTTTACTTATCTGATGGCCCTTTACCTAACAAAGTTACCACCTATAATATAGTAAAGAAGGAAGCAGAGAATGACAATAAGTTAACACTTACTATATGGCCTGGCAATGGCCTATGTGCTGTCACATATTATGCCTATTTTCTAGCAAATAGAAATAGGTTAAGCTACTAATTTATAACTTAAGTAACTTATAAATTCTTTCAAATCTGCATGAAATAAAAAATAGGCTATCATTAAAAAGCACTATAAAGTTAAAGTGATTTAAAGAGTATGGTAGTGGTACAGAATGGGAAAAGGATAAATTATTCAACAAATAGTAAAGGAACAATTGGGTATCCATTTGGAAAAAATGGACTTAGATAAGATTTTATGTCATTATAGATGCCAAAAGAATAATTAACTAAATGT
>NW_012143301.1:2418197-2419645 GCF_000956105.1 Propithecus coquereli | reverse complement strand
AACCACTGAATAGATCCTGCATTGAATGGAAGGAAGGCTGCACATGTGGAGCCCAACTAACTGTACTAGTCATACAACAGAAGAGAGCAGAGCCAGGGAGGTGCAAGAAGATAATAGGTTTTATTAACTAAGTGGTTAGGTGCCAGTAAAATATACCAAACCCATATAGTTATGTACTGGTCTAAAGGAGTGACTCTTAACCTTTTTGGTCCCAGGACTCCTTTATACTCTTAAAAATAACTAAAAAAAATAAGAACTTTTGTTTATGTGGGTTATATCTATCAACATTTACTGTACTCAAAAACTGAGAATAAAACTAATAACATATTAATACATTTAGAAAAATAATACATCCATCTCATGTTAATATAAATAACATTTTAAAAATGAAACATAGTTATATTTTCTAAAACCAAAAACAAATTAGAAGAATGGCACTGTTTTACATTTTGCAAATATTTTAAGTATCTGGCTTAATTGAAGACAGCTAGATTCCTCATATTTACTCTGCATTCTATCTATTGTTATATGTTTTTTTGGATGACGTATATAAAGGAAATCTGGCCTCACACAGACATGTAGTTGAAAAAGAGAAGACCTCACAGACTTCTAAAACTGTTTTGGGAATCCTTAGGGGTCTTTGTATCACAATTTGAGAACAGATGGATAAAGAAAGAAAATCCGAAACAGAAACCAAATGAAAAACAAAAGAAATCTTAAAAAACTAAACAATAAATGCGGGAGTATTTTAAAGATTAACACTTGAAATATGTTTTAAAAGGTAAAAACAATACTAAGCAGAAATAAAGTGTTATGCAATGATACAATTCAAATCATAATTTTAAAAATACTTTTTACCTGTCTAGCAGAAACCTGAGGTATTCAGAACAATCTTGCTGTGACCTGGGAGTAAACCATGGAGGTCTGGAAGCCTCAAAGAATATCCGAGGTGCGTATGCTTCCCTCTTTTGATAGCAGTAGAGAAAATACAAGAAACACACCATGAAATAAGTAACTGAAATCTTAATATACAATGTTTAGTGAAGATTACTTAAAATTACATTGTACTCAGCCTTTACTAAAAAGTGCCAGACATGGGGGCAACTTAGGGGCAGATAAAATTAGTTAGAAATAAATTTAGGTAAACTTTGGTCCTTACTTCTCACTCTGAAGAGAGTAGAGAGCTAGAGAAATTATGTGACTTGTCCAAGGTCAGACAGCTAAATGAATGGCACAGGGGATTACATTAGAACAAGTCTCTAATACTTGCTGCAATACTTCGGTCATTATCCCTCTATGACACTCATGTGATTGAGTTCACGATTTTTTAAAAAATTGAATCAGAAAAAGATATGTTAATGAATATATATCTTGAACAAAGTAATAAGGGAATACTCTACAGAGTCATGCATATCTACTTGAGGTGAAAATTTCCTTGACTGGAGGTA
>NW_012143301.1:2376734-2413048 GCF_000956105.1 Propithecus coquereli | reverse complement strand
ATTTCATTTCTGAATAAGGCAATATAAGAAATGCTAACACATTTGTGCTAATGATAAGTAATAATGTATAGACAATTCCACCATCATACATTTCATTAGTATGCATCAATTTCTACAGTTAAAATCAAAATACTCAAATTTAAACTTACTCTGTGGCCATAAACAATGCCTGTATAACACTGTTCATATAACACGTATTTCCTAGGTTAATTAAACCAGTTTTCCCAGTTTCAGATTTTCCTGAAAGTCTAGCCAAGCAAGATGCCAAAGAATTGGATTGAGAAGTCCAGGCACTTTGATTGAGAATCAACTTAATCTTCTCTTCACTGGGCTTAGGAAAATCCTATAGATCATAAAGAGGAAAAACTGTTTAAAAAGTAAAAACTATTTTTGTTATTAAATTAACACCATAAAGAAGAGTCTTACATTGACATTTGAACTTTCTTTTCTCCCACTTAGTTGTGAAATCACTAATAGTACTTGGCAAGTCATCAAAAAATCAAATTACACTGCATAGCAAAAATAAATATCTCCTAATGGGCAGAGTTTATCAAATTGAAGAACATTCAAAAATCAGGAATTCCAGTCATATTTTAACAATTTATGTTCCTTATTTGCCAGCAAAATGTTCACAAAATAAAACTTAGAGGTCAGAGAGTATACTGCAGTGCTATGCAAAGGCAGTAGAATAAAGACTTAAATTAGTGCACAATTGAATAAGCTAAAAAATAAACAATTTGCTTTTAAATTTTATAATAAAAGTGTCCCCTTTTCATTCATTGCTTATATTTACTCAGTATTAACACTTAGAAATAAAAGCCCAAAGTAATTAGAGGATGAAAAATGAAAGCATCTAAGCACAATGACTAACTTTGAAAAAGAAAATTCAATCTCATGTTTAACCACATAGAAAATTATTACAACATACAGATTCTTCTTATCCACTTTGTGAAGTATGAGATAAAATTTTAAGTGTAAATGATTTCGAGCATGAGTAAAGCACTGGAGCATAAGGAAAGTTGGTAAAATCATCAGTGCCTTTTTGGACTGCTATTACCATTTGGTATTTGGTCTTAGAAAACAAACATTTTCTGAAGTAATTTTAATCTAATTTTTTTTGTTATTTACAGCTAAGAGTAAGTGCTTTCCTCGGGCTAAGAGTGAGTCCTTTGCTTCTTCTGAGCCTATATAAGTTATCAGAATTTTCAACATGAAAAGCACTGAAAAACTGATGAATGGCAATCAATTCACAAGTGTAACAGCTCAGCTTTCATCTGTGGGCACAGTGAGGCTGTAGAAAGACACTGACATTACTATCAAATCCATAACAGAATGCTCCTGTCCACAATTTACTTCTGAAGTGTCAAAGTGTCATATTGATTGTTTAACAGTCTTGTGTTGCAGGGTCAACCAAAACCAGTTTGATTTAGATATATAGTAAAAAGATTTCTATTAATAATAACTTCTGATTAAGTCTGGCTGAGTTAAGTTGTCTAGTTCTTTTGTTATACTCTGATTATACAATAAGTTTACTAAGAAGGTGTGCTTACTGTGACCCATTTTTCAACACAAACAGAATCAGTGCATTTTGGATCCACTGTCTATACAAAGTTAAAAAACAGGGTAACTCCACAAATAATTCAAGTAAAGATTCTATGAAATACAGATATTTGTAAACAGTCTATAGCAAAAATTGAATTAAAAATGGGAAGAAATCAAAGTTAAATCTTTTATTGAACTGCATTTCCTTGATTCTAACATATGCTTTACATATTTTAACATGTCTGATATTGGCATGCAAATTTGATGTTTATACTCATTTAATGTAGCATTTTTTTAATAAAATTTCCCCAAAGCTGTTATAAATTTAAAGACATGCCTTATAATTGATGGCATTGTAGAAATTAAAAAATATGGTTATTAATTTACAATGATAGCAAGCAAGAAAGAAGTAACTCCCTAAACATTAATGAAACCTGATTCTAATTGTATTTTTCAAACAAAAACTATATTACCATAAAATGGTAAATTGGATAGCTGGTTATAGGAATATTTTACCACATTCATCTATTACATCATGGTCTACAACTCCACAAATATTTAACTATCATCCTACCTTTATTGCCTCCAGAATAGGTTCATAGAGATCTGGAAATCCAGAATAATGATACATCATACAGTGTATCAATTCGGTTAATTGTACTAAAAAGGCTGTACTGGAAGGCAGACCATCACTTTTGAAAGAATGAACCAAATTAACTACATGAGGAACAATCTAAAGAGAAAAAAAGACAAATATTCCTTAATTTATACAAATTGGCAAATTTTCTAGCCTACAAATAGAATGCAAATGTTATATTATCAGCAAATACTTTTCTCTATGTTTAATCAGACTTTTTCTTAAAAAGTTATGAAATTAAAAATTTCTAGAATATCAAGGTAAATCTATGACCAGTTTTCACAGTCACATGATTGCAATGCCTTGGGTTGAAAAATGTCAGGACTATTAAATTATATTTACCAGATCATTCGATAGGAACAAATTTATAAAAAATAAAGCTAGAATTAGCTAAAGAGCTCCATCTAGTGTGAATTTTAAATTTTCCACTTGAAAGAATTATACATACTTTGCACATTAAAGTCTGTTTCAAGAAAGTCTTAGAAATAACTTTTCTATGTAACTAAAATTATAGCTCAGGTAACAAGATTATATTTAGGATAAGCACAGAGACGATGTCTTAAGTTAGAGTGGCTATCCTTACTCACAAACTCCATTTCCCACCTCCCCAAAAGAGGAGATGGTTCTAAAAATAAAGAGAATCAGAAACTTCTATTATTTTTAAGGAATTGGGGCTAAAAATAAAAGGAAAATATAAAATGCTCATTGCTCGTAAACATGAAGAAAACTGTTAATATTGATAATCAACACAATATTCTTTCATTGTAAAATGAGACTAAAAAGTCAACTGATACAGAGCCAATCACATATCTAAGAGGCTATTTAAAAAAATAAAACAAATTCTATTTTACAGAAATGGCTCATTCCATTAGCACTATAGCACATTAGCATATTCTATGGCACTATACTTTTTCCAATTAATTATAAACCCTAACCTGATACTACATATTTACACTTCTTATGGTATTATTAAAAGACATCTTATTATGTTCTATTTGTAGAACATTTTTTTGGTTGCTAACTCATGGTAAAAATGAAGTTACAGCTCTATTAGGATCATATCATCAAACAGCAATAACAGCAATTACAGTAATATCCCAATCAACTCCCTTTTTCTTCCCACAAAAACAACCATATTCTTAAATTAACACAGTGCTATTTTCATTCTGTTCCATCTAGCTTTACTTTTATGCTTGAGGTCTTAAAACATATTTCAGCTTTTACACTACCTTCTTACAATCTTATGTCCATCACAGGTATTGATGTGATCATAAAACTACCAGTTCCTAGTGAGTTCCCGCTACTACTATCATCTCTACATTTCTAAGCAAATCTAAATTATAATTGTCCCATTAAGCCACATCTATCAGATACTCTCCTGCTAAAATAGTCAGAAATCCAAAATTAGCTTCCTCAGAGGTGAAGGGAGAGAAAGAGATGGAAGAAAAGAGGAAAGAATTTTAGAAATGAGTAAATTTACAATTCCAAATAAATGAGTAAATTTACAATTCCAAATCTACCAAAGGCTTTTCCAGTGTAGATTTGATCTTTGCAATCAGGTTATATGGTTGTCTACTAAATCGTCAATATTATCATTGACAAGGAAATAAGACTTAGTTCTTCACAGTTATATAGACACACGTCCCAGCAGGCTGTTACTTTCTAAATGCTTGAAAGTTGATTTTTTGAAAAAGTGAAACTAAATGTTTCTAAACATTATTAGAGTACTCATTTACCTTAAGTTACTTTTTGAGGAAGTGTATAAAATATTAGAAGCTTTGATTTTTTTCTGTTTCCATTATTACTGTCTGCCATAGCATTTGTTTAAAATAAATTTTTCCACTTAGTAAAAAGCATATGAGAAGCTGCCTAACCCATAACAACATATATTATAATATCGATCTTAGTCTGCCCTAAAATAAACATTTAATATAATGAATTATGATGATGTTGATTCCAGATTATTGCTCATTTAGCAACCCCTAAACCTGAGTCCTTCACTGAGTTATTTGGAGTTATAGGTGATGTAACTACCACATGACCCACTACTACACGTCTAAGTTATTTTTAGCTGAGTAGAGGGTCAGGCTTTACACACTATT
This sequence comes from Propithecus coquereli, assembly GCF_000956105.1. Classification (NCBI taxonomy): domain Eukaryota; kingdom Metazoa; phylum Chordata; class Mammalia; order Primates; family Indriidae; genus Propithecus; species Propithecus coquereli. The sequence goes on along the minus strand of NW_012143301.1, from coordinate 2,408,767 downwards.
TAAGCAGTATTTAGGTCTTTGCTTTTAGGCTTTAGTAAGCCAGATCACAATTTTCAATTTAAGATTTAACTATTTTTTAAATAAATTATTTAATACTTGTTTATTTCAATAAGCCAAATATTTCAAATTCAAGTATTTGTTATTTCAACTACTTTTTCCAGAAAAAAAGCAATACGAGGTAAGGAGATATCTTCTGTCTTTTAAAAAACTGTGAGCAAAGAAATAGGTTTAGAGTATAACATAAGTGATCAATCATAGAAATTAAGGCATGTCCTCAATGTGAAGATCAATAAACATTCGAATGAACGATAAAGTTATGTTAGAGAATCTCTTTCCTAGAAACATTGAAAACAAAGCCTTTTCTCAAATTGCTAACACACAATTGTGCCTAAAGACAGGGACAAATAATTGATGTTTTTTTCCTTGGAAGACCTTGCTAGCACACTTGCTATACTGGCTCAAGTTTGAGTTTTGTTTGTATAACAAACAGATATAAGGTTATTGCTTCATGATCAAACTGCCAAAATTAGAGCAATTAACTGCAGAAATCACTCATCCTAAGTGATAATGTATAATGTGATAACCTGTTTGTGAGGTTTACATAGTACAAAGCCTGTGGATTTTCTTTCAGTGGAAATGAGGCATTAAGCAGCCTATGTGAGTATATGGTTTCCTGAAGCTAGTTATATTTCTAGCTAAAAATTAACAGTTGAAATTCTGCACTTCTTCATTAGTCTCCTCTAAATTTTGTTATGGGGCATCAGTATCCCTAAGATTTTTACACTGTGACTGTACTGACAGTAAGTTTCTAGTTCTATAAAATTGAGGATCAGACTTTAGGTAAAGTAGGTAACCAACACTAAGATTCTACTTTCCTGTCATGCCCTACATAGGTAAATGGATAGGTTGGTTCCCGAAAAAACATTTTGTCATTCCTCATCTGCAATAATTGATAATCAAATCAAAGCCAGTGATGTAGTTGGCTTACAGTGGTAGGATTGTTGATATATTTTAAAGGTAGAGTCAATAGGATTTGTAGGATATGGCTGAGAGAGAATGAAAAGCCCTACTATTGGGTTTATAAGGCAAGGACTGAGCTTTTCATGACTCTGAAATCCCAAAGCAGTCAATAGCTTTCAACAATTTTAATCCTTCTACACTGTTCATATGTGCAGCAGATAGCCGTCAGTGACATCTCCCATGTAGAGCAGTAACTTTCAATTGCCAATAGTTGTTCCAAGTGAGGCAGTTTTGGTGAGAAACAAAACAGTCTGAAAATATATTCCTTGGAGGGAAATCCCACAATCTCAATTTTCTAAATCATAAAGCAACATGAGAATTGTTAGATTTAGAACTAACCCACAATTTTTTCACAAATGTGACTCAATGTTAACCTAAATTTTAAAAATGAGGCTTTTTCTATGTAAACTTACCAAATGGAATGCCTCTGGAGAGTGCTGAAAACTAAGCAGCATGTGAGAAAGAACTGCAAGAGCACCAGGTCTCACAAGAGGAAACCAAAGTCGATTAAAAACCTTCAAAACAAGACAAGACACCCATCTTTAGAGTTTGTAGGAAAATAAGAAACCCAGTCAGTGGTTACTTTCCCATGGCTAAATATTTACGTGAATGTCCCCCTTCCTGGAAAGTTCTATCATAACATATGTTAATAAACTTTGGGAGAAGAAGAAAGTTAGCAAATAACATGACAGAGATCAGGGTAATGTAACGGCCTAAACAATTCATAAAACTCCCTGATTAAAAGAAAATCTGTCAAACTATATTTACACGGTGACAGCTCCCTGGTCTAGTATTCATTCAATTCACTAAACAATACTTGCTGAGCACATACTATTGCTTGACACTGTTCTAGGTATTGGGGACAAAACAGTGGATCAAAAAAAAAGTCTCAATCTTACACGGCTTACTATCTAGAGGATGGATAGAATAATAAAAAGTAACACATGGTTATACATGCTGCACAGAAATATAAAGCAGGGTATGATGAACAGGGAATGCAAGATGGCAAAGGGGTCCGTTATTTTATATAGGGTATTAAAAAAAACCCTTGTGAAAAAGGTGACATCTGACTATAAAACTAAAGGGAATGAGATAAGCCTGGCAGATACCTGGGAGAAGAGCATTGTAAGCAGGGAAAACGACATTGCAAAGGCCCCAAGGCCTATAGGCTAGTGTGCTACAGATACAGCAAGCAGGACAGAGTAAGTAAAATGACACGGAGGCAAGAGCAGTGGGAGATAGGATTAGAGAAGCAGCAGTGCGGCAGATCATGTAGGACCCTGTGACACTTATAGGGACCAAAGGCAGGAGCAGGGAGGCTACTGCAATCAGTGTAGCAAGAGATGATGATGTTGGACCAGGGTGGTAGTGAAGTAACTCATTAAAAGTGGTAGGATTCTGGATATATTTTAAAGGTGGAGTTAGTAGGATTTATAGGATATGGGCTGAGAAAACAACATTTCAGAGATGATACGGACTGAGAGAACAGTATCTCAGAGATGAGGATAGCTTCAAGGTTTTTGGCCTGAGCAAATGAAAAGATGGAGTAGCCATTTATTAAGATGGGGAAGACTAGGTTTGAAAGGGAATAATCAGGAGTTAGATTGTGGATAAGGTGAATCTGAGATTTAAGTATAGACAGTTAGATACATGAATATGGAGTTCAAGGGAGAACAATGAACTAAAAATATAAATCTGGCAGTCATTAAATTAGAGATGTTATTTAAAGCCATGGGACACCTATGCTGTGAGTATAGATTGAGAAGAAAGTGGACCAAAGACTGAATTCTAAGGCACGCTAAAAGTCAGAAAGATGAGGTATAGGAAATTGATATTCCAGTGACGTTGGACAAAAACCAGGAGAGTATGTCCTGGAAACAAGAGGGAGTGATCGACTGTATCAAATGCCGACAGGTCAAATGAGAAGAGGTCTGAGAAATGACCCCTGAGTTTAGCAACATTGGAAAGCACTGGCGTCAAAGGTAATTTTGGTTGAGTAATCGTGGTACAGCTTGATTAGTTGGATTCAAGAGAAAATGGGAAGCATATGTTTTCATATCAGATATTTGAAAACAATTATTTTCATTACCTATACTTAAGTGGCATTTTAAAAATTTCTAAAGCCTATTCAAAATAAAAACAAAAACATATTCAAAATTAGATGCTTTCAAGGAGATAACCCAAAGACAAAAATATTGACTATATGAGGCTACACATGCTAATAGATTTATATACTCCCACTTACCAGTTCTATTTTCAGCAAAGTAACATCTATCAAAATAGTAAACTTCTGGACAGCTGCCAGTCCTTTCAGAAGTGCAATTACCCATGTATCCACATGCTGAGCCAATGGCCAGGACAGCCAGTCAATCATTCTGAAAATTAAAGAAAAACAAAACTGTCAGTATTAAAAATATTTCTAACATTATTTAGTTAGGAATAATGAGTTACAGTAGATAAGCACTCACTTTATGAATAAATAAAATTTATGTTACTATAGTGGTATAGGTCGACTATTCCTTATCTGAAATGTTTGGGACTAGAAGTGTTTTGGATTATTGATTTTTTTGGATTTTGGAATATTTGCATTATATACTCACTGGTTGAGCACCCTAAATCCAAAAATATGAAATCTGAAATGCTCCAACGACCATTTCCTTTACCAGCATCATGCCGGCACTTAGAAAGTTTCAGATTTTGGAGCATTTCAGATTTGGGATGCTCGACCTATGTCAAGAATTAATTAGGCAAATTTACTCTAAGAAGAGCAGTTGAAATGTAGATATCTTAACTAAGACATATGGATATGAACCCATATTTCTCTTTCCTGGTGAGTACATTCTAATATGAAATACACTGTTAAAAAAGACTTTTGAATTGTGAAATAGTTATCTTCATCCCTTCCAAAATCCTACTATACGTAGACAACAAAAGGAAACTTCAAATACATATAAGGGCACTGGTGTGCAAATATCCTAATGGCCTGATTTTGCATTAATGAATGCTTTTCTTCTTGAATACCAACACAGTTTAATGGAAAAAAGACAAAGTAATATGGGGTCTGATGGAGAAACTCCCTAAAGTTAGACATCAAACATAATGAAGACTATATAACTCTTTTGTAAAGCAACTGGACCAAATGTTTATATAAGTTGATCCAGTAATCCAATTTTGTGGGTTATATACTTGGGAAAAGGTAGGGGGAAAAAAGAGTTTTTGAAGCCAGAGTGACTGGTTTAGAAATCTCAATTCACCATTTATTAGCTGGGGGACCCAAAATGTGCCTCATGTAAATTATCTAATCTCTTGTGTCTCAGTTTCCTCATCTGTAGATTACAGATAAGCATGCTTACTTTACAGAGCTGCTGTGAAGATTAAATGAATTAATATATAATAGTGGAAATATTCATTGTGAATGCTTCTCTTCTACCACATATTAATATATGTGGCAATAAATAAAAAATACCTTGATTATACGAATGTCAAATACAAATACTAAGGACATAAATATGTAACTAAAAGAGCAACTAACAAGTCAAAAGGACTGACATCTAAATTGATAGTTATTTTCACAATAGCTGTTCTATAACTATCAACATTAAGACTGGAGTGTTATCTTTATTAAGGTTTTTGCTTTTAAGATTAAAATGTCCCATCAGATATTAAGAGTGGTCCCAAAGTTCAAATGCATGTTAACTGCAAGTTATCTATATATTCCCTCCATTAGCTACATAAATTTTATTTCCTTTCTTGTTTTTCTGGCTTTTTCCAACAATGATGGTTATAAGTCATTAAAGTAGTCCTTGACAGCTATTCCACATTTTCCAACTACCGTTAGGCTGATTCTCACAAAATTTTGTGGACATTCTACATATATGGAGTAGGAAAGCAGAGACATACTTGCAGTTGGGTACAAAGAGTGTATTCACCGTTGAAAAATAAATATAATTTTCAAACCTTAACATTAAAACTGCTGATATTATGAAAGGCAACAAGCTACATTTAATTGTAATTTATGGAGAATAAATCTAACTTTCACTTTTACATGGTAGCTTGAGGGCTATTTCCAGTCTTCACTTTTATTTGTTCCAATGTTTTAAAAATTGAGAAATGTCACACAGAAAACTGGATTTCAGGCTTCTTTTGAAAAATCAGATCAAGCAAGACTGGATTCAAATTTCCTTGTGGCAACAGACAACTGGAGTTGAAGATCAGCTCTCTCTTTTAGAAGGTACTTGTGTACTCCATTCCCTGTCATTTCACTTACACCTGTCCTACTTCATACTTTAATGTTACCTGTCTGGTCCTAGTATGGTATTTACACTTGCATTTCTTTGGATTATAGAAAATGTCTGTGAAGCATGATCCATGTTATGTTGGGGAAGTATAGAGCATGGGGGAGTATAAGATGGGGAAGTATGGTATAAACAAGTATCAGTATTCCCTTCTGTTAGATTTTCTATATAAGAATAATTATTTCAGGTAGATTATGGGTTAGATAGGATCATGTAGACTAAACTGGAGATATAATACAAAAATTGAATCACTACTTCCCATAAAAACAAATAGGTAAAAATTAATTTCTGGATACATTTTGAAAATAAAATAAACTCCTAAGTTGGGTACTGTGATTGTTTTTGAAGAGTTTGAAAAATTAAGACTAAGAATACCAAATGTCAAGTAGAATTTCCACTTGATTTAGTAAGTAGTGGAAGTCACTGTAGTATCTTGATTGGAAAGGAAAAATTGGTAGATCTGGATGATTTAGAGAAGAAAAATGAATAACTTCTGGAAAAAGACCAGCTAGAAGACTGTGCAATAGAGAAGTCCTGATTTCCTCAAGGTGGTAGGGATAGAAAAAGTGTGACTCTAAGAAATGTCCTAAAAAAAAAAATCCAGAGGACTTATTAGTTATGCTAATCAAAAAGAATTAAAGTAAGGATGGTGCTGAAAATTGCTTAAAGGTTTGTGATCAGACATCTAGGAGAATTAGTGTCAATTGGGGTAAAAACAGTAAAAAAAACAAAAATAAAAACCAACATCAGGCTAAGAAGATAGTTCTGCCTCTAACAGAATGGCTCTAAACTCACTAAGTGAGAAACTTGACTACTCTGCGTTTGTTTCCTCATTGGTGACCATATGGTATGATAACTCTGGAACCAGATGTAAGTTTGAATACCAGACCCCCCATTTATGTATTATCTGAGTGAGCTTCGGTAAATTATTTAGCCTCTCAGAGTTTTCCACTATGCTGTGGGGCCAATAACAGTACCTGCTTTAAAAGGTTGTAGTTAGTATTAAATAACTTATGTCATGTAAAGAAAAATGTTAGCTATTATTACCTATATAATGAAAATGTTAAACCAACTAATGTCTAATTTCCCTTTTAGCTGTGAAGTCTATAATTCTCTGAATATTTCTATTTTACTAAGAAGGCGATATAATTTGCGATACATTCATCCCAAAGAGAAAGAGATTTTAGTGCTGTTATAGTCACACCGACAAAGGCATGTTGCTTCGAAATAGGACACAGAATGAGTTTCATTACACATATAAGGATGAGATAAGAGTGTTTCTTAAAAGTAAATGAACAATGAGAACTTTACAGAAAGACTCGGAAGTCAATCACATATAGATCGGAATTGACAAAGTGGTAAGAATATAGGAAGGAGGAAAATAAAAAGAACAGATAGAAGAAGAAATTCCTAACAGCATGGTGTCACAGGACTAGAATTTCAAGAACAATGAATATGAAGATATCAAGAAGATGAGAAAAAAGTATAGATCAAATATGGCAAGGGGGAGGTTACCATAAATTAAAAGCAGTGGGGGTAGTAGTCATACAACAGGAACAATATTTACATAGACTTTTCTCATATACAAAGCAATTTCACAAACTTCTGAAAGTTAAAGAGAGAATGAGCAATAACAAATTGGAAGTAAAATTACAGATAAATAGATTTAATTAAGTTTAAGAGCACAAGGAAGAAAGAATAAAAGTTAGAAGAAAAAGGCCTTCTTAAACCATGGAACAAAAAGGGGGAGAAGGTAGAGAAAATTAAAGTCCCCAGAGTTTGTGTTGTAGAGAATGAGATTAGTACACATGTAGGTTTTTGAGAACTCATGAAATAATTGAACATATGTTTATATGTTACCTTATGACTATAAATTTATAACAGGGCACAGAAACCATTTTGTTCCAAATCTTTATATTCCATTTAAATATGCTTAATACATACATATACACATACAGGAAAAAGTAGAAAAAAATTAAAAAACAAAAATAGGCAGGTATGAAACAAGAATAAGCAGATAGAAAAAGTTCAATTAGAAAAAAAGAGTTATTGAAATAAAGAAACTCAATAGCTGGAATAAACTCTACAGACGAGCACCTGTGAAGAGAACATTAGTGAACTGCAAGAGAGTACTGATATTCTTCCCCCTCAGATATCCACAAGTTTGCTTCTTCGCTTCCTTTATTATGGTCACCTCAATGAAACCTTCCTCATCTACTAATATCTTATTTAAAATTGCAAACCACTCCTCCACAACCTGTCCCTGCTTCTTGTTTACTTTTTTCCCCAAAACACTTCTCACTATCTAACATCCTAAATTATTTTACTTCTCTCATTTAATCAAATCTAAAACAAAATCAATTTTAAGATGCATAATTAGCTTATGTACCATTAAAGCAAGAAAAGTCACGTCAATTTAACTAGGACACCGATGACTGGGCATTTCCACATTTGAACATCTTTGAAATCAAAAGGCATAGTGGAATCAGTGAAATATGTTTATTATCTGCCTCCCCATTTAGAAAGTAAGCCCATGAAGGTAGATATTTTTATCAGTTTGTTAAAGGATTTTTTTTTTTTTTTGAGACAGAGTCTCACTCTTTTTGCCCGGGCTAGAGTGAGTGCCGTGGCGTCAGCCTAGCTCACAGCAACCTCACACTCCCGGGCTCAAGCAATCCCCTTCTGCCTCAGCCTTCCGAGTAGCTGGGACTACAGGCATGCGCCACCATGCCCGGCTAATTTTTTCTATATATTTTTTTAGTTGTCCGATTAATTTCTTTCTATTTTTAGTAGAGACGAGGTCTCGCTCTTGCTCAGGCTGGTTTCGAACTCCTGAGCTCAAACAATCCGCCCGCCTCGGCCTCCCAGAGTGCTAGGATTATAGGCGTGAGCCACCGCGCCCGCCCGGCCTGTTAAAGGATTTTTTGAACAGTGCCTGGCACTCACGGTAAGGGCTCAAATAAATGTGATTTGAATAAATGACTGAAAAAAGTACAAAAGTTATACCTAGAAATATAGAGTAAAAATGTAAGACATTAAGGATAAAAACAGAAAAGTTACCAGAAAAGCCTGACTACTCAAAAAGGAATGACGATCAGAATGACAGATAAATTCTCATCAGTAAAAATAGATGCTCAAAGACAATGCAGTATTATTTTCAAAATGCTAAGAGAAAATGGCTATCAAATTACAATTCTGTATCTTGCCAAATCATCTATTTAAGACTAGAAGACAAAAAAAAAAAATATTTCAAATAGACAAAGGTGAAGAGTGTATATTACTCATTGTGCCTGGCCGAAAGAGAAAGTAAAGTGTGTACTTACTAAGGAAAAAAAAAAAACTCAGAGAGGAAAAATAGGTTGCAGGAAACAATAATGAGCAAAGAAATTAGTAAAATACTGTACACTGATAATCAAACCAACTTCTGACTGTACAATAAGTGTATACATGTGCATATTTTGGAAATTAAAAAAAGGTAAATGGCTTTGTGAATTACTGGTATGCCTGCAGAGGCTATAAGGTAAATAATTCATTCCAATTAATTTGGAGAACATATATTCCATGACTTTAGTTTTAAACACATCTGTAATTTTTCATTACTCACAAAATACAACCAAATACCTCCCCTTCCCAAATCTACAATTACCATCTATAGTATCATGAATAAGTACCTGCAAAGGGCTTGGGTCATGCTTGCATCTTTTACATTTGGATCCGTAGTGAGGCTCCTGATGAGAACTGTAATCATCTGAAGAGGAATATGCTGCACAAGGCTTGCCAATGCTACAGAAGGTTCAAATGACGCATCTATTTTTTTAATTAAAAAGAAAAAGGAATATGGCAAGAAGGTTCAAGTAAAGTATTTAAGGAGAACAACACTTTATCACAAAAAAAAAAGGCATTGCAGCAAAGGTATTAATCAGGAAGCAGTTGTTATGCTACACCTCATGGGCTTCTAATGTACAAGAAATGTTAAATTTCAGAAATGAAAGATTAAGTGTGAATAGCAATGATCACTCATTCTATAGACAGAATACTGAAATATAAAAACTGTTACTTACTATGGCCATATTTAGCCCATAAGTTACTTTAATTTTTCACAATTTACTAATATCAAGTTATATTGTTGTGATAAAATATTCATTTGAAAAGCTGTAGTTAGACAAGAAACACAAGGTATCATTTCAATTCAGATCTTCCAAATAACTTAGCACTATTATAGTAGTCATTATATTGCTCTAAGGAAGATTTTAAAAATCTCTTAAAGAAGTAGAAATTAAGGTGAATTTGGGGGGGGGACATTGCTTAAAACTGTATCAAAAATTAATCAAATCCAAGATGAGCACCTTTACTGGTACAGCTGAAAAAGCTGGAGAGAACCTAACAGCTATGACAACACAGGCAGTACAAGTAAAATTACAGTAAGGAAAAAAAACCCAACTTGGATACTGTAAACATATAGTTGGCAATTCTTTCATAAATGTATTAAACTCATCAGAATGTATGGAATTTGTTACAACTCTACTCTTATTTCTGGTTCTTAAGATAAAAGGAGGAAACCTCCCTCACAAGTTCAATTTCAAATAGCCAGAGTCCCCACTGGGGGTATAATCAGGGAGAATGGTTCCAAGTAGAGAGGAAGTAAACTCGGTTTTGGGCCTATTATCTCACAACCTACAGACTTTAAAGCTCCAAGGCACAAGAAGGAATATAGAGGCACTGGTAAAATTCTTGGGCAAGAAAGCATTTTCTAGCCAAGCTATCACTTGACCCTTCCCTGCTTTCTGAGGATGCAGTTCATGGGCATAAAAACATCTACATATTTAAGTCCTCATACTCTCCCTTCCTTCATTCTACCTGTATCCACTTCTCACACACAATATTGTAGATAGAAAACGCCAATATTTAAAAACTACATAGTTAACTGGGATAATTCAGTAATTAACTACACAATCCAAGAATTCAAAAATGGAGGTAAAACTCATTACAACAAAATGATAGGGACATGTACAACAACAACATGGTAAACATTATAATACCATTAGTCACTGCTGAATAGAAGCTTTATATAGTAGCCGTCATCCTCAAAGCATTCCAAAGAACTGGAGCAAAGGCTAGGTAATTAAGCAACTTGTTTGGGACTAAAGGTCTTAGACCTAGACGTTCTCAACCTTTAAAATAGGAAAGCTGCCCGTTTTTATGGTACAAAGTGACATCTTGAACAAGGCTGTGGATGTGAATAAATTTTGGATGAGGGTATTAGGATTTGCTCTCACTTAAGAATGCTTACAGAGCAGAAAGCAAACATGGTGTGCGTGTGTGTGAGAGAGGGAGAGACAGAAAGAGACAGAGACACACACACACATATTCAATTTCCATGAGATAGTCTCCTTAAATATAATGATCCTTACCTGTGGAAGAGATGCTTGCAAAAACTTCTTGCAGGGAAGGCAGCAGTGTGGCAGGCTCAGCCTTCCAGATGTTCTGCAGCAAGTTACTCACTTTTGTCACTTGAGAGACATATTCCCGCAGCTCTCTCTCCTGGGTGGACACGCACTGGAAGTGGCCTATGGTTCGAACCAGCTGTTGACAGAAGGTGATGGACAATTTCCCTTTGGGGATGCATTGCACGAAGTCGGTCAGAAGGTCGCTCAGTCGGGCGCAGAGCTGAGGCTCCGGCCTCTCACATACAATCCGTAGCACCTCTACCTGCAGCAGGCTGAAGAGGTCCAGCACCGACGGACAGCTCATAATCAGCTTCAGGCCATTGTGAATGTAGTCCAGGATGGCTACGTCCTTTCTGTCCAGCGAGTGGTAGCCCTGCTGAAGGAGGCCCAACACGAAGGTCTTGCTGAAGAAGGCCTCGAACTCTGGCCGGTGGTACCGTGCGTAGGCCTCCAGCACCTGGTGCCCCACCTGCCGCTGGAAAGGGTCCTGGCCCTCCAGAATGAGCCGGGTCGTCAGGTCAAACATGGCCTCGCACTGCGCCTCGTCTAGCCAATGCTCCGCCGATTCCACCACCTTCCGCACAATCACCCGCTTTAGCGGCAGCGGATGCGAAGAACTCACCAGGCCCTCCAGGATCTTGTCCATTGTCGCCACGCTGCAAGGCTAGGGGTAGGGGATAAGGAGCGGACGGCGGCAGCCCCCAGCTGGAGCAGGAGAGCCCCGGGGCGGAGATGAACTTGGAGCGCAGCAGCAGCGTGACCGGCCACCGCCACTGCCGCCTCAGCAGCCACATTTATCGGGTAGGGGGGCCCATCCAAGCCGACGCGGGAGCTGGCGAGCCTGGGGAGCGTAAGAACCGACACCACCCACGGCTGGCCTAAGGCGCCTGAGGCCTGTACTCCGCCGCCGCCCCGGGCCCTCGATCCCTCTCAGCATCAGCGCCGAGGGGCCAGCGGGATCCCCTCTGGCAGCGTCTGCGGGCCCTCAGGGCCCGGGGCTGCGAGCCAGTAGGTGGAGGAAGCGCCCTCCGTGCACCGGGGCAGGTGCGGGCGTCCAGGCTCCAGCAAGTCGTGAGAAGGAACCGGCCCTGGGCTGAGTCAGGAGGCGCTGTCACGAAGGGTGCCGGGATCAGCCGGGAAGAAGAGACCGAAGCGAACACCCTTGACCCGGATTCAGAAGAGCCGGCAAACAGGAAGTGAAGAACTTAGGAACCTCCTGAAAGGCCCGCCCCTCCCGCCTCCCTTCCTTCCTCCCTGCTCCTCCTCTTGCACCCCAGCTTGTAGACTCCGTCCCCACTGTGCTCGGACCCCGACCCCCACCCGCCCTGCCCATTCGCGGCCAGGCGCGGCCGCCTCCAGTCGAGTTACGCGGCGACGCTCGCGTCACTGGAGAGCGTGTATCGAGTCACAGGCGGTGTTCCTGGCAGAGCGGCCCTCGTGGACGCCGTGTAGGTGGTTGGGACTCTAGGAGTCCCGCCGGCTGATCTCCGTCGTTTTTGTCTAGGTCAGGTTACTCGTGAAAACTCAAGAAAGTGCTGTTTTTGTAAAGTCCAAGGAAAAGAGCACTGGGGAGAAAGAAAGGAAAACTGAAAATTTGGATTGTGAAGTCATTCAGTGTCCTGGCTTGTTCTTCAAGAAATGCGCTAGTGTCCTACGATGTGGTTATTAAAGTAAGAACTGCACTGGCGGCGGTCAGACTTTTAGAGATGATCAGTGTCAGCAGGCCTCTAGCAAAGAACCAGTTAGTAAGCTTTTTTGTATCATATCGAAAGTTTATAAGCTGTCCAAAAAAAATGGGAGGGGAGTAAGGAAAATGTCAGGTGAGAAAGAATGAAAGTATTTTTATGCCTGCATTGTATAAAAGAGTACTTTGAAAATACCCAGGTGAAATTATCAAAATTTAATGTATACGTATGCTAACATTGAAAATGGTTTATAACAAGGAAGAACAGATGCAGTCATTATACTTGTACTCTTTCATTAGAGAGTTAAATTCTAGATTCACAACAAGAATTTAAACTTTAATCAGGAGGTCTTTACATTGGAAAATATTGCCTAATTATGGCCCTATTTGGGCTTGGTTAATGTAGTTGTGAAATCAGATGTTAATGTCCTGTAGTACAGATACAACTTTAAAGAAATAGTTAATTTAAAATGTCCAATAGAAAAATAAACAAAATTTTAAGTTGTTTCAGTTTACTAAATAGTGAGTTTTTTTTTTTTTTTTTACCAAGTTACAGCATTATACCAATATATATAACACATTGATTAGGGTAATCTTAAGAAGAATAACAATTCAGAGGAGATAGGAGCTAGGTAAAGGAGAAGTTGAGACTGAGTTGATTTGTAGAAAGGGAATGAAGGTAAAAGAGAAGTAAGGTAATTGATGGATCTAAAAGATAGTCACGTTTGAGGACAGGAATGACTTTGGAACTTTCCTTTTTCAAATAGGTAGAAGGTAAAGCTACAGAGAAGTTTGACTTGGAATAGTGCGGCATTGGAAGACAAAAATAATGGAGAAGGTAAAGTATTAGGAAGGAATGGTAGGATTGTGGATTTTAGGTAGAGTGGAGAAAATTTGGAATTAGCCTTTGTGCGAGGGAACCAAGGAAGAATGGAGATTGTTGAATAGTAGCAGTGGATTCCTCCAAATCAGACAGAAAAAAAATTGGTTAGTTAAAAAGTTGATAGTTTACTTTGAATTATGCATACTATTTTCCCCTTTCTGCTAATATTAAGTCTTGAGAAATTGAATATTGTAAAATAAGATGTCTGACAGAACATAATGTTCTGTTTTCAGTCTTTACAATACAGATAACATAATTTCATACTATCAGGCTTCCACAAGTGCCATTATTCTGTATTTTTAAAGTACTTTTTGAATAATAGATGCATGAAATAAAATAGGAGGTTTTTATGCCAAAATATTCAAAGCATATTGCCTTTGGTAAAAAAAGCATATAATATGCTCTTCTATGGTTATGAGATTTCAATTGAAAGTGGCCAACTTTATATAATTTATTTTATAGTAAACTAAAAGTTTCAGAGATCTGTGAAAGGGTTCTGTTGCACTGAGCCATGCCATTAATCATTGCATTAGTGAGTGCTATTGCTGTGGGGTTTAAGATCTTTGTATATTTAGCCTAAGGCCCCGTTGCTAATTAAATGGTTTTATAAATATATTAGATCTGAGAATGAGAGCTAAGAATGGGAGCTAAGAAAAAGCAAAAGATAGGAAATTATCATTTTTTGCACACCCTCTAAGTGTCTGATACTTTAAGTTCTCAAAACAGACTTTTGAAAGTAGATGTTAATAGCTGCATTTTATAGATAGCTGCATTTTATAAGACTGATTTCATGAGAGGTTAAATAAATATCCAAGTCTGATTCTAGATGCTCTATTGTTTCCACCATGCCATTAAGATGAAAAATGTGTTTGTGTGTTTGTGATAAGCAAAGAGAAAAGGCAGTTCCAACAGCAGTGGCTAGAGTTGGCCAACTGCAATAGCTTTATTATGAGGTTAACTTCCCGCTAGGAAATTTATATCACCTTATACAGTCAAAAGCAAACACCTGTATAGAGAGAGCTGTGATCAATAAACCATCATATGAAGTAATTGCAAATAATCCTTGCCTTTCAGATATGCAGTTTATGTACATATGCATTTTTTTAAATTGTAAAGAAAAAAACTGCCAAGAAATACACCAACAGCTTTGATATGGTGGATTTTTTTTGAATGACTTGTAGTGAATACCATGCTAATCTCACTATCCTATTTTAAATCCTCCAGCACTTCTCATTTTATTTAGAATAAAATGCAAATGTCTACCACTGACTTTAAGGCCCTACATAAAGTTGCTCTTGTGTCTTTTCCTACCACTCTCCTCCTTAGCATGTGAGCCACACAGGCCTTCTTATGGTTCCTTCTCAGGTCTGAATCTTTCATATTTTAGGACTTTTGTACTTACTGAAACTTTCTTTTCTGACTCCTGAAATTTAAATATCCGCTCAGTACTTATCTCCTCTGGAGGTCAGTTCCGAACTATCTACCACTCTATTATGTTGCTCTGTTTATTTCTTTATAGTACTTAACCACTATATGACATCAGCTTATTTGTTATTTAATTAATTGCTTACAGCCTTTTTCTGTCCTCTGGAGTCTAAGCTTCATGAGGTCAAAAAACTTAATTTTCTTAATCACCTCCATATCTAGCAATTAGAACACTATTTGGCATAAACTATTAATAACAATTTTTGAATGAGTGAATCTTTTTTTAAATGAAATGAAAAACGTTTAAAAAAATCCCAAGGAATCTACAAAATAATATCCAGAACTAATAAGTGAATTCAGCAAGGTCTCAGGATATAACATAATAGACAAAAATCAATTGTATTTTTATATACTAGCAACGAATACATGGAAACCAAAATTAAAATTGGTAATTGCTCAAAATCAAAACTACTTAGGTATAAATCTAATAGAACATGTACAGGACTCATGCTGAAAGTAACAAAACACTGATGAAAGAAATCAAAGAAGATCTAAGTAAATGACCATGTTCATGGATTGGAAGACTCACTATAGTACAGATGTTAATTATCCCTAAATTGATACACAGACTTAACACAATTTCTACTAAAATCCCAGCAAAGTTTCTTTTTTTACTTTTATTTTTTGTGAGAATTAAACCTCCAGCTGACTGAACTGACCCCCTCTTTGCCAAGGGGACCCCAGAGAAACCTTAAAAACTGAGTTCTTGGCCATGATGGGATAGGAGGTCAGACATGCTTCATTGTACTTCCTCTCTTTTGTGTTTAGACACAACTGACCAGTATTAATGTTAAAATAGAGATCATAGGACTGACAGAACATACTGTGTCAATAAGATACCAAATTATAAATGAGATCTAAGGTCATGTCAGGCAAGGCTTAAGTCATGCACCTCTATAGGTAAAAAAGAAACTATATTCTAGCTGCCACAAGGTTTTTTTTTTCTCTAGCAGCTAAAGAAGCACTGGCCTCAAGATATGCAATATGAAAACAGTTGCAGCTCATTTATGGTCAGATGCTGATTAACTAATCCCCTTGTTTCACAAGCCATAACTATAGCATTGAAAATTCAATAACTTTCTCCTGATAAGAGACCACTGACCATGGAGTGGTGCTGGCTGGTTTATAGAAGCTGCATATTTGAGTGACTTCATTTCCCTGCTTCACGTTATGATGTGTAGGGCCTAATTGTAATACATCAAAATGTAAAGTCTTCACCCCAAAGTGAACATGGAATGTTTATTCAGTATGCATGTGGTAGGACCCCCCTCATGAATATTCATAGCTCTTCCTGTAACCTGTTGAATATGTACACTTGGCCAAGGCATTCAGTATAAATTGCTGTTTCACCCTTCCCCTCTTGAAGTGCTTGCCTTTCGATCTCTGCCATAGGCCTGTTTCTCAGCCTGTTAGAATGGCCACCTTGCAGGCTGTAACCCTTTATAAAAGAAACAAAACTCTCCCTTTCTAAATTTATAGAGCTCATGATTTTTAGTTGATGTTAGATACAGACAAAATTATTCTAAAATTTATATGGAAAACAAAGAAACCAGAATAGCTGCAACAATTTTGAAAAGGAAGAACTAAGTGGGAGGGATCACTCTACCCAAATTTAATACTTCTTATGTACCACAGTAATTAAGACAGTGTGGTATTGGTAGAAAGATGGACAGATAGATCAGTGAAATAGATTTGAGTACCCAGAAATAGACCCACACAAATATATCCAACTGGTTTTTGGCGAGATTCAAAAGCCATTCAATGGAAGGAAGAATAGTCTTTTTAACAAATGGTGCTGGAGCAACTGGCTATCCGTAGGGAAAAAGAAACTTTGACATAAACCTCATACCTTATGCAAAAACTCAAAATGGATCATAGATTTATCTATAAAACATAAAACCATGACACTTCAGAAGAAAACATAGGAAAAAATCTTTGGTACCTAGGGCTTGGTAAGAGTTCAGCAGAAGCAAATGAATAAATTGGACTTCATCAAAATTAAAGACTTTGCATTAGTGAAAGATCCTGTTAAGAGAATGAAAAGACAAGATGCAGACCGGGAGAAAATATTTGTAAACCACATATCTGACAAAGGACTTGTATCTAGAATAAAGAACTCTCAAAACTCAACAGCAAAAAAACAAAAAGCTCCTTTGTACTTCAAAGCACAATGTCAAGAGTGTGAAAAGACAATTCATAGAATGGGAGAAAATATCTGCAAACCATATATCTGATAAGGGATTATACTAGATATATAAGGAACTTCTACAACTCAACAACAAAAACCGAATTCAGAAATGAGCACAGGACTTGCATGGATGTTTCTTCAAAGAAGATATACCTACCTCACAAATCTAGATCTTTGCAAAAGAAAAAACAAACAAAAAGAAGATATACAAAGCATGTGAAAAGATATTCAATATCATTACTCATTAGGGAGACACAAATCAAAACCATAATGAGATACAACTTCACACGCATTAGGATGGCAATTATTAAAAAATAAAACACAAAACAGTAGAAAATAGCAAATGTTGACAGGAATGTGGAAAAATCATGCATTGCTGATGATAATGTAAAATTATGTAGCTGCTGTGGGAAACAGTTTAGTGGTTCATCAAAAAGTTAAACATAGAATTACCATATGATTTTGCAATTCCACTTCTAGGTATACATCTGAAAGAATTGAAAGCAGGGACTTAAACAAATATGTGTACACCAATGTGCATAGCAGTTATTATTCACAATAGCCAAAAGGTGGAAACAACCCAAATTTTCCTGAAGAGACGAATAGATAAAGAAAATGTGACATAAATACAAAAGAATATATTATTCAGCCTCAAAGGAATGAAATTCTGATACATGCTACAACATGGATGAGCCTTGAAAACATTATGCTAAGTGAAATAAGCCCTTCATAAGAGGACAAATATTGTATGATTCCACTTATATGAGGTGCCTAGAATAGTCAAATTAGGGGTTTCCAGAGGTTGGGGGGAAGACAAATGGGGAGTTATTGTTTAACAGGTACAGAGTTTGTTTGGAAGGATGAAAATTGTTAGAAATGAGTAGTGGTGATGATTGCACAACAATGTGAATGTACTTAATGTCACCGAACTGTATATTTTAAAATGGTAAATTTTGTGTTATATATATTTTACCACAATAAAAAGTTAAAACGAACAGTAAAAAAGTCATGCAATCCAATTAAAAATGGGCAAAAGACATGTCACATTTCACTGAAGAAGATACAGATGGTAAATAATCAAATGAAAAGATATTCAATATTGCTAGTCAGTAGGGAAATGCAAATGAAGACAATGAGCTGTTATTACACATCTACTAGAAAAGTTAAAATAAAAAATGCTGACAATACTAATGCTGGCAAGGATGCAAAAAACCCAGATCTCTCATACATTGCCGGTGGGAATGCAAAATGGTTTAGCCACTCTGGAAAATTGTTAGGCAATTTCTTAAAAATTAAATATGCAACTATCATATGACCAAACAAATGAACTCTGGATATTTATTCCAGAGGATTGTGAACTTACATTCACACAAATACATGTACACATAGTAGCTTTATTTGTAATAGCCAACAACTGGAAACAACCAAAATGATCATAAGTAGATGCATGGCTAAACAAACTGCAGTACATCCATCCTGTAGAATACTACTTAGCAATAAAAAGGAGCAAACTATTGATAGACACAACAACTTGGATGGATCTTAAGGGCATTATGCTAAGTGAAAAAGTTAATCTCAAAGGTTCATACTATACGATTCCATTCTCAAAATGAGAAACATTCTCATAATGAGAAAATTTTAGAGACGAAGCACATTAATGGTTGCTCAGGGTTAGGGATGGTGGGGTTTGGGGAGAAGAGAGGGGATGAGTATGACTATAAAAGGGTAGCATGAGGGTGATTCTTGTGAAGGAATAGTTCTGTACCTTGATTGGATGGTTAAATGACTCTACAGTGATAACATAGCATAGCATGGCACTGTACATACATTGTACCAATGTCAGTTTCCTGATTTTGATATTGTGTTATAGTTATATAAGATATAACATTGGGGGAAACTGAGTGAAGGGTCCAGAGGATCTTTCTGTATTATATTTGCAACTTCCTGTGAATATATAACTATTTCAAAATAAAAACTTAAGCCTGGCCCTGCCCGCCCCCGAAAAAAAACACCGAACCAACCCTGGTTATAAATGGCCTATATTTACGATTAGCTAAAAACACATTTTCAGGTAAGTCAGAAAAAAAAAAAAAAGGAGTTTGATATTCTTAATATAAAAAGCTCTGAAAATAGATTGGAAAAAGGCCAACAACCCCATTAAAAAAATAGGCTAGAATAGTTTACAAGGAAATGCAGATGGCTCTTAGCCAACATCACTCTTAATAAGATAAATGCAAATTAAGATTGTACTTAAACATATTTCTTATATCTCAGACAAAAATTTCAAAATTTGACAATATACTTTGCCAGTGAGGTTGTGGAGAAACAGGTATTCTCATACATTGCTGATGGAAATGTAAAATGGTATAACCTATATGGAAGTGAATTTGCCAATAATAAAATTACATATGTTTACCCTGTGATCCGGCAATCCTATATGTAGGAATCTATCCCAAAGATATATTGGTAAAAAAATATGAAAAGACATATACTGTATACCCAAGGCTTTTTGTTATAGCATTCTTTGTAGTAACAAAAGACTGTAAGTAAACCAAATGTCCATGAGTAGGGGAATGGCTGAGTAAATTAAAGTAAATCTACACAATAGCATACTCTGTTCCTCAAAAAGAAAAAAAAAAAGAGATCTCAGAATATATTGCTAATTTAAAAAATCATGGTAGGAAAAACAGCTGTGTTGATGTTTATAGTAAGCTATCTTTTATCTCCAAAGGCATGGGGTGGGAATATGTATGTGTGTGTATGTGTGTTTGTGTATGTGTGTACACACACAACTATATTTGCTTATTTTTTTAAAAAAATGAAAGAAAAAGTCATAAAAAGGATACCTATAGAAGAAGAAGAGCATATAGAAGCTTGACTTTTTTTGAAAATTTCTTGTTTTGTAGATTTGACTTTAGAACCATGTAAGTATTTTACATAATTATAGAACAAAATGAAGTAAAAAAAATCTCTAAAATATGAAATAAAATGAAACAAACTTATCTGTATCATACAGTACTTTGGTTCATACCACATGAAAAGGAAACATTTCAAGAAATGATTAACACAGTAATTTGTACATCCCTAATGGAATGTATGAAACAGCAAAAAGTTTTGAATAGTTAGTAACCACCATTGTAAGAGTAGTAATGTTTTTTTGGGGGGGGATTATTTTATGTGTATTGTAGGATAAATCAAATGAGTAATTATGGTTATGTTGTTGATAATGGAGATTTTCATGATCTTTGGAGGAAAGAGACAAACAGATTTATGATCATTGAAGTTAAGTAAAAATACTCTAGTCCTGAATTTAAAATGGAAGTGTCAGTATGAACTCATGGTTGTATTCTTAAAAATCTGTCCATCGATCAATCGAAAGGGGGAGAGAGAGAGAAGAGAAAGAGAAAGAGAGTGAGAGATGAGAGAGAGAAAGGGGGAGAGGGAGAAAGCTCTGACTTTGAAATGTCCCAGAAAAAATAGAAACAAAGAAAATTTAGTAGCATCTAGAATGTGGTCGCTAAATACTACTTCTCACAACAAGGATAATTTGAAGAAAAAGCTGCTTCCAGAGGTGGAGCAGGAAATGTTTAAGATAAGCCTACAACACCTCAGCATACCAGAGGTCCAGGAAGTCAATAAAGACTACTAGGTTCATGTCAAGAGGATTTAGGAGTCAACCTGAATGAGCTCCTCCTGTCCAAATATGATACAATTTGAGCATGAATAAGATTAATGTTAAACTATGCTTACATTCATTAATTCATAATAATATGAAAAAAGCTTATTTATTTCCTTTGGAGAATGCTAAGAAATCTTATTTTTGGAAAACTAGTAAGTAAAGGAAAAAACCAAGCATTTATCCTGCTTTTTCTATAAGATGTCTGCCTTACAGTAAGCAAAGAGATGAGTAGGAGAAGTTTGAAAGTTATAGTGTATTTCAGCTAATGAAGAAGAAATAATAGAATATCACCATTTTAGAAATCTTAATGCATTAGTGGATCTAGGCAATGTTCATCAATGATTGATAAAAAATTACAAAAAGAAAGACATCCAGACATGTGACTCCTGGAGGAAGTACACAATACAACCCATTAAGTAGCCTGGAAAATATATAAATAAACACATGGAATTCTTAATCTAATCAAGCTTCTAGGTCAATTTACAGGAAATACAAGAAGAGAAACATAACACCAGACATGCTATAGGCAAAATCCAAACTGTGGTAAAATACAGGATAAACAACTTACTTTCTTTAACAGAAAAATTGAATGAAATTGAGAAAGGGAGAAAGAGAGAGAAAGGAGACTATAGTATAGATGAAAAGAAATTTAAGAAATGTATTAACCAATCACAACATATGGATCTTGTTTGGTTCCCAATTAAAAACCGCTCAAAAAATAATATAAAACAGTTGAGGAAAAGTGAATCCTGACTGCATATTTAATGAAATTAAAGAATTTTTAAAGATATAATAGCAGTATTATGATTATATTTAATATTTTAAGAGAATTCTTGTCTTTTAGAGATACATACTGAAATATTCACAGATGAAATGTTATGGATTTGCTTCGGAATGATGAGGGAGGAGGATTGTAGGTTTCATTGAAAAAAGATTGTCCATGCGTTGATAATTGTTGAAGATAGATGATGGGTATAAAAGGTTAAAAAACCCACAGAGGATATTCTAGATCTTGTTCTGAGAAAAGACTTAAGGGGGGCAGGGAGAGTGACAGTAGGAACAGGGAGATCAGTTAAATAACTAGGGTAATAATCCAGGAGGTGGTTGTGGCTTGGACCAGGGCTTTTAACAGTGAAGGTGGTGAGAAATATGAAGATTCTGGATGCATTTTGAAGGTAGCACTCATAAGATGCTTTAGATTGAATATGGAGTGTGAGAGAAAACAGAAGTCAAGAATGACTTCAAGGTTTTTTGCCTGAGCATCTTGGAAGATGAAGTTACCATTGACTGTGATGGGGAAGACTGCCAGTCAGTGTGTGAGTGTTCCTATCTCTCCACATCCATGCCAGCATTTGTTGTTTAGGGATTCTTTTGATAAAAGCCATTCTAACTGGAGTTAAGTGATATCTCATTGTGGTTTTGATTTGCATTTCCCGGATGATAAGAGATGTTGAACATTTTTTTCATGTTTCTGGGTCATTAGTCTATCTTCCTTTCAAAAGTTTCTGTTCATGTCTTTTGCCCACTTTTGAATGGGGTTGTTTGATTCTTTCTTGCTGATTTGCTTGAGTTCTTTATAGATTCTAGTTATCAGCCCTTTTATCAGAAGTACAGCATGCAAATATTTTCTCCCATTCTGTAGGTTGTCTGTTTGCTCTCGTGATAGTTTCCTTGGCTGTGCAGAAGCTTTTTAATTTGATCAGTTCCCATTTATTTATTTTCGTTGTTGCTATGATTGCCTTTGGGGTCTTCTTCATGAATTCTTTGTCTAGGCTAATGTTTATAAGAGCTTTTCCAACATTTTCTTCTAGAATTCTTATAGTTTCATGCCTTAGGTTTAAGTCTGTTATCCATTGTGAGTTGATTTTTGTGAGTGGTGAGGAGTCCAGATCCTGTTTCAGTCTTCTACATGTGGCTCTCCAGTTTTCCCAGCACCATTTATTGAATAAGGATTCTTTTCCCTAGTATATGTTTTTGTCTGCATTGTCAAAGATCAGATGGCTATATGAGGATGCTTTTGTATCTGGGTTCTCTGTTCTGATCCATTGGTATATGTCTCTGTTCTTGTGCCAGTACCATCCTGATTTGGTTATTATAGCCTTGTAGTATAGCTTGAAGTCCAGTAAACTGATGCCTCCCAATTTGTTTTTTTTTTTTTTGCTTATGGTTGCTTTGGCTATATGGGGTCTTCTCTGGTTCCATACAAAGCATAGAATTATTTTTTCTACATGTGTGAAAAATGATGTTGGTATTTTAATGGGGATTGCATTGAATCTGCAGATCACTTTGGGTAGTATAGACATTTTAGTAATGTTGATTCTGCCAATCCATGAACGTGATACGTTTTCCATCTGTTTATATCCTCTGCTATTTCCTTCCTCAGTGTTTCATAGTTCTCCCTGTAGAGGTCTTTCACCTCCTTAGTTATATTTCTAGGTATATTATTTTCTTTGTTGCTATTGTGAAAGGTATTGAGTCTTTGATTTGGTCCTGAACTTAACTGTTGTTGGCATATATGAATGCTACTGATTTGTGTACATTGATTTTGTAACCTGAGACTTTGCTGAATTTAATTATCAATATTAGTAGTCTCCTAGCAGAATCTTTGGGGTGTTTTTTTATATCTTCTGACATTAGTAAATCCCTGAGTGGAAGTCACATATGTGTAGAAACTGCATTAACATCTTAAGGCCATTTTGGTGCTAGTTAATATTAATAAATTATACTTTCATCATACTAAAGTAGTACCTGATGGCCATTCCAATGGACTTTTAGAGAGAAGATAGTGTTGCAAGGTAGTGTTACTTGGGATTAGGAACAAGAGCTCAACTGGGGAGTTAGATCACTGGGGTTTAAAATTCAGTGCCACAATTTATGAGCTATATGATCTTGGGAAAACTAAATAATCTACAGGCTTCAGGCTTCTCATATAAAATGATAATAAACATAGAACTTAGGGCTTTTGGATGATTATATGAGATACTCCTTGGAAGGCACTTAGCATAAGTACCTGTCACATGATATTCACTCTATAAGTGATAGTTCTTTTTTTTCCTTTGGATTATAACAATAGGTTAATAATAGCAATATTTAATGAGTACTCACCTATGAGCTTCACACTATTTTGAGCATTTTCCCAAGTATTAACTCATTTTGTCCTCAAACAATCCTCTGAGGCAGTGATCATAAATACACAAAGAATTGTATTGTCAAACAAGATACACAAAAATTAGAGATTTTTACCCTATATCAAGCTTTGCTAATATTCATTACAAGGAATCACAAGGTATAGGCTTGGCAGGGAGAGTTCCAGGACCACAAATACTGTTCCCGATGTCCTTTCTGGCTGTATCAGGATTCATTCTGGCATGGATTAACATATGAAGTCTTTAAATAAGTAATGCATGTGGCTACCTTACTTATACAAAAGGGAGTTTTTTTCAGTAATAACACTTTCCATTTTATACTCAGATAGTTCCTAGTTTGCATGACACCTTTTAGGGCCATGACACACAAATCCCTAGATTCCAGGTTTTCTTACTATAAACAATCAATACAGATGAGGTACATCTTGCTAAAGGCTTTCCATAGATTAGGATCTCTCCACCAGCAAATACAATCAATATGTTTGCCAGGATGTTTGTCATTACAACGTTCATAAGGAGATTTAACTAGATCACCTTCTTTCTTTCTGGGGGGCCTCCCTCTATTAAAGAGAGAGGGTGAATTGCAGGCACACTGCTAAGGCAATTACTAGTACTATTCACATTTTAAGGTTAAAGAAATTGGAATACAGAAAGGTTAAGTTAGTTGTGTAAAGTTAACTAGCTAGTAAATGGTGGAGCCTAGATAAAAAATGTTATGATTTATTGCATACTCACCTATGTTAATTGCATAAAAAATCCGTAACAGAACTCACATTTAATCTCTCAATAATTTAACATTTGAAGGATGATATTCCAATAGATACATAAAATATACACATATATTGAATACACTGATAGAGAATATTATACAAACCTTGTTTTCTTCCTGTGTTACCTTTCTCAGGAACAGCACCACCATCTAGTTATGCAAACCAGAAATATAGGAGTTGGCCATGACACTTTCCTCTTCTTCACCCCCATATCCAATACCCCCATAACAAATCCTGTCATTCCTAAATAACTCCATAAGTGATTTATTTTGCTTCATTTCTTCCCCATCCTCTAGTCCAATTACTATCTTCTCTCTCTGGAACTACTGCAATAATAAATCTCCAGATTAGAAAATAGCCTAAATGGCACACTCTTAAAATTTAGTCTCCACACCAATTGCGAAATGATCTCTTCAAAATGCAAATCTTATCATGTCATTCTCCTATTTAAAAAATATTAAGAATTCTCATTCTTAAAATAAGAGCAGAAATCTTTATCACAGTGTACAAGGCACGGTGTGGTCTAGCTCCCAACTATATTTCTAGCCTTGATTCACACTATTCTCCCCCTTGTTCTCTGTACTCCAGCCACACTGGCATTTTTGCAACCTTGGTAATTTTGGTGATTCCTCTTTCCAAATGGCCTTTGCATATGCTGTTCCCCTTGCTCAGCCATTTTTTCCTTTCTCTTTTGCCTGGTTGTTTATGTATCCTTCTGACTTCAGTTCATTTATTTCAGTGAAGCCTTCCCTCACCTGTCTGATGAGGCTGAATTCCCCAGTTACAGGCTCTCAACACATTGGCTCTAGGTAATTTCACTGATAAATGATTAACCGAGAGTCAATTCTATAAATGACCAATTTGCTGAAAACAAATTTGGCAGTAGACAATTTGCAGAAGATCAGTTCATCACCCTGGTCTGTATGGTTCTCTGCAGCTGTCTTTTTGGCAGTGGCAGAGACCGGCAAAAGCCTTAGTCTGAAGACAGTAAACTGCATTTAAGGAGAAGCCTGTTTGCTTATGTTGAAGTGCGGGATCATTGGGCATTCGAGAAGGGCTTGGCACTTGAAATGTGAAAACACGGAATTGACATTCAGCCCAGACACAGTCAAATTTAGGGTTAAAGAACTGTCATGAAAGGATGCATCAAAACTTCTGTGAAATGAAGACTTCAAAAAAAAAAAAAATGCTCAATAGTTCAGCGAAATTGCTCATTTGGTGAAATGACGATTTGGCAGACTACTTTTCATCAAATTGATTTTCTAGAAATTGGCTTTTGGCAAACTAGCTTTCAGTGAATTGTCTGTTAGGGAATTCAGTGAATTAGTCATTTGGAAAATTGACTTTTGGCAAATTGGTTTTCTGCAAATTGATTTTTGGTAAATCGGCCTTCTTATAGCATCACATACCTCACCTTGTAGCATTTTTTTTTGTAGCTAATGTTTTTCATTTGTTTTATGATTATTGGATTGGGGGTGCTCTCTCCCACTGTACGTAAGCATCACAATGGGAAGGATAAATATCAGTTTTTATTCACCATTGTGTTCTCAGCTCTTATAACAGTGTCTGCACATAGTAGGCACTTGGTAAATATTTGTAGAATGAATGAAGAAAACCACTTTGCTACAGATCAAAATGGAATAAAAATGGATTTGAGACATTGCTGATCAGGGCTTAATTACCAAATATTTACAGAACCTGATTATGAGACAGTTGCTTATAGATAAGTAGCCTATATGAATGCTGCACATATATAACATGGTACCATTTTAACCTTAGGAACGATAATAATAGTTGACCTTTATATATTGCATACTTTGCACCAGTTATCTATATTTTTTTGAGAGAAAATCTCACTCCATTGCCCAGGCTAGCGTGCAGTGGCACTGTCTAGCTCCCTGCAGCCTTGAACTCCTAGGCTTAAGTTATCCTCTCGCCTCAGCCTCCCAAGTAGCTTAGCCTGGCTAAGTTTTTGCTGTTGTTGTTGTTGTTGTTATTGTTTTCATTTCTTAAACAGAAAAGATCTTGCTATGTTTATTGTCCAGGCTGGTCTGAAACTCCAGGCCTCAAGTGATCCTCCTGTCTCAGCCTCCCGAGTCACTGGGATTATAGGCGTGAACCACTGCACCTTGTTTATGTCAGTTATGAACTCTTTTGATCCTCACAACAGTCCTATGGGGTAGACTACTAGTGATATCCTCATTTTACAGATGAAGAAGCTGAGGTGCATATGGGATAAGGAACTTGCCCCAGGTCATACAACTGCCCAAATACAGGCAGTCTGGCTCCAGCATTAACCAGTGTATGCAGTTCTCTTGATTCCAGAAAACTGAAATTTTGGTCAAAATTAGGTGGTAGGGAATGAGCAGTTTACGACTTTTAATTTCTCTTAGGGTTGATATTATAGAGGAGGAAATGGGTATGAGAAAGGAAGAGTATAGGTGTAGACACTGATGCAATCTCAGAATGCAGTTTTGAAAAGTGTCATGGTGGATAACAATCAATCATGGTCTAAAAAGATGGCTGGAGATGCCCCCAAAGGGGGATTTTAAGGTCCTTTGTATCTCTATCAGCCTGCTGAAAAGCTACTCCCAAAACATACAATAAAGAAACAGAGTATTTGCTTTGCAAGCACAGCATCAACGCAAAAGTTCTCTATTTACACTGGAACTACAAGCAACATCCTTGCTGTGCAAATTCAATGTTACAACAATCTTCCTAATGTCTCCCTACCAAATTGTTGTTACAAGTCGCTTCTGTATAGAAATTCTGGTACTGACACTTGTTCTCATAGGATCACCAGAAAGGGAATGAAAGTAAGAAAGGTGGGAAATATCTAAGGGGTAACTATGGAGAGTGGAGTTTGACTACATAGCTCACTGGGGACTTGTTAGTATAATTAAAATAGTACCTTACTATGCAGAAAGATAGGGATCAAAAAGAGAAAAACAAGAACTTATTGCTTTAATGTAAGCCTTTGTTTTATCATTTAACATTCACTTTCTATATGTACCACATCTAATTTTTACAACAACTTGCAAGTTAGGTTGATTCTTCCTACTTCGCATGTAATGGAACAGACTCAGGGTAAGTCATTTCTCCAAGGTCACATGTCTAGTAAGTGATCTTGTGATTATAACCAAGATCTGTCTTATTTCAAAGCCCATGCAATTTTTACTACACCAAACCCTTCTTGTTGGATATTGTAAATGGCAAGGACAATAATGACAGTGTTGTAAACTGGATGTTTGATCTCAAGCACATATTGCACAGAATGTGAAAAAAAGCAAAGTTTGTGCTAAGAAATGAGTGTTGGTGAATGATACAAAAAGAGAGTTAGATGCCTGTGCATCTATAAACAAGTGAATAGAGCTTTTTTAACTAAATGGAGTAATATGTTACCATAGCCATCTATCAAAAGATAACAGCAATATATTGGCAATAACAGGCATCTTTGGTTTGAAAATAGGACTGACTTAGAAGCTATTATTGAGAACACCCATTGAATTTATCTCCAGAGATTCAACATATTCTTGAAAGGGACTTAGTACATCAAATGAAAAGTAAACTACTGCTTCTTGCAAAGTTTCTTTTCTCAATAAGATGAAATGTTGATTACTGCTAAAATTTTTCTAAAAAATGTAATAGCTATAGACTAAAATTGACAGGTTTAAAATGATTTGAGCAATTTTTTAGAAAACATCATTAGCAGTTCTTAATTGGCTTTGTAGAGAATTGTCAATTTCATCAAATTCTATAGAAGCAACAGGAATAGATTCATGTAAATTTCTTTGATTACATATTGCTCAAATACAGTGCTGTTTTTTTCTGCTATCACCTATGGAAAATGCTGTTGTTAGGCTAAAAGTTAAACATATTAGCAAGCATATTCATTGTTAAAATTTAAAATTTTTGAGTTAAATACAAGTTTTTTTTCATATTGTACTAAAAGCCTGGTGGCCACAAAAAATAAACATATACACATCTTTAGATCTGTGTGCTGCTTTATTCCACACAGAGCTAAGGAAGGTACAGCGTCCTTCAAAGAAAATAAATATGCTTTATTTTCCATATTATTATGAATTAATGAGTGAAACATAGTTTCATATTAATCTTATTGATACTTAAATTGTCCCATATTTGGACAGGAGAAGCTTACTCAAGTTGATTCCTGAATCCTGTTGACATGAACCTAGCAGTCTTTGTTGCCTTCCTGGACCTCTGGTATGACAAGGTGTTATAGGCTCATCTTGCACTTTTCCTGCCCCACCTCTGGAAGTAGCTATTTCTCCAAATTATCTTTGTTTCTTTTTTTAAGAAGCAGTATTTAGTGACTACATTCTGGGTGCTACTAAATTTCCTTGTTTCTATTGTTTCTGGGCCATTTCAAAGTCAGAGCTTTCTTCTTCTCTCTTTCTCTCTCAATAGATAGATAAATATATAGATTTTTAAAATAAAATCCATCATGAGTTTATATTTATATTTCCAATTCAAATTCAGAACTATAGAGTTTTTATTTAACTTCACTGAGTATAAATCTGCTTGTCTCCTTTCAAAGATTATAAACAATTGTCAACAATATAAACATAATTACTCATTTGACTTATCATACAATACATATAAAATAATCCTCCCGAAACAATATAATGTATAGATTTGGGCTCCAAATATTTTAGGGAGAATCCAATACATTATTCACTAACAAATATCTTTTTGAAATAAGGTTTTTTTAAAAGGGAGGCAGAATTTTGATAATTACCTTTCTTTTAAAAGTTTTCTCTAATCTTTATAGCCATTGAAAAAAACCTCTGAACAAGTTCCATTCTCAATCTTACAAATGCATGCACACAATGATATAAATTTGTGATCAGGATTTGTTATATGATGATATGGAAACTGTGCTTTTAGAGTTTTTTTTGTGTAATAGTAGTAAAAGTTGTATATTTCCTTCTATTTCAGTATGAATAATGCTGCTTCATTGATTTTATGGTTTCATCTGTGAAGAAACTATTCTTGATCTTCCAATCTCTATCTTCTATAACTTTTTAATAAGATAGTCCAAGATAAGATCAGATTACAGATGAAATTACTTCCAAAGGAAGCAGCAATAAAGACATTAGTTATTCCATAGGGTTTGGTATACTGCAGAATCATTTAACACAGAGCTGATTCAAGTATGAAAAATAAGGTGTTCTATTTCCTCTAGCTCTTTTGAGTTGATAATTGGTAAAGTAATATTGTCTTGTTTGTTTTTTAAAGGGTGAATAAAATTAATTTTTCTGTTTGACTAAAAATATGATTCAATAAATGGTTGAGAAAATGCTACTTCATGTAATTAATTTTTTTCAGAACATCATTAAAAGATCGATAAAAATTTTCCCAGTTATTTGCACATTTTCAGGTTAATTCTTTTACTTTGCCAAGCTCACTAAGCCATACTTTTCTTGGGGAGTATTTTTCCAATCTGAGTGATTTAAAGAATGGCAGGTTGATTAAATTTCAGCCAAACCAAGACAAAATTTACTGGCAGTCGACAATAAGAGGTAGATTAACATCTAATATGTCAGTATTTATGGGTATAAATAAAATTAGCTGGTTCCAGCCTATCAGGTTAAAAAGAATTCTTTCTTAACTCTTGCTGCAGGATTTCTCCCCTTTAAAATAGGAATATAAGATTCAGTGGTATAATTTTTTGCTTTTTAACAAGTTTTCCATATAATATCAAATGCTATTTATCAACATGATTTAACCTTACCCAGAGTTTTTATGGTTGAGTTCTTATGTTAAAATAATAAATTATCAACTAAATCATCTTTTTATGCTACATAGCTTTCAACCCCCAAAGTTCTCCAGGTTGTTGACAATTCAGAATTTTAAATATGCCTATTAAAAATTCAGTAATACCCAGCTATTCTTCCTAATCAACTTCCTTCAGTATTTATGATAATTATAAACATTAATCTCCTTTATGTTGTGGACAATCAACAAAGAATCAGGAACTGAGGCCTTGTAATAAATGATCTTAACTACTTGCTTTGGTCAGGCCAGGCTTAGTGGATATGAATAGCAGCTGCTGTGGGAGAAGTTGGCCAATAGTTGGGAAATGTGTTTTGTGTCTGAAAGTTGAGTGTAGGTCTTTGACTTTACCACTGCCCTGATACCAATTTTCAGGTAGATCCAAGTTGGGGGATACATTTTCCTTCCATGTGTACTTAATTAAGAGTCTATAAACTGTTTGCTTCATAGTGTGTTGCATTTCTATTTTATGCTAATGTGTTTTAGATCAGATTTTTGGGACAGTGATATGATGAATAGGCTGATGAGGGACAAGATTGGACACAAGGACACCAATTAGGATGGTAGCCAAGAAAGGACAGAGGCTTGAACTAGTATAATGTCAGTGGGGATTCTGTTCATGAAATAATGTATATTTATTCACTGCTTACTATGTGTTAGGCACAGTGCTATGTACTATACGTGGATTGTTCCATTTAATACTCATCGCATCCCTCTATAATAGATTCCATTCCCATTTTACATAGAACAAAAATGAGAACTAGAGACGTTAAACAACTTATGTATAATGTTGCTTTATAGTTGCTTAATGTTAAGTGGTATAGCTGAGATTTGACTCCACAGTCTGGGCACTCAACCATCACACAACAGGCAGAAATATTTAAGGGTAGAATTTAGCACCTGATTAGAAGAAGGGATGAGAATGATGAAGAGTTGAGGCATGACTCCTAAGATTCAAGTTTGGGCACCCTGGTGAATGATAATGCTTGTCTCTGCGTCAGGGAATACAGAATGAGGAATATGTTTGGAGAACGGGGGAAGAATACACTTAGTTCTGGATATCTCAAATTTGAGGTACATGGATAGAGAAGTTAGATTATGTGGATCTGGCAGGAGACTGGGCCAGAGTGCTTGGCATGATGCCTGGCACAGAATAACTCTCCATGAATATTTGTTGGACGAAATGAGAGACAGAGAGAAAGAAAGAGAGAGACAGAGAGAGAGAGACAGAGAAAAGAAAGAGTTGGTAATTTGTGCTATGGGATTAGATGAAATTTCCCAAAGACAGTGTGTTAAATGAAAAGGGATGAGAACCCAGAATAACTCTGGGGCACATCAGTACTTAAGAGTCAGTTAAGACTGGGCGCGGTGGCTCACGCCTGTAATTCTAGCACTCTGGGAGGCCGAGGCTGGTGGATTGTTTGAGCTCAGGAGTTCGAGACCTGCCTGAGCAAGAGCAAGACCCCATCTCTACTAAAAATAGAAAGAAAGAAATTAGCTGGACAACTAGAAATATATATAGAAAAAAAATTAACCAGGCATGGTGGCGCATGCCTGTAGTCCCAGCTACTTGGGAGGCTGAGGCAGGAGGATTGCTTGAGCCCAGGAGTTTGAGGTTGCTGTCAGCCAGGCTGACACCA
>NW_012143301.1:2371149-2375019 GCF_000956105.1 Propithecus coquereli | reverse complement strand
ATCAGGGGCAGTAACACACATGAAGTTGTCATCTCCTATGATAACAATGCCTTCTTCTGAAATACCTTCCTGAAGGACCTGCTTAAGGCTGTTGAGGCTTTTTTTTCTTATAAATAGAAGAAGTATACTCTAAAATAACACTAAAAAGTATAAATAGTAAATACAAGGCACTAGGAATTTTTTAGTTTCATTATAATCTTATGGGACCACCATTGTATAAGCGGTTCATCATTGACCAAAACATCATTATGTGATGCATAACTGTACTTGTTACTTTTTTTGTTACTTCTGAGCAACAACCCTTCCTTTGTTGGAACTATTCCCATCCCACCCCACACGCATAGTAATTTTGCGAGTTTCTCCAATAATTAGATTTTGTTCCCTGCCGTCCATGTGACCAAAGCTAGACAAACGAGTTCTTACTCTTTAAACCTGTGTAAAGACTCACAGGGACAGGAGGTAGTTGGAGCTGAGTAATTTGATGGTAATGATGTCATGAGCTGGTTGGGTTTTTGCCCTTTCTGAGATGCTACCTGTTTAGATTTTCCTTCAGTTTCAAGATCCCTAATAAATCCTCTTTTTTTGTTCCAATAATGTCTCTTTTTCTTAAATCACTTGTAATAAGTACTCCGGTAAAATCTCTTGAGGGAACTTGAGGAATGTGGCATGGAATAAAGAGCTTAGAATTCTGAGTTAGTAGTGATGGAAAAACCAAAACAGGATCCATCCAAATAGAAACAGATACAAGGATTGCCTAGAAACACAGAGGCCCTACTGATGCAGAAAATCATTCCTTTCATTTGTAATTGCTTTTTTGTGGTATTGTTCCTATCATTACAATCTACTATATAACATAGGATATAGGGACTAAGGAGATGGCTCTTCAAAAATAATTATATAAACTTTTTGAAATCATTGCATTTTAGTTAGGTGACGTAATTAAAAATAGTTTTTAAGGCAACTTTTATCGTATTTATTTAAAAAAAATCTTGTAAGAATTTTTAAGTTAAGGATTGCCAGAGGGCAAAATTAAAATTTGATTTATTTGGAGTTATTTAAATGCTGAACAAAGGCTTAACCTCCTGACAAATTCTTCATCATAGATCATTCACACTATTAAGGACATTTCTCCAAGTAAATTTGTGAGTGCTAATGTACTGTAGACATTCTCCATAATTTTACAATTAAATGACTAACTTATCAAAAATAGAATCTGACCCCAGGACATATTGTATTCAGAACGATCATCAGTATGAAATGATCATTTGTTTTCTGCCATTCCCCGTAAATAATTTTTTATCATTTTATAGACTTTTACAGCTTATGCATCCTTTTGCTGTTGATAATTTTTCACATATTGTGAATTTGTAATTTATCTTATGACTGGCAGTAAATTGCAGAACAGTAATAAAAAATATGTTCATGGAATGAATAGCAAAGTAGAAACATGCTACCAAGAGATGGTTTAATGATTAACTCTTCCAATTTCACTTTGAACAAGATTAAATTTCAGAAGAAGGAATTTATAATAGACATTTAAAAAAATTCTTTGACTCCTAGAATTGTATTTTTGATATTCAAGAAAAATTGAGTATCTTTTTTGATGCTGTGTGGGAGTAGAAAACATACACAAAACTTCTTTTTACTCACAGTATGCTCTTGAGTGAGTTATTTAATGTTGTTTTCTCATCTGTAAAATGGGATAGTGCTACCTCATAGTGTTATCATAAACGTAATCCAAGTGACCCCAAATAAAACATTCATACAAATTCACTTAAGCTTTTGTTTTCTACGGTGAGTAATCCAGCACTTTGGCCAATATTCTAAGAGATTCTCAGTGAGTTTTAAATAGTTTTAAAATTCTTTTCCTGGAAGTCCTCAGAGGTGTTTCAGGGGTTCTACAAACATTTAATTTGAATATCATCTTAAAATTAAGTTTTATTTATCACACACAAATGTGCACATGCTACTGTCAGGCTTATAACAAAAGTAGCAGTTCTGTTTTCCATCCTCCCTCACCCCAGCCCTCTCCCAACCACTTTCAATTGTTTAATTTGTTTCTTCTGTTATTTCTACCACATTTCTATATACTACTCTTTCTTGATTTTTAAATTTTTGACTTTCTGTTAATTTCCACTGTGGAAGATGAGGATACAGCTCTCTCATTTCCCTCTCCTACCACTGTGTACCCATCAAAAGACATACACATCACCTCTCTTTCTATGCTTCCCATACACCCGTATCATAATTTTTGGCTAAATGAACAGTAATTGTACATGTAGTTATAAATATGTAAATATTGTTCATAGCTAAGCCATGTTTACATTTCCTTGCATGTTCAGTGTTTTTCATGGAGTTAACAATTGCTTCATTTTAAAATTTGTTGTTTTCTATATTCCTTTTATCAATTCATCTCCCAAATTTCACATGGAGCTCTGAAATTCTTCTCAACATCATCATACATTGATAATTTATTACTTTTATGTTTTTCTTGAAGACAGCCCTCTCAGAGCCAGTGTTGGTCTGCTGTTGGGATTGATAGGTCTCTGGGCCTGTTGGGACTTCACCATCATCTGGGAATCTCTCTGCCTCTATCTGGTGTGGATTCTTCTGTGTCCTACTTTCTCTGTCTTCCTCTTTCTTGGTTTATCCCCTTAATTTGGTGGAGTAGGTTCTCCAATAGCTACCTAAGAAATGATGAATTGAAGGTAAATTGTTGAGACTTTCTATATCATAAAGTATCTTTTCTACTCTCATCCTAATATCATAGAGGGGTTGGGTATAGCATCATAGATAGAAAATAATTTTCTCTCCATTAAAGAAATGTCTCTCATGCCTCTCTTGTCTTTTCACTTCAGTACACACTATTTCTCTCTACAATGTATATGCTGAATGAAAAATGGACTTAGACTTAGTCACATGCTTTCATGGAGCTCAGCGTTTAGGGTGGATAAAATTTAGAAAGAAAGAATATTTGTATGTTTACCATATGTCAGGCAATGGGTAATATAATAAATGATTTAATTTTTCTGTGATATTTAATTTTATATTAAAGCAACTGAGGCTTAGAAAACTTAGTAATTTGCCCAAGATCACCCAGACAGAGATTTAAATTCATGTATAGTTGACACTAAAGCCCATGTTTTCCCCATTCTTTAAGGCTACCATGCAATTACACCAATAATATCTTTTTTTACTCCATTAAGCAGTTTGGTATAGTAGTGCTTAAGAGTGTGAATCCTCATTTCATATCTGCCTCTTTGTAGCTGAATCATGAGTTAATGTGTGTAAAATTGTTAGAGAAGTATGGTAGGTGCTGTATAATGTTAGCTGTTATAATTATTAAAATTGATTTGGCAAGTTGCTTCTTTTGGGTCCTGCTGTCCCTCTCTCCCACTCTTATCCTGGTGAACTTCTCATTTTTAAAGCCATTAATTAGCTTCAGTTTCACTTCTCCAGTTAAGCCATTCCAACTAGACAAAGCTTCACCCTTTCCAAAACTATGTAAGTTTCCACCCCCCTCTTACATTGTAAACTTACGGGACTCAGTACTTTTCTTTCATATTACGATTAGTACTTATGTGTTTTTGAATTTGTTTCAAATCTACTTTCCCCACTGAAGTCTAAGCTCCATGCTGTTTTTGTCACTTTTATACCCATGGAACCTTAGCAAATACTTGGCATATAGGTATTATATAAAGTTATTGTTGAAATACTAGTTGAATAAATGAATATTGAACACAGGAAAATCTAAATATATGTCTTTCTCCTTACTGCAATGCTATACATTATTAGGAAGTTGATAACAAACAACAAACAACTGCTACCATTTATTTCAGTGTTTTTTATGTATCTAAGTGCAGGGAAAAA
>NW_012143301.1:2369732-2371099 GCF_000956105.1 Propithecus coquereli | reverse complement strand
TAAAAAAAAAAAAAAAAGAGTCAGTTAAAGGAAGAGGAACTTGAAGAGATGATAGAGACGTGCAAGAATTTTAAGTGAATGTTATCACAGAAGCCAAGGGAATTTAAGGTTTCAAGGGGGACATTACTAACAATACTAAATGCCATAGAAACAGATTCAATAAAATTATGATAGTAGATAGCTAACACTTACATGGCACTTACTGTGTATTAGGCAATGCTTTAAGTCCTTTATACGTATTAGCTCTTCAAGACAAATCTGTGATATAGGTATTTTTATTCACCATGCTTTATAGATAAGAAAACACAGAGATGAAATAAATTGCCTAAGGTAAGTGAAAGAGCC
Organism: Propithecus coquereli; assembly: GCF_000956105.1. Classification (NCBI taxonomy): domain Eukaryota; kingdom Metazoa; phylum Chordata; class Mammalia; order Primates; family Indriidae; genus Propithecus; species Propithecus coquereli. The sequence continues at coordinate 2,370,754 of NW_012143301.1, read as the reverse complement.
AGGATTGTGAACTCAGAGAGACTACAAAGTTCATGTTTTTGAACGACTGTTGTGTGCTCACTCACAAAATCAGAAGCCAAAATAGATCTATTGGTGTGGCAGTGAGGAGGTCGTTTGTGACTCGGAGAGTGCAGCTTCGGTGGCATAGTACAAGCTGAAGCAGAGTGCTTTGGGGGCTGAGGAAGGCAAGAGTGCTGTAGGCTTCCCTTCCTGAGAGCTTGGCTGTAAAGGAGAAAAGAAAGGGTTTGCCAAAGGGATATTGGGGTGGAAGGAATTATTTTTAACATGGGAGATATTTTGGCATGTTTATATGGTGAGATAAAGAGTCCTTGGAGAGAAGTTTTGGAAGATACTGGAGAGACTTGGTAAATGAAGAGATTGGCAAGTAGAAGCTCTAAGGTGCTTTAGGAGATATTCAGCCCAGACAGGAGAGGAGAACACCTATTTTACAGAAGAGAGAAGGGCTATGCGTGGGTAGAGATGCATATGGGTTTTTTTTTTGACTGAGTGTGTAGCATGTTGATGGAGTTCATGCTTCATCTTCCTGCTTCCTCTATGAAGATTATAGTCATGTCGCTGAACGATGGGGATATATCCTGCAAAATGCACCATTAGGCAATTTTGTTCTTGTGTGAACATCATGGAGTACTTACACAAACCTAGATGGTATAGCCTAGTACACACCTAGGCTATATGGCTTATTGCTACTGGGCTACAAACCTGTACAGCATGCTACTGTCCTGAATACTTTAGGCAATTATAACACAACAGTAAGTTTTTGTTTATCTAAACATATCTAAGCATAGAAAAGTATGGTAAAAATATGGTATAAAAGATTAAAAATGGTATACCTCTATTGGGCACTTACTGTGAATGGAGCTTGCAGGACTGGAAGTTGTTCTGGGTGAGTCAGTGAGTGAGCAGTGAGTGAATGTGAAGGCCTAGGACATTACTGTACACTATAGACTTTATAAACACTGTACACCTAAGCTACATTAAATTTATAAAAAAAGTTTTCTTTT
>NW_012143301.1:2355038-2357852 GCF_000956105.1 Propithecus coquereli | reverse complement strand
TACTCAATTTTCGCTTTGAAATACTAATTTCTGAGGGATGAATCTATGTAGAAAACCACACCTATTCCAAAGTAGCAGAGGCAAAGTAGGTACTAAAAACCATATAGGCAAAGTTGATTTAGACTTGTTTTCATCACTGCTGAAAGTTGTTCATCTTTTCTCTAATACTGGACATATCGGGAGCCTTTCTTAGTCTTTTTTTTCACCATTGTGTCCAAAAAAGAAGAAAAGAAGAGAAGAATGAGAAAAGCAAAGGGTATGTATATGTTTGAGGAGTGGGAAATGGGCTTGGGGTTACAGAAGCTCATGGAGGAAGACAAAAAATTATGGATATAGGTTAGATATTTTTTCATATTCACTTCTTCCTTTTAATTTTTCCCTATTAGAGCTCAAGAGTTCTAGAGAGAGATGAAGGGCTTTCATTGGATTATAGTGAGCATTCTTGTGTCCTGAACCACTTGATTCAGCACTCCAGGAAGTAGAGTGTGTGGTTTTTTGTGATCACATATCTATTTATAGGTTTTCAGTCCTGAATAAACCACTCCCTGGGGAATATGGAAGGAAAGCCTTACTTCCTCTGCTCTTAAATCTTCCATTTTTTCTGTTCTCTCTGACAAGCCTGGAGCTGCCCTCCAGCTGCCCTGTGATTTGGGCTACCTTTTTTTGCTCCCCGAGTGCATCATTCATGAAAATGATACATGAATGATATATTTAAGACTTTTCATTTATTTAGAAAATGAGAATGATTGGTTTATAAGTAGATTCTTCACTTGACAAAGGAATTAACCATTAGATGACTGTAAGCATAAAGTCTCACAGTGCATTTAAAGTATCATATTAACACTTCTATTTATACTCCAGGTTATCCAAAGATGACATAGAATGCATAAGGGTTGGCAACTGATTCCCTCAGTGGCATGTCACCAGCTGGCAGCATCTCCATAGCTCACCACATTCAGCTTTGCTGGTTCAAAAATGGAATACGATTTGTTTACCTTGAGGTGATAAGCATCACGCTGACCCAGCTTACAAGAGGTTGATTTCTGCACTACTTCGTTGAAACTGCTCATATTAATGTCAGCCATTAGCCTCTTTTTGCCAAATCTAGTGGCTCATTTCTTCCCTTTATGTTATTTACGTTATCAGCAATATTTGACTCAGCAGCATTTGCTCTCTTCTTAAAATTTACTATACTTGGCTTCTAGGACACTACACTCCTCTAGTTTTCTTCAGACATCACTGGCTTTTTTTCGGTCTTCTTTGCTTGCTATATTCTCTGCTTGATTTATTTGTCTTAGGGTGTTCAGGGTTCAATCCTCAGTCCACTTTGCATCTCTATTTATGCTCTGCTCAAGCAATCTGATCCAGTCCTATGACTTTAAGTACTATCTATAAGTTGATGACTCCCAACTTTTTTATCTATGTTCCTGCCCTCTCCATGAGCGACAGACTTCTACATATATCTAACTGCCTGCTTGATGCCTCAAATTTGATGTCAAATGAGCATCTCAAACTCAGCAAGTCAGAAACTGAACACTTGATTTCCAGCATCCACGACCCCTTGCCGGCTTGTTCTTCCCTCCTCTTCCCCATCTCAATGAATTCTTGATACCTTTCTTTCCCTCGTCCCCCAAATCTAGTCCATCAGCCAGTCCTGTCAGCTCCACCTTCAAAATATATCCTAAATTCAAGTGATTCTCCTCTGTTCTCAGCTCCTTGGCTACCACCTAAATCTGAGGATGTCTTGTTAGGTACATTTACATTTATGATTGATGTCTTTTTTATTGTTCTTTTCCCCCCATGTTATGTCCTTCCTTCCTCATCTTACATATATGTATATTCATACTGTGTATATTTAGGCATATGTATAATGTACACATGTATTATATACATGTATGTATATACATATACATAAATATACACATGTATGTATATATGTATATACATACATGTATATAACTTTTTTTGCCTAAATTGTTTGTCACTAAAGGAAAAAAAGTGTTTCGGTACCCACAGCACTTCTGACACTAAATGTGTAGGCTTTCCACACATCACAATTTTCCAGTTCTCTGCAGGCACCAACTGGATGTCCTATAATTTAACTCAGTTCTGACACTGATTACCCAGAGTTAGTGCAGACCCCACTGGTTAAGGGCTCAGTCCCACAAGACTACTCCCACTTTAGATGCCAATTGCAAGTAGTGGGTCCTCAGGTTATCCAACTCTGTCTGACTTGACAGCAAATCAGAGGTTTCCACGACCCGCTTATCTATTCGGGACACAGTATTTGGTTTCCCCATAGATGTCTCCTGCGGATTTTGTGATTGCTGCTAATACCTGGAATCTATGATTTTGGGTGAGAAAGCAAGCAGCCCATGCTAATTTTCCATATGGAAAAGTGTAATTTAAATTTGATGGGGTCAAAACCCACTTACTGTTATACAAATCTTGAATAATCAAAGTTAATCTTTTTTCTTTAAGTGAGCTTTTTTTTTAATGCTTCTGTCTTTGACCTAGGGAATAGTTCATATGGGACACAAAAACCCAGTGAAGCTTAAATTTAGAAAAAAATTGCTTACCAGCCTGTGAAACACTTCGACCTCTCTGTTTCATGGCTTTTCTAAGGACAAATGTAGGTCTTTAAAAAATCATTATAACTTTTTTTATATACTAGATAGAAAACCAGATTTAATATCAAATACTGTGACTTTCTAGCTGTTTAAATCTGGACAGATCCCTTAAACTTCTAGAATAAGACTATCTTATCTAAAATTGAAACAGTTGGAGTTTATGACCCATGAGGTTCCTTTCTGC
>NW_012143301.1:2353550-2354988 GCF_000956105.1 Propithecus coquereli | reverse complement strand
TCAAGAGGACTCCAGGCTCATCTCAAATATAATTTCCCTCAAAGGATTCCCTGGGCTTGCCCCCTCCTTCCTCAGGAGTTAGTTGCTCTCCCGTTGTGCATTATACCAACTGGCATAGAACTCTGATATGGTATGTATGGCATGTTGTGAACGATTTGTTTGGCATATGTAACTTCCTTCAACTATAATCGTCCCAAGAGCAGGGATTTATATATGCATTCCCTGGATCTAACAGTGCCTCACATGGTACACATCTAATATCTTTGTTAAATTCATGAATAAATGATATAGCTTGACATACATGAACCATGATAAAGTTAGAAATTATTCCTGTTGCTTTGTAAATTGCTGGAGCGTCAGACCTACTTGTTAAAGCTGTGAAAATTCAGAGTTAGAAAAGGCTTTTGAGTTAATCAGATCAATATTTTTTCTTTTTTAAGTAGCTGAGTAAACAGAATCAGAGGGTGTAAAAGACTGCCTAAGGAGACACAGCTAGTTAATTGTAAAATAAGCACAAAATCAGAATATTTGATCCCCAATTGTTTTTTCACTATACTAATATGTTCTATCATCCTGGGATTTCTGATTTTAGATCCCTCATTTTTAATTGGGCAGGATCTTCTCCAGAGCTGCCTAGACTGACTATAGCTGACCTGCTTAGAAGAACATGAATATGTTCCTGTTGCACACACTGTCTCTAATTGATTAATTAGCTCCCGAATCACCATCTCTGCTTTAGACAATCTGTTACGTTTTTAGCGACAAAGCCCTAGTATTTCAGTGTGATATATCTCTCTCATTATGAGCCTACTGTAGTCTTGGTATAAAGCTAAACAGATATATTTTGCCAACTTTATATTTCTGAGGTATAACTAGATTCTAAAAAGCTAGGAATAAAAGTATGGAAGTGAGAAGGAACAGGCCTGTGATTGTCCAGATTTGGAATGACGGAAAATAAGATTAGGAAGGTGCTTTGGACTGAATGTTTGTGTCCCCTCCAATTAATAAATTGAAGTCCTAACCCTCAATGTGGTGGTATTAGGAGGTGGGGCCTTTGAGAGGTAATTAGGTTAGATGAGGTCATGAGGGGGGAGCCTCCACAACGGTATTAGTATTCTTATAAGAAGAGGAAGAGACCAGAACACTCTCTCTCTCTTACTGTCATAAGAGGATACAGTGAGAAGGCTGCCATCTGCCAGATTGGAAGAGGGCCCTTGCCAAGAACCAAATCTCTAGATTTGGTTAATCTAAATCTAGGATTTCCCAACCTCCAGAACTATGAGAAATATATGTGTGTGGTTAAAGCCACCCAGTCTATGGTATTTTGTTATAGTAGCCTAAGCTAAGACAAATGGTATTTAGCCAGATTATGAAAGGCATTCAATGAGGGTAAAATTGTTAGAACATTGGACTGTTTTTGCCTATTGTAAATGGTCAC
>NW_012143301.1:2340573-2341769 GCF_000956105.1 Propithecus coquereli | reverse complement strand
TTACATGATATTGGCTATAATGGCAAATGTGCTAATTCTCAGTATTTATGTGTGTGTATAGAGAGCGAGAGAGAAGAGAAAGTGCTTTATGTTTTGGTTCTTCAGAAGAATCACAAGGAGACTCATATTTGCAGAAACATTGGGGACTTCATTTATTTTCCAAAAGGCCTCTATTAATCTTTTTTGTATTCAAATCACTTCTAGTGCATTTCCTAATAACCTGTGTCTGTGGCAAGATTTTCAGTGTCAGTTTGCAACTAATTTGCAATGTATTACCAGATGTTTAAAACTAGTCAGTACAATTCACCAGGCCATCATTATGTCAGACAGATTGCCAGACATCATGACACAGGGATTAGTAAGACACTCTTTTTATTATCAAGTAGCCCAGTCCAGCTGACAAGGTGGGCACTTGAGTAAGTTAGAACAGTGTAATGTTATTCATGTTTATGAGAAATGTTCAGGCTGGTAACATACAGGAGGAAGTAATTAATGATTTAAGGGAAGTGGTGTCAGAGAAGGCTTCCCTGAGGAAATGATATATGAACTAATCTTGACGATTGAGTAGGAATTTACCATTTAAAACATTTAAATTATAGATATAACATTTTCACTCTAGGAATGCTCTTTCAGCCTAGGAATAAGGGCAATGTCAGGAAAAGGTCACTCTACCTTTGTAAATAAAAAACAAAGCAAAAAAAAAAAAAGAAAAAGAAAAGGTCACTCTAAGATGTGATTGAAATGCATATGTGTAGTGAGGGAGACTTACTGATAAGGTGTTTATGACCTAATTAACTATTTTTATGCTTTAATATTCTGCCATGATCAGAATAAGAAAATAAATAGCTACGTACTAATAGTATATAAAATTTAGGAGCTATAATACTTCAGAGAAAGGAAATATTCATGTGGTGTGGAATATTCTGACAGTCTCTAGAAGAAATGAAACTTGAAACTTAGCTGTGAAGATGAGGAGTTGGGTAGAGAAAGTGTAGTTATCACAGTAGTGCCACGTGTGCCCTGGAAGGAAAAATAGAATCAAATGTCATGGACCCTGTATTAGGGTTCTCCAGAGAAACCCAGAGGACACATGTACACCCCCCACCACACATATGTAAGCTGGAGCACCAGGAAAGCCCATGGGGTAATTTGGTCTCAGTCTGAAGGCCAGAGAATCAGAAACTCTAATGTCTTGA
>NW_012143301.1:2338636-2340523 GCF_000956105.1 Propithecus coquereli | reverse complement strand
ATAGTAAATATTTTCCATTTTGTGGGCCATATGGTCTTTGTCACAACTACTCAACTCTGCCATTGTAGCATGAAAGCAGCCATAGACAATAGGTAAATGAATGGACATGGTTGTTTTCCAATATAACTTTACAAAAACAGAAGGCTGGGTAGATTTGACCCAAAGGCCATAGTTTGCTGACTCCTGCTCTAGGGAAACAGAGCTTTTAGCTGTGTACAATAAGAAGCTTCTATCTCTCTCCTTACCTTGTTAGCTGGAAGAGATAATGTGATTAGTTTTGGATAATCTGATAATTCTGATTAACCTGATGGTTCTTGCTTAGTGGATGGGAGAATAAGGAAATAGGCCACTTCCTGAGTGAAGGTAGCTCAGACTCTTATTCTTTTTATTTCCAGCACATTCTATAGGTTGAAGAAATTCAGAAGACCAGGTCAGGTTCAAGGGATTGGGAAAGAGACCCAACCTCTTGATGAAAGGAGCTGAAATGAATTTGTGGCCATATTCAATCTACCACTGTGGCCAGTCCACTCTCTGGCCACAGTTACTGTTGACCCATGAACAACATGGGTTTGAACTATGTGGGTCCACTCATACGTGGATTTTCTTCTGTTTCATCCACCCCTGAGACAGCAAGACCAATTCCTCCACTTCCTCCTCCACCTTAGCCTCCTCAACATGGAGATGATGAGGATGAAGACCTTTATGATGATCTACTTTCACTTAATGAATTCTTAAACACTGCTTTAAGAATTTTTTTTTTTTTTGCTGAAGAGGCTTGGGATAATAATTTTCTATTGAAACTCAGTAAATCCTGGGCCCTCTAAATTTCCTGTATATTCTGTTTTCAAACTAAGAGATTCCTTCTTTATTTAATCTTTCTTGTCTCATACCTTATTGTACATAGCTAAAGGAGGATAATTGACATCTTCAGCATTCTGCCTGATAACTCATTAGCTGGATCCAAAAGTACTTTAGGTATATTATCTAGCTTCCAAGTTACTTCAGGTAATAGTTTTACCAATTATTCCCCAAATACATACCATGGGTTCCCATTTTTCTAGATTCCAATAACAATCATCACTGCCTCTTAGGCCTACTAATGGTTTGTTCACCATACCTCCAGTCATCCTTGCTGCTTTTCCAGCAACCACTCACTAATATCCAGTGGTACATATTTTATGTTTCTGTTAAGTCAGCAGCTTGCTTTTAGGTACAAATTTCTGTATCAATTATTATTTTGCTGCATAACAAAGCACCCCAAAACTTACTAGCTTAAAACAACAACCCATTTACTTACTTATGATTGTGCCATTTGGTTGGGTTCATCTGGGTGGTTCTTCTGCTGGTCTTTGGTGAGGTTACATATATGGCTGCAGTAATCTGGCTGCTCCACTGGGAGTATGTTTAGTTCAGGGGTTGGGAACCTGCAGCCTCAGGGCTACATGCAGTCTTCCAGATCCCCAAGTGGGGCTCATTGACTGAATCCAAACTTCACAGAAAAAATCCCTTTATTTAAAAGGATTTGTTCTGTAAAATTTGGATTCAGTCAAAACAACTAGACTGCAGTTGTTAGCTGGGGCTATTGGATGGGAACTTTTCCTCATCTAAAGGTTGTCTCTTCCAGGATAATCTGTGTTTTTTTTAATATAAAACAGAGCTTCAAAAGGGTAAAAACAGAGTTCTAAAGGTTGAGTACAACATTTAGAAATCACATAGCATTACTTTGACACATTCTATTGGTCAAAGCAAGTCATAAGACCAGCCCTGATTGAGAAATAGACTCTACCTCTTGATGAAAGAAACTTAAAAGAATTCGTGGCCAAATTTAACTTTTACATTTAAAAATATTAAGTGCAAACTCTTTTTTGGTTAGCTCTCTTTTGATAT
>NW_012143301.1:2324913-2326326 GCF_000956105.1 Propithecus coquereli | reverse complement strand
CCACCACACATATGTAAGCTGGAGCACCAGGAAAGCCCATGGGGTAATTTGGTCTCAGTCTGAAGGCCAGAGAATCAGAAACTCTAATGTCTTGAGGAGAAGAAGATGGAAGTCTCAGATCAAGAAGAGAGTGTGAATTTGTCCTTCCTCCACTCTTTTGTTCTAACTGGGCCCTCAACAGATTGGATACTTGCCCACATTGGTGAGAGGGATTTTTCTTTACCCAGTCTGTTGGTTCAAATGCTAATCTCTTCCAGATTCAACCTCACGTACTCACTCAGAAATAGTTTTACCAGCTATCTGGGCATCCCTTATTTCAGTCAAAGTGACATAAAATTACCCATCACAGAGCCCAAATAGGAAAAGGACTGAAAAAAGACTAACCACTAGGAGACCATTGGTGTTGTTTCAAGAACAGGTTTGGGTTGAGGGAGTGGCTGGCTGCTCAGGATAAGCGGTATGCACTGAGTTAGGGAATGAATGGGAGTATAGTGAGAGAGATACCCTGTGTCCTGCATTCAAATGCCTTAGCTTGTTTACTAGAGAGCCAGTGGTTTTAAGTGAAGGATTAAAGAATTATCAATGGATGAACAATGAAAAGAAAAGAGCTTTTTTCTCAACAGAATTTTTAAAATTTTAGAGGAAATCTCATGATATGTCTGAGGCTCAAGATGCTTTTCCACAGCTGATGGAGAGTTTGACAAAGGATTTGAGTCACTTGGAGGTACTGGCATATCTACATCAGTGAATTGGTGAAGCTGGAATGAATCAATATGTCTATGAGATTCCAGAGTCTGTACGCTTTATATTCTGATATACTCCCCTAAAACCATAACCATCATATTTTTCTAAGAAAATATTGACAATAACTCAAAAACAGTTTAAAGAAAGGTTAAATGAAATGCTCAACACAGGAAATTTTTAAAGAGCATGGTTTATTTAAACAAATGGGTATGTAAGTAAAAGTAGGGGGATTAACATTTTTACAGAAATTCTTAACATTAGGAAAAAAAGTGTTGAGGGGAGCAATGGAAGGCTTCTGAACTATTTAATGGAAAAAGATGGCAGAGGTTATTTCACATCATACTACCAGCCAAATATGGTTAAAAAAAATCTGGTCACCTAGAGGTATACAGGCAACAAAGTCACCCAGAGAACTTGAATAAGGAAGCAGAATTGATTTCCAGAAGTTCTAAGTGGGGGCTAAGACAAGATCATGGTATCATACAAGGCTAGAAGGAACTCTTGAAATCACCAAGAGGCCAAGTTTCTTGTCTAAGACCACATAGCTAGTTAGCAGTAAGGCCAGAAGATAAAACAAAATAATACAACAATAGCACAACAATACATTATGCTCTTTTTTCTTGTATTTTATTTACTCAGAGTTGGAAGTGGAAGCTCAGAAAGCATTTA
>NW_012143301.1:2313170-2324289 GCF_000956105.1 Propithecus coquereli | reverse complement strand
TAAAATCTGCTCTCTCTCCATTGCCTTCAAGATTACGAGACAGATATAGGTAAAGCTAATAGAGAGAGTAGAATAGGAAATAAAATTAGTTTAGCTTTAATATTTACATGGTTTGTAGTCATTTCTGTATGGTTATTATTTGCTATCCTAGTGTAGGAATGGGTTCTAAGAATATCTCTACCACCTGCCATGTCAACTAACTCACTGTTATGATATGAAGGTGCATGACCAGAGGTCTTTTGGTAATATACATGTGTCTTATGAGACCAGGAAGAGAAGTGATTAGTGAATAAGAAACAAGGAATAAATGGATGGAGTCAGAAGCTAGTCCATGGGAAAATTTTCCAAATCTTTCATTTTACAATGAAAGAAACGTGATAGAGACTTTTAAAATTTGACAACAATTCTAAAAATTTATAAGGCATTTCTTATAATGAGTTATAAAACTGAAAGACACTTTTCTAAACTAACAATAGTTAAAAAACCAAATTCCTTTTAATCATGCTAGAGGAAAGAATGAATTGCTTTTTATTCTCTTTATATAAAATATTATAATTTTTTCATCATATGAAGAGATGATCAAAGAGAATACAGCCAAAAATAGAGGAAAAACATTATAAAGGAGTGTCAGGTAGCTAATTAATAAACTTATTATATTATTTTTCTGGCTTTTGTGAATTTTGTAGTATTGGTCAGCCTTTTAAAATTTGTAACTTGTGCTTTTTCTCTTTCAAAATAATATTCATATATGAATTTGTACACATGATCTTTTTGGCAATCAAAATATTTATTGAGGAATATATGAGCATGGAGCCTGTATGTACAACTGTTCCCAAGGGCATTTGGAGATTGTTCACAAAACCATTTCTACTCCTGTTTTTCATATCGGTCAATGGCACCATCAAGTTGCCCAAGCCAGAAACCCAGCAAATGCCCTAAATTCCTCTCGTTCCTTCCCTGCTTTGTCACCAAGTTACCTATCTCTCTCCATTCTTACTGTCATCATCCTGAGCCAGGCCACTTGGAAATCTACAAACTTGCCGGGAATACTGTGATATCGATACCAACGTATTCTCACAGACTGGCCCACCTCCGTGCATTGTTCTGTATTCAATCCCTATCCTACAGTGTGACCTTTTAAAAAGTCCTAGTCCCCTATTTATACCTGTCAGTGGCTTTCTATTGCCTTTAGAAATAAATCCAAACTCTGAAGCATAATTTATAATAGAGTCCTTCACAAATGACCTTTAGTTGACTAACTTCTCTTTACCCTTCAGGTCCCAGGTTTTCTATCACTTCCCCTGAGATCCTTCTCTGGTGCTCAAGTCTGGGTTAAGTCACCGTCAAATATTCTCCTGAGGCATTGTGTAGTTTCTTGTTATAGAACACAACACATTGCATTGTAATTGTTTGTTTAATTGTCTGTCTGAGCAGTCTAACACTGTGAGGGCAAGGACCATGTTTTCATTAACTGGAGACACACTGGGAGGGGAACATAGTCCCTGTTATAAAGATACTTGCAGCATGATGAGAGAAACTGACATTTTTCAAATAATGACTCAAATATAAGCAAGAGGATCCTGTTTGGAGATTTTCAGCTGAGGTTCCTTGCTACCCTTTGCTGAAATTATTCTTGTTGTCTTATAGTTCTTCATCCATTCATTGATTTGGGAAGAAGGCAAAGACAGGCTAGAATAACGAGGTCACTGGTCAGTTTTGAATTTAATAATCCATAGTGAGACAATATTCTTGAAAGTCAGGCTGTCAGTTGCAAAAGTTAGTTAGCCCAAGGAGAAAAGAGTTTCCTGAATTCCAAAAGCTCTCCTTTAATAATCAATAGCTTGGAGGACTAGGGTAGACTTTCACGGTAAGCTCCAGAGTAAGGAGAATGCAGGCTATGTTATGTGGGGAGAAGACGAAAGCCCTCTTTGGTCCAGGCAGAGGAGCCTAGAACAAGGAGAGGAGAAAAAAAGAGTGCCCTTTCCTGCTTCCCTTTCCATAACTCAGGGAAGGTGAGGGCCTCTTAGAGAAGCCCTGGGTTCATTATGCTGCTGGAGCAACATGGCACCTTGGTGGTTGATAGCAGTTACTGAGGCAGGTGATGAGGTGAATGGCCTTGATGCCAGGAGAGAAATCTAGAGTTCCATAGCCCTTTAGATAGGGAGGATGGATGGAAAAGAAATGTGCTGTAGGGACTGACAGAAGATCTCGTTTATGATTGTATCTCAAGCATCTAGTACAGTTTTGCTGGCACATAGCAACAGTTAATAAATAGTTATTGAATAAATTGAATGAATGAGGAGTGGAAGAACAGGAAGGAAATTGAGTTTTTATTTATTTAAAAGGAATTTGGGAAGGAAATTGACATGCTGATACTTGACATAAAGTCTCTTAACTTGGGAATTGATCTTAATTCTTTAATAGGGAATTGTAGGGAGAGAAACCCTACAACAGAGTGATCTGAAGGAACTCTTAAAATCCTTGTATTCTTGGTTCATCTGCCTGGCTCCAGAATCCATTGACTGTCTTGATAAAACTATGAAAGCTTACTTGATCTGATCTTTCTACAGACTGTTTCATTTCTGATATTAATTTCTGATACTACTGTTACTGTCTAGTGCCTAGCACAGTGTGTGGTGCTTGGTCAATACCCAACACATCTTTGTTGACTGGATTGCTGAAGAATTCATCTAATCTCTAGATCTGAAAACTCTGGAGGAAAGAAATGTCCCTTGTCTCTTAAATTATACGTGTAGTAATTATCTGCATAGTATCTGGTGTAAGGTAGGTTCTCAAAAATGTTTGTTGAAGGAATTGAATGATAAAGAGGAAAAGAAGGGGCAGAAAATTTTAGCTCACCTTGCACACTTCTACCACAGCAATCTTTCCAAAGAACCTATGCCAAGCTTAAAATCTGCTCTCTCTCCATTGCCTTCAAGATTACTTTAAGTTTGCTTTTGCCGCAAAACCCTATGTTCAATCTTGTGGACATATAAATGTTATAACAGGATATATTTTAAAACTAATTAGCTTTTTCCAGTTTTTTCTTTTATCCTGTTACAGGGGGATGGACTCTTAGGAATGAACTTTGTTTTGCTGAATGAGATATGTGGAGGCATAAGTTGTAGAAGCAAGTGAAGGCTATCGTCTGTACTTAAGGGGTAGAGAGATGCAGGAACCAGGGTGTACAGATGTAGCGTACATAGCATCTTTAGGTATGGTTGGCTGCTAGCTATCGAGGCATGTTTGATCTGTTCTAATTCTTGTATTCTACTAGAGTCCAGTACAGATCTCTCTGATGGGTAAACTTGTGCTTTACTTTTTCTCAGCTTAGTCAAGATCTGATTCTGATTGCCCCTTCCTGTTAACTTGGCTTCTTTTTAGCCTTTGATAGCACCAAGACCCTTTTGAGTCTCTGCTACATCCTCCATTTGACCTTGGCCAAGAACGCTCACCCTTCAACAGAGGCAATAGAGGTTAGTTTTGCCCCTGCTATGGCAGACCCCACAATTGGCCTATGGGTTCTCATCCCATCATTTCTGTCACATAGGAATAGAGGGACAATGGCTTTCTCTGCCTGTGGTTGACCATGCCTCTCCACTGTCTTGGCCATACTGAGTATGGCCATTTGTTGGTCAAGGGCCACTCTGCATGATGACATCCTCTCAGCGTCTCAGATGGAGACTGCCCCCCCAAGTCTATTACAACCTCCTCTTTCCACAGAGACTTGAAGTTAGGAAGCTGGGGACACATCTGATTGCTTACCTCCCCATGTTTGTTCCCATTTTCTCACTGAAACAATCAGGTTGGAAAAAATGGGCATTCCCTTTCCTTTTCCTGCCTTATTGAAATTTCCATTTCATATCATTCACTTCCTTAAAAGACTTTTGTGTTTTCATTTCCTTAAAACTATAATTGCGAATGGGCACAGGGAAAGAGATAACCTGCTTACCAGTACGGAGCGTACATAGGAAGCTACTTTAAAAATATTATTCTACTTGGTACACTCTGTGAACAGGTGATTCAGGTGAAAGCAAGGCATACTTGGGTTTCTAGGAGTTCACTAGGTTAAGAAAATCTGTACCATGTCTTCATGTCGTGGCAGACTAGAAATTAATATTTAATTCACACTCAAATGATACATGATTTCTTTAGTGATCAGAGTTATTCCTGGAAGTGGGGAAATAGCAGTTTCATTCTGAGTTCTGGGGGCACTTAACTCTGGCATAGTAACTTAGATTCATACCTTTGTGCAACAACACTTAACTATTTTATTGTAATATCTCTGCCTAAAAGTCTGTCACCTTTAGATTTACATGAATTCAGAGCAGAAACCTTGTTTTGTTTTGTTTTTTTTGACATTTTCTATCATTCCCAACAGTCAGCATAATACCTGGAACACAGTAAGAGAAAGAATAAGTGCCCAAAAGTTGTTTGTTGAATAAAAAACACCATTTAAACCTATGGTTAACAAGTAATATTTCACTTTAGAAGTGGCAATATTATAAAAGGCCACAAGATGGGCTCATTACACTGTGAAAGTTTGTGAACATTCTTGAATCATGACATTAACATTTCTTTCTGCAAAAAACAAGGAAGATCTGATATATGTTTCTGTATCTTAAGGAGGAATTAAAACACTTTTGGTGAAAAATCCTGGCAACATTCAGTGATTTCTTTATTCATCTCAAGAACTGTATTAAAAGAAAAATCATACTGCTATTTAATTATCATTCCCTCTTGTAGCTTTGGAAAACATGATTTTATCTTTATTGCTCTTCCCATATTTTCCTTAACATAAAACTGAAATATGAGTCTAGATATTTATGGAATAATAAATTATGTTTTGTGTTCTTAGATTTCAGAATGGTGGTTGCCACTTTTTTTTCCACCCAAAAGAGTAAGTTTCACTAAACTGAATAACCCTTTTTACTAAACAAATGTCTTTTGAAAACTGACTCTATATTAGGAGATTCTACATTGTTGTTATCTCACTTGCTGTTTATGAAACAAATGAGGAAACTGAGACTCACAGAGTATAAGATTTGCCAAAGTCACCTAACTATTCCATAGCAAAGATGCCACTTAAGCTCAGTTCTATTGACCACAGCTCTCAACAATTTCATTCCTTCAGCCAAACATTTAATGAGTGCCCTGATTGTGCCTGTCACATGCCAGGTGCTTGAGACAGGAAACTGAGTAAGGAACTGTCTCTGCCTGGAGGGCCTCATGCTCTGGATTGCAGGAAACTCTCCCACCACCCAGAGCATTTCAGATGGTGTGTGTGATGCCCCAGCAGGGCGTGAAAGAGTACCTGCTGGGGTTGGGGGATGCAGGGGGAGGGACACTAGCTGGCTAGTAAGTCTCTTGTTCTGTCTGCCTACTGGAGCTGGATTGCCAGGCCTTGCTCAGGTACTGTGACGTTGTCTATTAAATGGGTCCCATCAACTTACCTTTGACACATTTATTCATTTATTCAACAGTATTTATTAAACATATATTGTGAACATACACTATGTTCTAGAAATGGGACACAGAGGTGAAGAAGGAAGAAAAGGTCCCTACTTTCAAAGGGCTAAACTTTAGTGGGAAGACAGGCAATAAAAAAACCAAAATGAACTATAGAAATGATCCTGAAAGTATAGTCTTTAAACAAACTAAAACAAAAGCAAACACCAAATCGAAGCAGCAAGAGAATATGAGCTAGTGATAAAACAGGGTAACGTGATAAAGAGAGGTTGTGGTACTACTTTAGATTGGATGGCCTCTTTCAGGAGGTGACATTTGAGCTAAGCCAAGAATGATAAGAAGGAGCCAGCCTTGCAAAATTCTGGGAGAGAGCATTCGAAGAAAAGAGAACAGCTGGCACAAAGGCCCAAGGGGGGAAAAGGTTATTGCTCTCTGTTTGGAAAGAAGGAGACAGAAGCTGTGTGGCACTAAAAGATTCAAATGACATCACTCTCATGTCATTGAAGCTGTTGATATTAGACATCTAATGTCTGGGCTTCCCTTGGAGATAAGCAGCTGCTGGTGCGTGTCTTTATAACACCCATAAGGATTCTTGCTCATTTTAAGCGACTGGCATGCACTGCCAGGCAAAAGGAAGAAGTATTCTGGAATTGGTTGTTCTTCAGCTAGAGGAAATTCAGAATCACATTCTCTTAGGATGACTTCAAGCCAAACAGGACATCCTGGGACCTGATGAAGTCATGATGGGATTAGAATGCTCTTCATATATTCAATATGTTTGCATTAAGTGTCCACTGTCTGGCATTGTGTGTAAAGGAGTGAACAATAAAGTGCCTGTTCTCAAGGAGCTTGTATTTGATAGCACAATGGCCAGATGTGGCAGAATGGCTTATGTAATTTGCATACAGTTTACTTTGATTCTCTTTAGTTTATCCACTGTTTGACATTTGAATATTTTTAGAACTTTTTTATTTGTTGAGTATTTGAACAAAGAAGGAAGTGGCACCAATTTTCAGGATTTTTATTCTACCACAACAGGTGCCAGTTGAGTTCTTTTTAGAGTGGTGATTCTCCTGACGATAGATTTGGTTTCAGTTATTCCTGCCTCCAATGATCGAGAGCATTAGTGCCGGCATCGTTGAAACCTACAGAGAGAATGGCGTATTTCTACAGTTCTGGTCTATAATGCAGATGCAGACCCACACTGTGCTTGCTCACCCCCTGCTTAGCTTCTGTCTCTCAGGTCAGGAAAGGAGACAGAAACTGTGTGTCGATCCCCGTTTCTTCACAGTTCCTGTCTCTGTAAGTGTGTTTTATGAGAAACAGAAACATATCACTCACTGGCAAAAATCTCCTAAAGCCAAGTGAAATCTTTCCATAATTTAGGCTACCTGGAAGAAAAAGCCAGGAAAGAAAAAAAACCAAACTACGTCTGTACACTGACCTTTTGACACAAGGGCCTACATCACCTGTTGTGAACATGGTGTAACTTATGCCCTGTCATCTCACTCACTCATTGGAAAATCCTCTGAATAGAACCTGAAAGCCCCCTAGCACAGGTATTTTACAATTTTTCCTCCTCATCGGAAGCAAATAACATTAACAGACTATGCGTTGTGTATGGTCTATTGTTCTTAATCAAAATTTTGTAAATAATTTTGTATCACCTTATATTAGTTGTCTATTGCTACAATGGCAAATTACCACAAACTTAGTGTTGTAAAACAACACACACTTATTAAACATAATAAGAACTGTTCTGTAGGCCAGAAGTCTGACAACAGGTCTCACTGGGCTAAAGTTAAGATGTTAACAGGGCCAAGTTCCTTCGTTAGGCTCTGGGAAGAATCTGTTTCTTGGCCTTTTCCTGTTTCTTGTGGTCATCTGTACTGCCTAAGTCCTGGTCCCTTTCTTCCATCTTCAGAGCAAGAAACATCACATCTCTATGACTTTTCTTCCATTAAGTCTCTCTTTAACCATAGCCAGGAGAGATGCTCCACTTTTAATTATTAGGTTATTAAGTATGAAATGTCTGATTTCCTTAAGTACTAAGTTTGACAGTTGATGTCTCTGACAGTTCACTTTGACACTTTTTGTTTAATTTTTATTATGAAGGTACATCCTCAGTCTTTCAAATGCACATTTTGGATTGTGATTATCTTTCAAATTTTTTTAGAGCAATTTTTGTGAAATCATGAATAAGTAAAAAATTTGTGTTACTTGCGAATATGAGCTCCATCGTGGAAGCAATGCTGGGCACACAGCTCAAAATATCAATGAAATGTTTGCAAAGGATGTGGCTAATGAATGAACAGTATGTCAATGGTTTGAGAAGTTCCGTTCTGGTGATTTTAATCTTGAAAATGAGCCATGTGGACGACCTGAGATCAAGGTGGATAATGATGAGCCGAAAGCTGTAGTGGAAGCAAATCCATCTCAACCTATTTGTCAATTAGTAGCAAGGTTTGATGTTGCTATTCCAACAATATTGGACCATTTGAAACAAATTGGCAAGGTAAAGAAGCTGGATAGATGGGTTCCACGTGAATTAAATGAGTGTCAGCAGAGAAATCATCTTGAAGTCCACCTTTTTTTGCTGTCACAACATAAAGATTAACCATTTCTACACCGTATTGTGAGGTGAGACGCAAAGTGGATTCTTTTTGACAATATTCATCGAAACAAGCTAATAGTGTCTGTTTGGTTGTCCAGCACTGGTATTATCCACTACAGCTTCATGAAACCTGGTCAATTGATTACAGTGGCTGTCTACTGCAACCGATTGGACAAAATAATGAGGATGCTTGTGATGAAGCAACCGAAATTGGTCAACAGAGACAGGCCAATCCTCTTGCAAGACAATGGTGGACCACATGTCACACAAACAATGCTGCTCAAACTACAGAAGCTAGACTTGGAAACAGTCATCCACTGTCACCAGACCTTGCACTGACTACCACTTTTCCAGGCTTGGACCACTTATTGCAATGAAAAATATTCAATTCTCCACAAGTTGTGGAAAACTTATGTCCTTACTTTCTATGACAAATAAAGTGAAGAAAAGTTGTGATTAAGTAATCTTGACTTTAAAACTCAACTCATCTCTTCTCTTCTGTTTGGGATAGATATAGAAAGTGAGATGAATATTTGTGCTTTTGTCTACATAGCTTCTCTTCTCTTCTTCCTGTAACAAAAATGTCCACCTCTGAGCCCTTGGTGGGAAAGTGAGGGTTCTTGTTTTCTTTTAACCTGATATTCTGGTGGAGTTTCCAATCATAGTACTCCTCTATCTCCTTGCCTCAGGGCTGTGCACACAACCCAACCCTATCTAATTAGATTATCATATCCCCTGGGCATTGTGATTGGTTCAGTACTGGACTTTTAACCCAAGCTGGGCCAATCAGAATACTCTCCTGAGATTTTTTTCCTGAATGGTTCTCTGGGGAAAAAGTTCTGTTTCATTGTTGCAAGAAAGCTGAAAGTATAAGATTCAGAGCTGCTGGTTCTATGCCTCTCCCCACTTGGAGAAACTGAGACTGAAGAGAGGCGAGGAGAGATGATCATAGGAGTTACTCCTTGAGGTCTTCAAAAATACGTTGTTTCCTCTTTGGTTCTATGGGAGTTATACAGTTTTGTTTCCATTTAATCTCCCTTTTGCTTAACCTAGTTTATGTTGAGAGTTATATCTTGCTAGTAAAAGAGCCCCCCAATTATATAGGTGGTTTCCCCTCTCCTAATGCCTATTTTCCCTGACTTTGCTATTGATCCTGTTAATCTATTGGGTTTAAAAGCCAAATCTGAAGTCAAGGATGTCTCTCTTGGAAAAAAAGATCAAGAAATAATTACAGGAGATTCTGAAATGGGTCCACATGACATTGCTTATGCTAATTTTTGGGCACACTCTCTGGAAAAATTCACCCCCTATTTTACAAACCTATTTAGATTATGCAATTTAGCTAATTAGAGAGGATTATGTACAGATGCCAGTAATCCTATTAATATAATGCAGTAATATGAAAGCTTGAAAAATGAATACTTTCTGTTTTTTTTCTGTTTCAATTATCAAGTTTTCACAGTGAAACTAAAATCCTTAAATTAAATCTCCCTTCTTATTTCTTTAATTTTGTTTCTGCAACTAATATATTCCCAACAAATCCTCAAAGGCAAATTATTCTAAACTCAGATCTCTCATGCATCCCCTTTTCTAAAGTTTGGTAAGTTACATAAGAACATTTCCACTGCAACTCCATACCTAGAACATTCTGACCCAAATACAAGAAGTGCCAATTTTGCTATTTAATTTGGATCTTCTCAGCAGCATAGTTCTGAGACTCAAAAATGGCTGTCCTTTGGTGTATGTTCCCTACATACAAGTTGAGGTCCAGCATATACTTCCCAATGCATTGCAAAGTACAGTCACAGAAGGGAATTGGTGATTAGAAGAATGGCTAACCAGCATATGAGGTCAAGCTACTCACTTCATGTTAAGTTGTAGAATGACCAACAAGTAGAGGTGCTTAACTACATTTACTAAACAATACATCTTTTCTGTATACTGTTTAAGTATGCAAATCTCTAGCCTAGGGAGACTACCATCACAAAACAAATTTAGCTTGGTTCTCAGAAGGATATAGTAGCACTCATACCTGCTGCTGAATTGAGGATTTGTCTCAGTTCCCCTGGATGAGTCACATTTCACACAGTGAAATTTCTAGGTAACTATTACATTTAAAGAAGAAACTGAATGAAATAAAAACAAAAATGTAATTTTTTAAAAAATTTCATTCAATCTCTACCTCATGTCATACATGAACATCAATTCCAGGCAGATTAAGGATTTACATTTTTAAGACAAAACTATTAAACTTTCAGAAGGTAATATGAGAAATTAACTTTATAATATGGAGTATGGAAGAAGTTCCTAACTATGATTAAAATTAAAAGATGTGACCATAAAGAAAAAGACTGAATTTGTTCACTTTAAAATTATGAACTTCCCTATCAAGAGACACAAAAAGAGAGCAAAAAAACAAGTCACAAATGTGAAGATGTTTTGCAACAAATACAATTGAAACAGGATTAATATTCAAAATACATAATGATCTCTTACAAATAAACAAAAAAGAGAGACAACCAATAGCAAAATGGGGAAAAGGTTTGAACAGAAAAAGTCAATAAATGTTATATACCACATTAACAGAATGAAGGACAAAAACCATATTATTATCTCAATAGGTGCAGAAAAGGCATTTGACAAAATTCAACATTCATGCTAAAAACTCTCAACATTCTTTCATGATAAAAATTCTTATAACAAATTAAAAGGAATGTACCTCAACACAACAAAGGCCAGATATGAAAACCCATAGCTAATATCATATTCAGTGGTGAAAAGTTGAAATCTTTTTCTCTAAAATCAGGAATAAGACAAAAATGCCCACTTTTGCCACTTTTAACTAACATAGAACTGGAAATATTAGCCAAAGCAAAAATAAAAGGAATCCAAATTGGAAAGGACGAAGTAAAATTGTTTGCAGATCACATGATCATATAAATAGAAAACACTAAAGACTTCACAAAAAAACTGATACAACTAATAAATGAATTCAGTAAAGTTGTAGGAGACAAAATCAACATACAAAAATTACTA
>NW_012143301.1:2307843-2309500 GCF_000956105.1 Propithecus coquereli | reverse complement strand
GTACATTGTGCTCAATGGGTAATTTTCTATCTCTCACCCTCATCTGACTCTCCCCCCTTTTGAGTCTCCAATGTCCATATGTCACTCTATAGGCCCCTGCATACTCATGGCTTAGCTCCTGCTTATAAGTGAGGACATGCAGTATTTGGTTTTCTGTTCCTGAGTTACTGTGCTTGAGATAATGGCTTTCAGTTCCATCCAAGTTGCTGCAAAAGACATTATTTTATTCTTTTTTTTTATGGCTGAGTACTATTCCATGGTACATATATACCACATTTTCTTTATCCACTTATTGGTTGATGGGCACTTGGATTGATTCCATATCTTTGCAACTGTAAATAGTACTGTGACAAACATACGAGTATGGGTGATTTTTTGATATTATGATTTCTTTTCTAGCAGTAATATTTATACCCACACTGTTATTATTTCATTAAACCATCTTTCTAGTTAATATGTCTGAAATCAGTATATGTCTTACAACTGAATATATATATGTATATATATAGATAAACACCCACCACACACACATCCACAGCCACCCCCCGCCCCCCAGCAGAGCCATTGTACTGATAGTGTGTCTTAAATAAATTGAAGAATTACCTAGAGCATTGTATAAACTGGCCCATGCTGCTTTTGATGGTTAGCTTCCTGAGGGTAGGCCATTTTTTTCTTCATCTGTTTAATCTCTTTATTATACCTTAAATGTCAGAAGGGTAGAATAATATAGTCTAGCCTCCATTCTGCAAGAAGTTCTTACTGGTCCATGATTTCAGTGAGAAAACTGGAGGGAGGACTTTTTATCCCCCTTTGGGTGGAGAAGCAGGAGTGGCCGTGCAGTCTGCTCCAGGTGTGTCCCTTCCCTCTACACTGGTGATTCCTGGTTGCTTGCGAGCCTCTTCTCCATCCCTGTCCTGAGTCTTGAGTGGTTAATGACTCTTTTCTCTCTTTCTTGGCTGCGGTTGTCTGAGGATGCTTTTAATCCATGTGTGTGCCCTGATTAATCCAGCCTTGTGGTTAAAAAAAAAATCTATAATAAAAATCAAGTTTTACCCTGCTAAGGGTGATTGGTTCTTAGTAGTACCCCTGATTGTTATTCTGTTAAAGGAGTCTCTAACTCTTTACTCCTATTTGCATTATATTACAAAAGGTCCCCTCTGCAATCCCTTGAGCACAGACCAGGTCTCTGAAGGAAGGTGCTGAGGGCTGATTAAAAACCCTGCAGTGCTGCATATTGTGTGCTTTGTGGCGTGTGGCGAGATACTTGGCACACACTTAGCAATGGCATCTTTGCTAGTGGTGGGTGCTTGTGGCAGGGCTGGCTGGTAACAGACAGAGCTTCTCAACAATATCACTACTTCCAGGATATTCCTTAACCTTGCAATTCTAGAAACAAGAATTCCTCAGTATATTCAGAGATAATTAGTTGCTCCATTGCAGACTCATGTTGACTAACTTCCTGCAATTTTGATAGGTAAACCAGAACACTATCTAATTAATTTATAATGGAGTATACCTGTTTGTAGTAGCTGGAATATTCATAATTCCCTCTCCAGGACACCCTCCTTCCTAGTATCGAGGAATCTGAAAAACTGAACTGTTAATTGGAGTATACATGGAATCAAAACAAGAAATTTAGAGTCAATATATGGGAGAA
>NW_012143301.1:2305944-2307793 GCF_000956105.1 Propithecus coquereli | reverse complement strand
TATCTTTCCCTTTATGCATAGAAAAGCCTTTCCTAGCACCAAAGATTATAAAAATGTTTTAACAGAATTTTTTCTAATGCCTGTACGGTTTTGTTTTATTTATAGTTCTTAAATTCATGTGGGGTATGTGTATGTGTGTGTGTGTTCAGATTAAGTCTGATTTTATATTTTCCTAAATGATGCTAATAGCCATCTTTTTGAACAAAAAAATGATGTAGTCCATTATCCTGCACTAATTTCAAATGCAAACTTTTTCATCACTGAATTTCCTTATACTAATGGTACTGTTTCTGGACTCTCATGGAATTTGTATCTTTTAAACTTATGTATAATTATCTATCTTTGGATGTCATATAAAAAAAGACTAATTTTCTTGAATACAAGTATCACATCTTATTCATTATTCACTTTTTCATATACTTCCTAGGATCTGGGACAATGTCTAAGATGAGGTCTGCCATGGCCAAGCACTTATAGAATGAGCCACAGCAGTAGAGGAGGAAGTCGAGGACCATAGGAACCCTGTTTCCCTTTTTCTTTGTAGGCTTCATTATTTCCTTGGTTGGTTTAGGGATAAAGATGAATTAGGCAGAGGCCTATTGATTTTTGAGAGAAGGTGTAAAAAACTTGCCATGCATCTGAAATTCTATCCCCTGTGCTGGGGTACTATTTTCAGAAGACTCCTGCTTAATCTACATTGGCTGCTTGGCAACTATAAAAACTGACAATGTGTCACTGTCTTTTTGGGAAAAGCAGACTCTACTATTTCTGCCACCATGGAAAGATCTAAAGCTATTCTGTAACTAAGACTTTCAGTCCCTAACCTTACCTTCTTTCCCGGCAGGCACACCTTAATTAATAGATCTGATAAACCCAGGCCAAGCTTTACAGCAGGCTTCTTCTTCCGACATCGCCACCATGGGATCTGGGTACTTTATGGTCAGTAGCTTCAAAAAGTCAGCCCTGCTCTTCTCTCCTGTATGGTTCCTTGACTGCAGAGGATTCCCAGTGTGACTTTCTGAAAGCAGTCGTTCAGGAACTCAGCCAAAAAGACTTTGCTACAGACAGTGAAGACACAATAGGAAAGAACACAGACATTCAGAATAGAGTCAGAGAACCTCTAACAAACCTTTTAAAAACTTTCATTCAGTTTTCTATTTGTATGAATAATTTTGTCCAGATCCTCCCAAATTTAGATTTTTTTTTTACTGACTCCTGTGTATTCTCTTAGAAGGAGCAGAGCTGCATTTTTGCTAGCGAAGATGTCTGTGTCCTGAGTTACAAACTCTTCTTCATCTCATCTCATCTCAATCTAGCTTCTCTTTTACCCAGTTAAAGAAGACTCTGTCCTCTCTTGGCTTCCAGATTTTACTGAATCAAAAACTCTCTCTTTCTCTTTTTTTTTTTTTGCCTGGATTTTCCTTTCATTTACACTATTTCCTCTCCAACCAGAACCCATATTCTTTCCTGGAATAAGCAGAAGAGTTTCTAGTTTGGCAGTACTACTTGTGATTTAGTGCTTGTGTTACAGTTTCTCAGATTGTGAGCATGCGCCAAAATTTTATTCCGAATTTGCCATAGGGAGGAGGCTCCTAAGAAAGCCAATTCAGAGATTTCCTGTTGGTAGAGGCATGTTATGGGGAAATAAATGGTTAGGGAATCATTGTTACATTATGTCTTTTAAAAAAGCATGTCTACAGCAACGTGGCTGAAACTGGAGGCCATTATCTTAAGTGAAACAACTCAGAAATGGAAAGTCAAATACTGCATGTTCTCACTTGTAAGTGGGAGCTAAATAATGTGTACACATGGACATAGAGCGTGGAATGATGGACATTGGAGATTCAGA
>NW_012143301.1:2280833-2303527 GCF_000956105.1 Propithecus coquereli | reverse complement strand
TTCTTTACTGAAAGTTTCCTTACTGATTGTAGTTAATTAAGATAATTGGTGCTCATGTGAAAATTGGAAGTAGGAACCAGATAAAGAGGGGTTAAAGAGGAAGCTTACAACTGTGAGAAAAATCGTAACATGACAATTTTGTTAGTGATTGAAATACAGATATCCAAGACTTTTCCAAGAGCCCAGAGAAAAAGAATTGTTAGTTAGCAATAGAATTTTGAAAAATTCTACCTAGGTCTCAGATTTAAAATATCAAAAATGCTTATTCAAAGAACTATTGTGAATAGAAATAAAATGTTACAAGAAACTTCTTAAGTATTAATATTACACATGTGAAGAATTTTAAAAAGTGATACAACCAAAAACACATGACGTATAAAATCTTTTATTACTTTTTTTTTTTTTTTTACAAAAATAGAGACTATTGCAAATGAGCCTGTGCCAAATTTGTTAAAACACCTCCTTTAAACAAGTAGGAATGCCAGAGTGCCTGTAATTACTGTCTCCGAATTTCCTGTGGAGTCTATTTTTCAATACTTTGTTTGGAAGTCTTTTACCCCAGTTTGTGGAGAGATGAGGAAAAAAAGTAAATAGGCTTAAAAAAGGAAAGAATTTAAAATGTAAGAATAAAGAATCTGAATTGTACAAACACCCAAGATCATTAATGTAGATAAAAGTTCTGTGTCATAAGAAGGTAACATCTGAGCAGGTAAGTAATGCAATCGTTTTCTTTTTTTGGTCTGAGCATGAAATAGTCATGGAATTTAATGAAAGATAGACATTTACACAAGCTGTATAGATGAAAAAAGAAGCAGGAAAAGCAAGAAAAAAATCAAAAGGGGCACCATAATCTTAGGAAAGAGGAATTGTGTACATATTGACAAATTTGGATCTGCTACTGTATTGGATTTTTTAGATATTAGGTATATTGAGTGATATGTCTAGTTATCTTTGGTTCCTTGTCTATGAAAACGGGAATAAGTACACTCCTGGAATGTGGAGACTGTGTCATATTCCATGCTGTATCCTCAGCACCTAGAACGACGTGTGGCACCAAACAGGCCCGCCATGAATATTTCTTAACTAAATGAAAAATTCCAGCAGTGAGTCTCACCTGACATCTTTAGATGTCAGGATCATTATGCTATGTATGCCCAGAAGGATGTGCAATTATCATATGAAGGAGTTTCAAACTTGCAAACGACATGTAAATGAGGAGCTTTATTAGAGACAAGCTGTGGATCAATGGGAAGGGAATTTGTCCATACACAGCAAGGCTGGGCAGCACAGGAACTGACCGTGATAAAAATGTCTAGGCAGAGAGGTCATTGGGAGCTCTTCACACACAAGTTCTAGGGGGACTGATTTGTGTTCATAATGCGCACATGTTTTAAGGACATGACAGTGATTTTTATTTTTCTAGGAACAGAAACAGAGGTTAGCACTCACGATTTAAAAAAGCAAACAAACACCACCTCTGTATTCATGGTTGTCAAAGAGAAACTTACATACGTTACCATATTTATGTTATTTTCACTGCTACCACACCAACAAAGCTCAGTACTGGTTTTGAAGTAGCAATAAAGCAAGAGCAAAGTGGTTTTATTTATTTATTTTTGGATGTATGCTAAGGATATTTTTATCCTTTGTCAGGGACTAATTTAAAAGCATATTATTTGGTATGGGGGTGGTATGAAATAAAGAGAAAACTAAAAGTGTCTATTCATTCAGTTAAAAATTAGGAACAGACAAAAATAACATAGGTACTACAGTTACAGCTTATGGAAATTTAAGAAGACAGTAAATATCTAGGGAATGGATGGGAAGAAACTACACGAGAAGAACGAAGGGTAATACAAATGCTCAGAGGGGAGCAAACTTCATCCTGCGTGGGCCTGGCACGTAGTCTCTGCGGTAGATCTGGCCGAATGGAGGCTGAGAGGATGGAGAATGTGGCTCTGCCTAGAGTGATAGAAGCCACTTAATACCAGCTCTTTGTTCCCAAGGGACCAGGGCCTTGTATTGCCACATCTTCAGTTTGTTTTCAAGAGGTACCCAAAATACGGAATGTTAAGTCTTCTTATTTCTAAATGTTGACATCTATTTTAGACTTTTAGAAACCAAGAGTACTCCGCACAAAATTATGTCTTGGATGGTTGAATTCTTTAAGGCAAAGAGAGAATGATGGAGAAAGGCACAGGAATTTTGAGGTAAGAAGGGGAAGTGGAAGATAGCTGGGCAAGGAAAAGTAGACATGAGAAAGAGGGGGAGACTAGTGAAAAACAAAGGCCTTTATCTCTTGCCCACCCTTCCTAGTATCCATCTCAACACACCTACTCAAAGACCTAGGCAGGATAAACCCTGTTCAAAGCCTTGGCTCCTGAAATCAGCTCGAGCACCTGCTCATTTGGGGCATTTCCCTGTTCCTCACCAAGCTCTTGGGTGAAATTGTACACCATGACCTTTAAGTGGTCCCACCAATTCCATAGGTAGTATCCCAAATTCTGCTAATGGTTTTGGACATTCTTTCCGAAGTTCCACACAATTCTTTTTCAGTCTGCCTAACTTCTGGTTTGTACCTGACCTGGCGTACTTCCTGGGTTTCCCTGCTTTTTTCAGTTGAGCTAGCTTTCTAGTCTTTGAAAGATTTCTTTCTTTCCTCTTCTCTCCCTCCCTTTCTTTTTTCCCTTCCTTTCTACCTCCCTTCCTCTCTCCCTTGCATCCATTCATCCTTTCTTCCCCTACTTAAAAAAATTCTTTTAAAAATAGCTCTCTTAAATGGAAACGTTTGCTTCCATATTCCCTTAACCTTACCTGGGAAAACACACACACACACACACACACACACACACACACACACACACACACACACGCTTGGCATTTTAAATTTGACATACGTTTATCTTGGGTTGTCAATGAACCATTCACAATGTTTTTCAGCTTCTTGTGGGTTATTGAATTTTTAAATGCTATCATTCAATTTTTTCCCTAACTAATCTTTACAGGTTTTTCAGCTTCTTTTTCTAAAATTGAATAACTGGGATGGATTTTTGTTTTATTTTGCTTTCTGTCTTCCAGTGGTATGATTAATTTAATTGGCATCATCACAAATATTTATCTAGGGCTCACACTGTAATGCACTGTGCAAGGGAATGGGGATTCAAAGAATATGGTATTGTTCTTGTTCTCAAGTTACTTATAATCAAGATGGGGATACACATGAAAAGGCAAATGATGATAGAAAATCATGTGACCTTCACATTTTGCTCTATGTACTGTGTTATCTGAATTTTAATATAAAAGTTTATTATTTTATAAATAAAATAAGAAAAAAATTGTTCATACTTTTTTTATAGGCTTGTTGAAAGGCTCAATTAATATAATAGTTGTAAAGATTTTAAGGAGAAGTGCTAAATATGTATGAGATATTTTTATTATGGCAAACCTCTTCAAAAATCTCTTGCTAAGATATTTGTTTAGATTTCTGACCAAGCTATAATTTTTTGTACCATAGGAACATCTTTCAAAGTGGTAGGTTGCTAGGCTGTCTCAGCTGCTTACTAAAGAATCACCGTAGTTTCAATTTGTGATGCCTCTTGTCCTCTCATGATTTTTGCCTCACTTTTCTCCTCTCCCACTCAGTTCTTCTAGAGATCATATATTGTTGGAGGGAAAGGAAGAGTTCTCTTTCCATTGAGAGTTGCACAGAAACTTTTCCCCAGTTAAATAAAAAGATTCATAAATAGGATGAAGAGGTGCCCACGTGGAAGAGATTTTTGGTTGTCTGCTTTGGAAAGAGAGGTAGTAAAGGACGAGGATGTAGTGATGTCAGAAGAGCAACAGATATTTCTAGTGCATAGGGAGACGTGAAGGCAAATGGAGGTTGTCCCTTGAATGGGAATTAATTTAAAGGCAATTGGTAAGTACCCAGAGTGTAGACAGAAGTGCAAGTCTCCGTGAGGAGAAACCGGGGAAGCAGCATGGTTATGCATTGGGACTGGCCTGGATTTGGATCTTGCTTTAACTACTTACAGCATGTACTATTTGGTAGGATGAAATGTTTTTCAACCTTACCTAGGACAGTGTCCGATGCCTGTGAGGCACTCCATTAATGGTTTTTAATAAGTTTTTAAGAATTGATTTTTGAAGAACACTGCTCATAAAAATTATTTTTTCTATCACTGCCCTGCTAAACAACTCAAATTGCTGTTTTGTGAGTATCATTTTATTGTGTAGCTAATTTTAGTTAGTAGGAAATCTTAGGATCTGAGAGGAGGAGGAGGGAGCACCTCTCCCCAAGCAAGAGCTTTAGGTGAAGGTGAATGGCAGGACAGCCAGTTCTAAACCTGGGGAAGGGGACATACACCCCCAATAGTACTCTGCTCACTGTGCCCAGGCTCTGCACAAAAAGTGCAGCTCATTTCCCTCCCTTCACAGATAAACATTGTTTTTCCAGCTGTCTCAACCTAGGAATCTCAGCTCCTGGGGCTCTACGTTGCTGGATCTGTTAGGTAGCAAGGGATTCTGGCCCCCCTGTGGATGAAAGTGGGTGCCTGGCCTTGGTACTACCTCGAGCAATTGCCCAGGGGAAGAAGGGAAAGAGTGGGCCCCAGGCCCCCGTCTTGGTGCTGCCCCACCTTAATCCTGCCCCAAGCAACTGCTGCACGTGGGGGAGGAGGGAATGCCCTACCAATCTACCAATCAGAACTTAGCTCGCCAACTGCAAAAGAATGCAGTGAACTCTCCAGCCCACGGGCCAAGTGGCATAGGTACAATAGAGTCTGGAAGGTGACTAAGGACAACGTAAGGCTGATTATCATGTCATTAGCCTAAATCTATGCTGCAGTTCACCCCCACAAACCGGCTTTTAGAGAGGTTCATGGGAGAGCCACATGTGCAGAAAGACTCAGGTCACATGACTCCCAACTGTCCATGAAAGTGGTTCCATGATGTTTGAACCATGGGGAGGTCTGTATCCAGACCCTATAAAACAAGACCCAGACCATAACCAAGGTCTCTTTTGCATAACAAGGGGTTTGGTTGTCATCTGTGGCGTACGTATATTGCTCTGTAAACCTATATCTTGCTCTTGCTCTATAATCCTATCTTGCTCCCTCTTAATACATTTCACCTTGTGCTTGCCTTACTTTGGTGTGTCTGGTTATTCTTTGGCCAAGAGCACATCAAGAACCGAGAACACAGATTGAGGTTGCCAAACCCGAGAGATGCACAGCCAGTGCCCACCGGCAACCCCTCAGACGCCAGCAGCCTTAGGGGACTGGTGAGTCCTGAGGGAACTCTCAGACTTTCAGAGCTTAGATATTCAGGGCGGGCCACTTCCAGCCGAGAGGAGAGTGCAGCATGCCATAGGACCCCTAAGGACAAAGGAGACCAGGGCACCTGCTCCCCACTATTTGGAGATTTTTTTCTCTTCCTTCCTTCCCCTGCCCACTGCTGCCAAGGCAGCTTTGGCTATTTCCACTTGGGATTGGTGAGGGTTCCAGAAAGGATGATTAGGCCAGGGCACTTGAAAGTGTCTGTCCTGCCTCTGACAGAGTACTTGAAACACTCAGTATTTCACAGAGCTTGGGGATCACCCTTTCCCTCTAAAAACATGCAGCAAGCACTTTTGTGTGCCCCAAAAACAAAAGCTACCACCTCCTCCGAGGAAAGGCAGAGCCAGCAGGCCTCTCCCTGAGCAGCCTGTCTCTCCTAGGAGGAGCCTACCCACCCTGGAGGCAAGGCCCTGGCACAACCACACTTTCCCTGCTGGAACATTTCGGCCACAGCCCACAGCCGGCCTGGTAGCCCTGCAAACAGTGGGTTGAGCTGCCTCCACCACCTCTGCTGCAGCTGGGTCAGGGTGGAACCTGGGTGCTTATGTGCCCCTGGGGGACAGATGCCACTGTCACTGATGAGAGAGGAAGGTGTGAATAGCATGTGTATCTCACAGCTTCCTGCCACTAGTAATCCCATCAAGAGGGGCCCACCCCTTCTGTCACAGGCTCACAGTGCATCCACCTTTCTCCTGCCTGAGGTTTCTTCCAGAGCAGATCACCCCACCCTTCACTATCACAGCCAGCACCTGAACTTAGGGAGACTTGAGAGAAACTTTGCCAGATGGTCTCAGTCTGGTTCCCTCTAGGACTCAAACATGCCACTCGAGGGCCTGGGAATTGGGGATTACCTAGCCTTGTCCATCACTGCTGGCACCTGAACACTCTCCCAGGGGTCTGAGGTCCAACAGACCCAAATTGCCAGCAACACCATAGTGGGAAATTACCTATACAACATCCTGAGCTTGAATCAGGAAGAAATTGAAATCCTTAACTGAATAATAATGATTAGCAAGATTGAATCAGTAATAAAAAATCTCCCCCTCAAAAATTGGAACAAGATAAGACAAGGGTGCCCACTGTCATCACTTCTATTCAACATAGTACTGGAAGTCCTAGTCAGAGCAATGAGGCAATGTCAAGAAATAAACCGTATCCAAATTGGAAAAGAGGAGGTCAAACTATCCCTGTTTTCCAGTAATATGATCTTATATCTAGAAAATCTGGAAGAGTCCTCCAAAAGACTCCTAGATTTGATAAATAAATTCAGTAAAGTCTCAGGTTATGAAATTAATGTACACAAATCAGTAGCATTTCTACATTAATAACAGGCAAGCAGAGAGTCAAATTAAGAACTCAATACCATTTACATTAGCTGCAAAGAAAATAAAATACTTAGGAGTATATTTACCTAAGGAGGTGAAAGATCCCTACAAGGAGAACTACAAATCACTGATGAAAGAAATCATGGATGACAAAAACAAATGAAAAAATGTCTCAGGTTCATGGATTGGAAGAATCAATATTGTTAAAATGTCCACAGTGCTGAAAGTGATTTACTGATTCAATGCAATTCCCATAAAAATACCAATGTCCTTTTTCACAAGACTAGAAAAAATAATCCTAAATTTCATATGGAATCAAAAAAGAGCCCCAATAGCCAAAATAATCCTAAGCAAAAAGAAGAAATCTGAAAGCATCATATTATCAGACTTCAAATTATACTATTAATACAAGGTTATAGTAGCCAAAACAGCATTGTACTGGTATAAAGGTAGACACATATATGAATGGAACAGAATAGAGAACCCAGAAATAAAACTATATTGATCTAACCAATTGATCTTTGACACAGCAGGCAAAAACATACACTGGGAAAGGAATGCCCTATTCAATAAATCATGCTGGGAAAATTGAAGAGCCACATGCAGAAGAATGAAACTGGATCCCTATTTCTCAATATACACAAAAATTAACTGAAGATGGATTAAAGACTTAAATGTAAGACCTGACACCATAAAAATTCTAGAAGGAAACATAGGAAAAACTCTTTTGGACACTGGCCAAGTCAAAGAATTTATGACTAAGTCCCCCAAAGCAAATAAGGCAATCATAAAAGTAAATAAATGGGATTAATTAAACTAAAAAGTTTCTGTACAGTAAAGGAAATAACCAACAGAGTAAATAGATAACCTACAGAATGGGAGAAAATATTTGCAAACCATATATCCGACAAAGGACTCATATTCAAAATATACCTAAAACTCAAACAAATCAGCAAGACCAAAACAACCCCATGAAAAAGTGGGCAAAAGACATGAACAGATTTTTTTTCAAAAGATGATAGACAAATGGCCAACAAATATATGAAAAAAAATACTCAACATCACTAATCATCAGGGAAATGCAAATTAAACCCACAATGAGATACTCTCTCACTTCTGTGAGAATTGCCGTTATTTATAAGTCAAAAACAATAGATGTTGGCATGCATATGATGTAAAGGGAACACTTATACATTTTTGGTAGGAATATAAACTAATAGAACCTCTGTGGAAAACAGTATCAAGATTTCTCAAAGAATTAACAGTAGACCTACTATTTGATCCCGCAATCACACTACTAGATATCTATCCAAAGGAAAAGAAGTCATTATATCAAAAAGTCACATGCATTTATCTGTTTATCACAGCCCAATTCATGATTCAAAGATATGGAATCAATCTAAGTGCCTATCAACTGATGAATGGATAAGGAAAATGTAGTATGAAATATGAATGAAATGTCTTTTGCAGCAACTTGAATGGATCAGGAAGCCATTATCCTAAGTGAAGTATCTTAGGAACAGAAAAACAAATGTTGCATGTACTCACTTATAAGTGGGAGCTGAGTAATGGGTATATATGGTCATAGATAGTGGTATAATAGACTTTGGAAGTTTAGAAATGGGGAGTTTGGGAGGGGGATGAGGGATCTAAATTACCTATTAGATACGATCTATACTATTTGGGTGATAGTTCACTAAAAGTCCTGACATCACCACTATGCAATTCATCCGTGTATCAAAAAGCCACTTGTATCCCCTAAATCTATTTCAATAAAATATTAATAAATAAATAATAAAAACAAACAAAAGAAAACAATGAAGGAGGGAACAGGAAGAAGAGGGGTGAAGGAAGAAGAAGGCACAATAATGTGAAACAGGAAAGGCAGGAGAGAAGTAAATGTGATTAAAGCCAGTTTTATTTGTGCCTTTAGATCACAGAAAAGGTTTTTTCCCAATGAGATAATAGGATTCAATTCTTTCCCTTTTTAATGTTAGTTTTTTTAATGACAGCTTTTACTTACACATTGGCTGATTAGTGATAACTTGTTCCTAGAAGTTATCTATCAGTGGTATTGTCTTTACTGCTGCCTATTTTATTAAAATCAAAATCTTCTTTTATCATCCAGGCATTGATACTATAACCACATAGAAATATCTATGTATTAATATTTTGTGCTAGAAAGTTTAGAAAAGGTGTGGTTCAAACATATTGATATATTGATGAGTAGAAATTAGTGAAATTATTAAAAGATTAAATTTAAATTTATATTGGTGAAATTGCTAGTGACAGAATATACAGATCTTATAGATCACCTTGATTCTCCATGGTATGCGATTTGTAGGTTGCATTGATTTTTTTCTCTTTGTTTTATCAATGCCCCCAAATATACAATGACTATTTTTTTGTGTGTGGATTTCATTCATAATAATAATTGTGACATTTACCATTGCTACTTTATGTGTTTAGGTTTGTCAATTAAATGTTTAAGAAATTTCTGTATGCTGCCTGACTTGATCTTGCAAGTGATGATTACTGGTAGGTGGTGAAAGTCTGATTGCTTAACTTTTAAATTCTTTCCACATATGTAAGAGAAGTATACATAATTATTCTTCATTAATATAGTTAGAGTTAGAAATATTAATAATTATCACATTTAAAAATATTATAAATAAAAGACAATGTAACGAAGTAAACCTGTAAGTTCAATTGCGGACCATTCTTGGTGACCATCACTATGGGACAACATTTGGTGTGAAATTTAAATTTCTATCTTAGAGCAAAAAAATTTTCTTGATTAGAATACACCGGCACGGCCAATTAACATACTGTAGAATGAATAAACAAAAATTATTACCACATTTTCCTTTGTAAAATAAGGGACACAGTATTAACCATATCAGCACATAATGGTATTGAGAGGTCAAGTAAGAAAACGTCTGTGAAAATACTTTGCAAATGTAAGGCATTATTATAAGAATCGATAAAACAGGGGTGACGGAAAATATTTCTGATGACCTATTGGCAACTCAGAAGCATTGTCTTTCTTCTAGAATCTTTCCTATATTATGGATGCCTGGAAACTAAATTCTTAGAATGCTGGCCAGCAGGATTCTGGGTTAGATTCTGCCAATAAGAGGCACCTGTATTTGATTTGAAAGACTGAAGAGAAGCTTCTATTTTCTTGCTACTTCAGCAGCAGTGGGCAGATGCATGAGGAGCAATTTGAGATTTTGCAGAGGCCTGTAGGTGTTTACTTGAAAATCACCCAGCATGGTGCAAGAGCAGCTGTGTTCATTGCTAGCTATATCCTGTGATGCCTGTAACTTTATGTTTCTGAAAGCCACTGGCGACCCTGTGAATTAGTGCTGCCTTTTTCTTCATTCCCCCAGTCCTTCCACTGATTTTGTAATAATTTAATTTACTGTATATAACATCCTATTGCTTGAAATGCGTAGAATGAGTTTTGCTTTTCTGACTGAATCCTGCTTGATTCAGGAAATAAGCTTTAAAATCAAGTAAATGGCTATTTCATCATGTTCCCTCAAACTCTGTTTCAAATGATAATGCCCACCAACACCTACCTACCTTCTAACTTCCGACATCAGCATATCAGTATAATGCAGGCAAAATGAGGTTCAACCATAGTCAAGTTTCATGAATATGATCTGGTTCCTCTTTCTTTCTTTCCAAGGAGCATTTCCTTCCCTTTTATACTTGGGACTATTGACAGTGAATACATCAAATTACACTTGCTTTTATGTTTGGGAAATTGAAAGATGGACCTCTTTTCCACTCTAAAATAGACAAAGTGGCAAGCGCTCAAGAATTCTTATGATGTAGTAGAATTATTGTAAACATTTAAAATATTTTTCCTATTAATTTTAACACATTTATCATATCTAGAACTATTTCTATTGACTTTTTTTCTTCCTCATTCTGAGTCAAATTTTCTCTTATCCTTGTTCATCTAGTAATTTTTATTGTATGCTAGACATTGTAAAGGTCACGTTGTTTTTCCTTACAGAGTGTTGATTTTTGTTTTGGTAGGAAGCTAATTGATGACTCCATTTAGTTCTTTTGAGGCATTGTTTTCAGCTTTGTTTACATAGGTCTGCAGTAGCCTTTACATTATGGTTAAAGCACACTCAATCCTAAATTGGGACCTTTCTGGGGTCACATAGGGAAATGGTTAAAAAGATATTGAATGCTTAGAAAGTTGTATGAGGTTTGTGGGTGGTCAGAATCCCAGTATCATGTGATCTCTGGAATCTTTATTCAGCTTACAGACTTCTAGTAGTTGATCCTGTCAGGCCTTGCAGAGTTTCATCCTGTGCATATACAACTAAGTGTCTGGCTAAAGACTCAAGATAAGTCCTAGCAGATTTATGTGCTTCCTTCTTTGCATAGCTTCTTCCTCTCTGGCCAATCCTTACTATCTCAGCAATCCCAAACTCAAATATTTATATTGTACACCCAGTAAGACCGATTCAGGCTATACCTCTCTCTGAGGTAGTTTGGAAGTGTGCATAGGACAAAAGCCAGGATAAAAGCAGAGCTTGTGTTATGTGTTTCTCTTTCTCTCAAATATTACATTCCCATACTTTCTTTTTTTCTAATGCTCAAAAACATCCACCTTATGTATTTGTCCTGCTTTATGGCTATTTCTACAGGAGGGTAATCTGATACCTATAACCCTTTATGGCTGAACTTCCAGACAATTTCTAAAAGTAAATCATTACTTTTCCTTGTGCCATTCTCATGTGTGAATGTGATACAAGGAACTTCTGTATCTTGTTACTAGTGTGGAGATAAATCAAAAACCTAGAAGAGGTCAAGACCAAAAGAAATTGAGCTAAAATACTGGTTCAAGACAACTTTGATGAACATCTTATCTCCAGATTTTTAGTTATGTGAGGATACATCTTCATTGTTAAATTTAATTTGAATTACATTTTCTGTTACTTGTGGGCAAATCATATTCACTGATATAAGCCCACACATACATTTTCCAAATTATAAATTAAATCATGTTCTAATGCACTGTGAAAAAATATTCAGATTATTTTTTATACTGAGTTTTTTGTGTGTCAAACATTATATGAAATAAATGCTCCATTGGCGGGGGCTGAATACAATAGAGATTTTTCATGAAGTCACATTTCCACTAATTAATTGCTAAATGCTTTCAACATTCCACAAATATTTATTTAACACTCTGCTAAACATTAGGGACACAATGGTGAAAAAAAATCAAAATAATGCATGAGTTTGTGTCTGTAAGCATCTACACATATGCCTAGAGAAAGGTCTAAAAAGATTGAAAGAAAATATCAAAAGGAGTTTGACATGGTGGTAGGATTATATATTTTTACTTTTCTTTTTATAATTTTCTCTCTTTGAATTTTTAAAAAGCTGATACTTATATTACAATACTATGTACCCAGCAGTGTGAAAATGACATATATTAATTTTCCCAACGAAAGACAGAAATTATATTATTCTTATTTTACTGATGATGAAATTGAAGCTTTGATGTTAAGTAAATTGTCCAAGATGAAACAGTGGTGGAGATATTATGTTTGTAATTAGAAAACAATGAGAAAGTTAATTCTCCTTAGGAAAAAATAATGATGTAGGAATGCATTTAATGACATGGAAAGATGCTTATGATATGTGAAGTGACAAAAAGCTAGTTGCAATACGACTGTCTCAAAAGTTTCTTGTACTATTCTGGTTACAGACTGGGGTGATTTTTGACACTAGACATGTGACAAATCTTTATTCTGGGAAAAAAAATGGGACCAATGAATTGACATTAGCTTTCCTAAGATCAGTATCACAATAGTTTAAGAGAACATGCAGTGTTTAAAAGATCTGTATTAGAGCCCTTTCTTCTGGAACTAAGTTTTATATTAATAGTTCTTTTACTGATTTTATTAGGGAACAAAAAAACTGCTGCTCAGTGCTTCAAGGGAGCCAAAGAAAAGAAGTTGCAATTGGATGGGGATACTATCCTACTTTAAAGAAATTTCCACGTTGTACCCACAAAGCTGGACTATAAGAAACCCCATTTTTGCCCAAATATTTATCCTGGAAAGGGGCCCAACGATTTGCATATTTGAAAGAGAAAATTTCACTAGCAGATGGTTGAGAAGCAATTTAGGTAATATCTAACTAATCTTTAGCATGATATTGGGTACAAAATAGATGCATAAATCTCAGATTGGGCTCTGTCTCTTAGTGTACTGAAACCTCTGTCTCATTGTTTTGAAAAGAAACTGTCAAGATAGCCCTGATTTTGGCAAAAATCATGATATGTTGTTTCTGCCAATCTATGTTTATAATTTTTCTCTAACGAATACAGATTACTATGTCATAAGAAAATACATTATTTAAGAATTTTAAGGTTGTATTGAGTCTTAGGTATTATGTAATTCAAATGCTTTTTCCCTTTTTACAGTTGAGTACACTGAAGCCAGTTGAGGGTAAACGTCTATCTCTCATGGAATTGTGCTGTGGCACTGATTAGTAGTGCTTTGCTAAAGGTTTTGGCTGATACATTCTCTAAAAATTTGTTTATTTATTGCATAGCACTTTTTTTTTGCATCCTGATTGGAGAGCTTCTTTAGATTTCTTTTTTAATCTAGGAGGAATTTGAACAATTCTCAAGTGGGTGAGAAATCTTTAGGACCTGTAAAAGCATTTTCATTTTTTAAAACTGTATGGGATTTCACTGGCAGGTATTTAATGTGAGTATTTTGTATCATTTTCTTCTTGCTATTTAAAACATCCCTGCTATAATCTCTAGCCCATGCAGAGATAAGCATGGTGGCTTTTTCGCTGTTGGAGATTGTACTGAAGTGTTTTTTCTATTCTCTTTCGTGAATGAGATCTTCCACAGTAGGAGGACTGTTTCTTCTGAAAGGGAATTTGTCTGACTGGTTTACAAACTCTTAAAAACTTAGCAGATATTGGATTATGAAGGTCAAGTACCCTTTGTGAAAATGGCATTTCACTAAATGAGACCTTCGTTAACTTTATTTAGTATTCCTTTTGTTTTTGATTCCTCTTGGCATCTTGATCATGATATGTAGCATAGTTGTCTGCTTAAGGGGGGGTCTAATTTACAGCATTTGCATGTAGTTTTTTTTCTCCAAGAAGATTTTCTAAATTGAAAATTATTTGTTTCACGATCTAATTTTTCATCTTCTATATGTGTATTATTCAGGATTTTGTTTGATTGCAAGAAACAGAAAACCTGGTTAAGAGTTGCTTAAAATACAGGTTTATTTTTATCATATACAAGAAATCCAGAAGCAGTTGTCCACATAAGTTCAATTACTCAGGCATGATATCAAACATAATACTTTGGCCTTTCCTATATTTTCACTTCACCAACTTTAGTTGGTTGGCTTCATCCTCATGGTTGCAGGATAATTGCTGAATAAACTCTATCTAAAACTGAGTGAAATTTTTGGATTTTTGATTCCTTACTCTTTTAAGAAAACA
Source organism: Propithecus coquereli (assembly GCF_000956105.1). NCBI lineage: Eukaryota > Metazoa > Chordata > Mammalia > Primates > Indriidae > Propithecus > Propithecus coquereli. The sequence continues at coordinate 2,289,354 of NW_012143301.1, read as the reverse complement.
ATGAACAGTCGGTAAAGTGGAGGATAGATTTCAGAAGAGCCTGTTTTGAAAAGGTGTGTGAGGGGGTGTAGAGTTGGTGAGAACTTTCTCCTTTATTACATTCATCCTTTCATTTTTTGTTTCAATCCAAGCCTGACCTTTGGGCCCCAGCTCCCTATCAGAAAACTGGACACTAACCTCTGGAATATGGATGTAAGGTTGGAAACAGCAAGTTTGGACCTGAATCAAACCATTAATTGGGGCATTTGGGGTCCAGACTGGGTAATAATGAATAATAAATATGTCTCACAAAATCTTATGATATTGATGTTATCTGGAGCCCTCTACCCATTAGAGATCTGGCTCAACATGTCCTAAACCCCAAGTTTTATACCTTGTGAAAATCCTCCCTGATTTCTATGAATTTCTATGAATTCTTAATATTATCTCTTTTTGCCTTCTTTGCTTCATTGCCCTTGAGTTTATGCTTCTGCTCTTTTTCTTTTAAACTTCAAATTTAAAGATGCAGTCAAAGCTTTTATAGTTTTCAGAAAAAATCCAATTCAATGCTTTATGAATTCAATATCTTTACCAAAGTTATTAGGGGCCCTAAAATGTGATTTTACATAGTTGTTCTTCAAAGGGTTAACTATTTTATAAGACACAGCAAAGAGACAATGCGTTTTGCCATGTGGAAGCTCTTTTTTTTTTTGCTGTTGTTTTATTTTCACATTAGTTTTATTACAAAATTTTGCAGTCAGTTGTATAAAATATTTATAAATTCTTAAATCTTCCACTCCTTTTTTAACTGGTAGAAAATTATGACATATTTGAATACAATTATAAATTATGTGTGTACCACAATCAATTCTAAGTATATTTCTATGTCATAGGTTTTTAATTTAGTAGGAACATTGTTTTGACTATGATGACAGTTTCCATCAAAATTTGTATATATATTATTACTGGAAAACAAACAGTTTTTTTCAATGACATTCACAATAATGTCAGCTGTTTTACTTCACTAGAATGAATTTCCAAATTTTGGTTCCGTAAGTTTCATGAAAAAAATGAATGATTGTTAGTATTAACTCATTTTCCACTTGAAGGATCTGATGACACAGATGTGAAACTGGCATAACGAACCCTGTGTGATGTTGTGCTTCTGCTAATGGAGCCAACATATTAGCTATCACTTCACTCTTCATACAAGACTAATAAAATGTGGAATAGAAAATAAGCTAAATTAATATAGAAGCATTGTTATTTGATTAAAAAAAAATAAACCAAGACCACACTGGACAAACTGGAATATGTGGTCACCTTACTTATCTTCTCAGAAACTCCAAAACTTCCTTGTATCTTTTGTCTATGTCCTCCTTCATCTTCCGACTTCCCATTCTCAGGGACAATTATTAATACTTCACATTTTCTAATGTTTTTATTTTCTTTTTGGAATTCAGTGCTCTATTTTTAAATATGTGCAAATGGTTCTCATGATTTTTAACGTTTTAGACAGTGTCTATTGGCTTCTTGTCATAGTAGATGAGATTTTTTTCTCTATCCTTTTCCTGCTCTCTAATACAGTAAATGTCACAATTTTGGTTAAATCCATTTCTAGCATTTTCATAATATGAATGTGTGCGTGTGTGTATGTGCATGTGTATGCATGTATTTTCTTTTTCACTGCAGAGCATTGTAGCATAATTACAGTTTCTGGTCAGACCTTTTCCCTCTGGCCTTGCTAATCGCCTTCCCCATACCGAATTTACCTTGTTTTATTTAAATCAAAAGCTGTCTTTCTATAACCTCTAACAGCTTTGTAAAACATCTCTGAATATAATTTTCGATACACTTAAATTTCTCAGATAATCTGCTAGTAACTGTATCACCCTCTTTTATTTATTTTTTAATAAAAGCATCCTTTCTGGAATCTTCCATGTTTCTGTTGCGTGATTTCAGTGTAGGCTTTCTGTGTGGCTCTCATCTTGAGATTTCTTTTTGACAAGTTCATTCGGATTTCCTTCACCACTTTCCTCTGTTGAACTCGCTATTTCCTGGATTTCATGTCATCTTTCTTCCTTCATTACTTCATTTTAATGTAGCAATCCTTTTGGTCACTTTCTCAGAAATTGTGCCTAAAATGTTAAATTTTTGAGACACTGATTTTTCCTGTGAACTGAAGACATTGGACCATTTTTCCTAACATCCAATGTTGCTGTTGGGAAATTCAATGCCATTTATATTCCTGGATTGGTGGAAATTAGTAGTAAGAAACATTCTAATAACTATTTAACATGTGCATGTTGATATGTATATAGTCTAGGTATTGCCCGGTTGTGTTATAAATAAAAAGACGGAAACTAGTTCTTGTGTTTTTATTACAGGCAGTAATTTTTTTTCCAATAGGCTAAATAGTATGTAAATATTCCATCTTTACCTGTATTTTTTTTTTTTTTGAGACAGAGTCTCACTGTGTTGCCCAGGCTAGAGTGCTGTGCCGTCATCCTAGCTCACAGCAACCTCAAACTCCTGGGCTCAAGCAATCCTTTTGCCTCAGCCTCCCGAGTAGCTGGGACTACAGGCATGCGCCACCATGCCCGGCTAATTTTTTCTATGTATTTTTAGTTGGCCGATTAATTTCTTTCTATTTTTAGTAGAGACGGGGTCTCACTCTTGCTCAGGCTGGTCTCGAACTCCTGAGCTCAAACAATCCACCCGCCTCGGCCTCCCAGAGTGCTAGGATTATAGGCGTGAGCCACCACGCCCGGCCTACCTGTATGTTTTTAATCAAAGTACCCAGAGATATGCACAATATACTTAAATTATCAAATGAGATTTGATTTCATGATGATTGTACTTGACATTTTGTAGAAAGATACTTTTGATTTTATTTGAGCTTAATTAGAATATTTTCTAAGTAGAAAACACGTACTAGCAATGATCATCAAGAAATATATTGTTTGTGCCAACTTTATAATTGCAATATCTCTCAGTCCAGAACAAAAGTAAAATCATTGAAGATGACAAAATAATAACAAAATCTCACACAACTAAGTGGTTTTGGAATAGTAAGAGTGAGTTATATTTAAAACCATAATTAAAACAATGAAAAGTACATTACATTGATGTAAACACTCATAGGTGAAATACAATTAAAGGGAACAAACATTTTGTCTTCACATCAGGTTGGCAGAGATAAGGACTCTATGTGATTTCAAATTATTAATATTAAAGTCAATATTATTTCAAAGAGCCTCAAATAAAGAACCCTTGCAATGAGAAGAAATGCTAGTTAGAATAGAATTCTCAAAACTTGAGCTGGAAAATAATATGTACCCAAATATCTGCTTGTGATAAATTGAACTTCAATGACATTGCAAGAATATGTGAACACTAATTAATATACTGGTTGTTAAGATAACTTATCTTCACAATAACAGACATTTGTCTTAAACATTTTAACAATAAAAATTCAGCAGTTCTTCCCAAGGTTTTGAAATAGTGTTAATCTTTTTAAGTGCAGTGATGGATTTCATAAAGTGAGTGGCATAGAAATTTCTGGGTTCTAGTAAATATCCTATATAGGATAATGAGTATAAATATGGATATAAAATAATGGCTTAAGTACATGTATATTATAGTGCGAAAATTTAGCATTCCTGTATGCATATTAACCTATCAGGAATTATGAGAAAAATTAAAACTAGTAATAATAATTCCTACTCCTTGAAGTAGCAAAAGACTTAGAATCTGAAGAAGCCCAAGAAATAAATATGAATCTGGTTGTTTTTAGTAGAGGCAAGTAATATGATATTAAGGGTAAGGGAATAAAGTCATTCATTTTATAAATAAATGTCATACATAACTATTTGAATTTCACTGCTGAATGCTATTTCTGGGATGTATGTTCTGATTAGATTCTTAAAGAAATGATATTGGTTCACCATAACAACCTCTAGCTACTATGAATAGTTACAGGATATTTCTTTCCCTCTTGGTCTTCCAAAGTAATCCATTCACTGTAGTTATACTTTACAGGGAGTATTATTGCTGACTGCAAAACTTATTTGCTGATTGTTAATGAATTTTGAAATGCTTTATCATTTATAAATGCCATGCCAGTGTAACAATCTTATTTGTTCATTCATTATAAGAAATATCAGCTCATTAAGAAATATTAAATTCTTTTCAGCCAAATTGATAAAGTGTTTTCAGTACTTTTGTGCTTGGAATGGAAAATATATTCACTTTATTAGGTTACTGGCTTTTTGTATGCTGGTGATCCATTCTGCACCCAATTCTCCAAATGGGAATAAAGAGACACGGTATTAGACAACATTATGCCCCATTTTGTTTGCGTATTTGTGTCTTCAGCTGAGAATATCCAAGTATTTCATTTTCTTCTCTTTATTGCTGATTTGCATGAGCTGAGCATTTCAGTTTTTTTTTCTCACAACAACAGTCATGTCTTTTTCCTGTTCTGTGTTTGATGATAGTCCCAGTCAGAATGTACCTACTGGCTTGATTTCTTCTTTCTGGGCTAATTATTTTACAAGGTACACCAGCAAATAAAATGAACTGTTAGTGTAAATATTTACTGTAGGTTCTATTACCTTTTTTTCTTTTTCAAAAAATACAAACATTTACTTAACAACAAAATCTAACAGAAATTGTTAAATCACATTGCACATTTTCATGCTTGGAACATTTCAGACTATCTCTATATTAGCAATTTATTCTTTTTAGTGAAAAGTTGTGGGATTGCTTGCCCCACTAATTTGTCTTGGAGCACTCATGATCCCCACCCCTCCACTAAGTTAATCTACATGGTTACAGTGAGAACAGCTATGTTTGTACAACAGAATTAGCCTCCTCGAAGCCTCTCTAGGAATTTGAAATTAATCTATTAAGTTTTGATCTTCTCCTGGTCTTCTGAATTTTGAACTCTAGGGTTATTGTTGGCTATGTGCTCTGCCGTATAGATTAGAAAAGCAGAGAAAGACTGGCCGCAGGGATATACAGAAGACTGGAGCTGACTTATACTAATGTAGAGTGGCAAAAGTTGGAGAAAGAGTCATAGTGGCCTCTGGGCTCCTGGCAAAACATTTTGATTGTATTGTGATCCTCACTTTCTTTATAAGTCATAAAAATTTGAGCAGCCATATTAATTTTATTACTTCTTTTCTTATTTAATAGAATTCTAATTGAAACAATAACTTAAGAATACTTTTCCAAAGGCTTTTAGGAAATGCAAACCTTTTTATGTAAATAAAAGGAAGTTTCTTAGTGACATCACCAAAATGGCAGACTAGGAAATCTCAGACCCTCCTTCCATCACAGAGGCACTGACTCAACAATACATGAACCAATTTGTGAGAAATCTGGAAACCAGTTAAGCACCTCCTGCACTCCAGGTAACTGCAAAACCAGTTCCATCAATCTAGTAGGAAAATTTGTGGCACTCATTTGCCATAGTCCCTCCTCTGGCTCAGTGTAGAACAATTGGGAGAAAAGTTCTAGTTCCTGGTTTCTTTCTGGGGAGGGAAAAAGAAGACTAAAACATATAACCCATGTTCAGACATTTTAGGGAGGTTTCTAAAGGACCAGTTTCTGTCTTGCCTGAATCTAAGTGCTGACAAGAAAGGGTACCAGACTGAGTGTTTCTGAGAACAAAAGCAATAGATTGGGTTACCAGGTATTCACTTGCCATAAATACTTCCCTCCACTTAGTGTGAAATGATCTGGAGAAAATGCCAATGCCTGGCTTCTCCATGAGGAGAAAAAGAGTTGGAGAGTTCTTTCAATATTCTGATGTTTCAGGAGACTTTCCAAGGAATTAGTTTCTGTCTCACTTATCTGAGAATACTGATGAGACCTGGAATACTGTAGAAGCCTGTGGGCTGCTTAGGGAAAAAGAGAGCTGGGAAGATTGCAGCAGGTCAGAGAACCTGCAGAACCATGCACGAACACCAGAAGGAGCAAAAGATTATCAGTTCTTGAAAAAAGAAACCAACGTCTCTTCAGTTGGGAATTTACATAAGTCCACAGAGGTCACCTACACAGAAAAGGTTTGAGAGGCTCCCAAAATCTCTAGCCATGGTGACTGGTGAAGGTCTTTCTCTGTACAAAATCAATCCATAAAACCTGGGAAGAGTAGCTGTTTTTTCAAATGCACTTATCCTGGCACAAAGTTACAAAACACGTAAAGAAAAAGGAAACAAGCCCTAATCAAAAGAGCAAAATAAATCTCCAGAAAGTGAACTAACGAAATGGAGCCATATGTATTACCTGACAAAGAATTCAAAATAACATGTTAAAGATGCTCAATGAGTTCAAGAAAATGATTCATGAACAAAATGAGAGTATCAATATAGAGATGGAAAATATAAAAAAGGAATCAAATAGAAATCAATCTTAGTGTAAAATAATGCAATGATTGCACTAAAAAATAAGCTAGAAGGGATCAACAGTAGATCTGATCAAGCAGAAGAAAGAATTAGCTACCTTGAAGATAGACTACTTGAAATTATCCAGTCAGCAGAGCAAAAAGAAAAAGGAATGAAAAAGAACCAAGAAAGCCTAAGATACTTATGAAATACCTATCAAACAGACCAATATATGCATAATTGAAGTTATAGAAGGAGAAGAGAGTGAAAGAGAAGAAAATTTATTTGAAGAAATAATGACTGACAACTTCCTAAGTCTGGGGAAGCAAATGGATATTGAAACTCTTAAGGCCAATACATTTTAACTAGGTTGAAATTAAAGAAGTCCATATTGAAACACATAATCAAATTGTCAAAAGTCCAAGACAAAAAGAGAATTCTGAAAGAAGCAAGAGAAAAGTGATCATAATGTCCAACGGAGCCTCTATAAGATCACAAGAAGAGTGACAGACACCAGGCCAGCAGGGATTGGGAAAATATATTCGAAATGCTGAAAGGAAAAAAAAAAAAAACAAACCTGGCAACCAAGAATACTATACCCCCACAAAATGACCTTTCAAAAATGAAGGATAGATAAAGACATTCCCAAGCAAATAAAAGTTGAGAGAGTTTATCACTGGTAGATCTGCTGGATAAGAAAAGCTAAAGGGAGTCCTTTGAGTTGAAACAAAAGGACACCAGACAGTATCACAAAAACATATGAAAGTATAAAGCTTACTGGTAAAAGTAAATACATAGTCAAATACAGAATATTATAATACTGCAATGATGGTGAATTAATAACTTTTAATTATGATGTAGAAGTTAAAAGACAAAATTACTTAAAAAGCTATATTTATAATATTATGATGGATTTATAATGTTAATGGATAAACAATGTACAAGATGCAATTTGTGACATCAATAACATAAAGTGTGTGGGGGAGGAGTAAAAGGTATAGTTTTGTATGCAATTGAAATTAACTTTTTATCAGCAAAAAATAGACTGTTATAACTATAAGGTGTTTTATGTAAGTCTGATGGTAACCATAAAGAAAATACCTATTGAAGATACATGAAATAAAATGAGAAGAAATCAAAGCTATCACTATAAAAAAATAAATGACCATAAAGAAAGATAGCAAGAGAGGAAAAGAGGGACAAAAAAGCTTCAAGACATACAGTAAACCCTAGACAAAATGGCAATAGTAAGTATAATACTACTCTATCACTAATTACTTTAAGTGTAAATGGATTAACTCTCAATCAAAAGACAGAGTGGCTGAATGAATTAAAAACAAACAAGATCCACCTATGTACTGTCTATAAGAAACTTAATTTAGACTTAAGAACACATAGAAACTGAAATTGAAAAGGTGGAAAAATATTCCAAAGAAATGGTAACTAATGGAGAGCAGGGGTGGCCATACTTATATCAGTCAAAATAAACTAAGTTAAAAACTGTCAAATGACAAAGATGGACAATACAATGATAAAAGGGTCAAATAACCCAGAATTTATAACAATCATAAATGTATATGCACTCAACATCAGAGAAATAAAATATATGAAGCAAACATTGCCAGAACTGAAAAGAAAAATAGACTGCAACACAATAATAGTAGGAGATTTTTCCATCTTCAATAATGGATAGAATTCAGAGAGAAGATTAATCAGGAAACAGAGGACATCAGCAACAATAGAGGCCTGAGGGACCTAACAGATACCAAACATTCAATCGAACAATAGCAGAATACACATTCTTTTCAAGAGTACATGGAATATTCCCCAGGATAGATCACATTAGGTCAAAAAACAAATCTTAACAAATTTAAGAGGATTTAAATCATATCAAATATCTTTTCATACCACAATGGAATGAAGCTAGAAATTAATAGCAGAAAAAACTGGAAAATTAAAAATATGTGGAAATGAAACAACACACTCTGGAAAACCAATGGGTCAAAGACGTACTCAAAAGAGAAATCAGAAATATTTTGAGAGAAAAGTGAAAATGCAGCATAACAAAACATGGGATGCAGCAAAAGCAGTACTAAGAGTAAAGTTTATAGTAATAAATGCCTACATTAAAAGAGAACAAGGTTCTCAAATAC
>NW_012143301.1:2273328-2280093 GCF_000956105.1 Propithecus coquereli | reverse complement strand
GAAACTAAGAATTGTTTTTTCAAAAAGATCAAAATTGACAAAATTTTAGCTAGGCTATTAAGAAAAAAGGAGAGAAGACCGAAGAAAATAAAATAAAAAATAAAAGAGGAGAAATCACTACTGATGCCACAGATATGAAAAGAATGATAAGAGAATGCTATGAATAATTATATGACAACAGTTTGGATAACCTAGATAAATGGATAATTCTTAGAATCTTATAACCTACCATGATTGAATTATGAAGAAAGAAAATCTGAACAAACGTATAACTGGTAAGTGCTTAAATAGGTAATGAAAAACCCCCTACAAATAAAAGCCCAGGACCAGATGGCTTCACCAGTGAATTCTATTAAACATTTTAAGAAGAATTAATGTCAATCCTTCTTAAACTATTCCAAGAAGTTGAAGAGGAGGGAACACTTCCAAACTCATTTTATGAGGCCAGCATTACTCTGATACCAAAACCAGATAAAGACACCATCAGAAAACTATAGATCATTATCCCTGATGAACAGTTGAAAAAATCCTCAACAAAAGACTAGTAAACTCAGCTTAGCAACACATTAAAAGGTCATACACCAGGTAAATGGGATTCATCCCATTCATCCCAGGTAAATGGACTCAAGGATGGTTCAGCATATAAAAATCAATGTGGTATACTACATTAACAGATTGAAGGATGGAAACATGATGTAGAAAAAGTATTTGATGAAAATCAATACTGATTCATGATTAAAAAAAATCAGCAAACTAGAAATATAAGGAAATTACTTCAACATAATAAAGGGCAGAAATGAAAGGACCACAGCTACTCATCAGTGAAAAATTGAAAGGTTTTCCTCTAAGATCACGAACAAGGCAATGACATCCATTCTTGCAACTTCTAATCATAGTATTGGAAGTCTCAGCCAGGGCAGTTAGGTAAGAAAAAGTAAATAAAGGGCATTCAAATCAGAATGGGAAAAGGAAAATTATCTCTGTTTACACATGACATTATCTTATATATAGAAAACTACTTTACCACTGATCACATATATGATTGGCAAATACTTTCTCCCACTGCATAGATTGCCTTTTCAATCTGTTTTTGAGTTTGTTGATTCTTTCTTCTACTTGGTCTACTCTGTCGATGAACCCCTTTAGTGAATTTTTTCAGTGCCATTATTGCATTCTTTTGCTCTGAGATTTCTGTTTGGTACTTTTAAAATATTTCCTATCTATTTTTTGAAATTTTCACTTTGTTTATCTGTTTTTCTCCTAAACTTTATTGAGCATATTTGTGATAATTATTTTGAATTCTGTGTCAGATAAATCATATATCTCTGTTTTATTAGGTTTCTGGAGATTTATCTTTTTCCTTTGTTTTGTCCATATTTTCCTGTTTCTTTATTTTCCTTGACTTTTCATGCTGGTATCTACACATTAGAAAAACCATCCACATCTTCCATCTTCACATACTGGCTTTGTGTGGGAGAAGACTCTCATCAGTCAGCCCAGCAGAGAGATTCTGGGGCCCTCACAAACCTTGTGTCTGGATGCATTTTATCTGGACTTGAGTGTGTAAGATCCCTGTTGGAGGGATGTGCTATTTTTTTGTTTCAGGAGTTTGTACTCTCCTGCTCCCTTTGGTGTTTCTCTGTGATATAGCAGGCCTTCTGGGGCAGCAGCATGCCCCAAGATCTTCATTTTGTGGTTGTTCTCAGCAGTCCCCAGGCATCTAGAGTATGCCAGGTCCTATGAGCATTTCGAGATAGGTGAGAAAAAAGCCACTCCCTCCGGCAGCCCCAGAACAGTTGGAATGGTGAATGAACAGTTCAACTCATCTCTCTCCAGGGATAAGCTGGAATTTGGGGATTTTTCCCATTCACTCAGCACTGAGCCAGGGGGAGAGGATATGACAGATATGTGCTTGCAAGTCCAAACTGCTGCCTTTGTTATCGATGACTCCTATCCTGCGACCTTCTCTGTTGAGGGAAAAATGCAAGTTCTTCACCATGTAACAGAAACACTGTGCTAGCCTGGAGTGCTCAGTAAAACTGTTACGAAGTAGATTAGGCAAGTATCAAGTTAACTACTGGGCATAGGAAAAGTGCCCAGCACTTTCTTGGGTGCCTCAGCACTTTCTTGCCTTGAGATCAACAGCTTAGACTAGCCCTGTTTTAGAACTGTTTCAGCTGTCCTATAGTGCCCGTTAGCTAACTGCAATACTAAAATCCCCATCTAGTAGAAAATTTTGTCATTAACATAACATGGGTTATATGAAAGCACATGATGATTATGCCACACATGCTTGATTTGTTTCAATGGGAACATATAATGATACAGTGTAAGGGCTCTGCATCACTTGCTGGGAAGGATTTAAGGCAACACCATGGGTGGGCAGATGCGGATTTTGCTAGGAAGAAAGCTCCTGTGGAAGAAGTTCCTGTGCTGCCCAGGAGCAAGTGCCCTCCGAAATAACCTCTAATAAGCTCATCTAACTCACCAGCTGGATTTGTCTGAGTCATTCTTTGTTGTCTCAACTCCATCTCAGTTTGGGCAGTGGTTTTTCCATACTGTTCTGGGATTTCCCCGAAACACCTGTCAGCATCCAGATTAAGCCAGGCAGAAATAAGTCCCGCATGCAAACTTTAGATAAGTCATAACCTTGGATGCATGGTCCAGACCTTTTCTTATCTCCCCAACGAGAAAACTGGGAACTGGGGGTTTCCTCCTGATCCTGTGTCACTGTGCTGGGGGCAGAGGTCACAATGACAGGAAACCTTGAATTTTGCCTGCCATTGTCAATGAGACTCATTTTCCTCTTGCTTGGCGTTCAGGAGCCTCTCAACTAGTTTCTGGATTTCTTGTAAAGGGAATTGGTCCATGTAATGTTGTTGAAGCTGTGTGTCCACAGGGGAAAAGAAGATAAACAGCTTTATATTCTGCCATCTTTCTGATGTCATTCTGTTTTGTCTTTATTTTTGCAAATACCTACAAAATAATTGCATTTATTAATTTGCTACTGCATGGTAGAGATTGCTTTGAACTCTGGAGATTCTGAGCTTAAGTTTCATTATACAAACTTACGTGGATGTTTTATTCTTGTAATTCTAATTTTTCCCTGTATTTATTGGTTTTCAGAACAATGCTTTGTTTCTTTAGCATCCTTCCATGGTGAAAATGGGTTCCTTTTCCTTTTGTTTTTTAAATCGCTGAAGATTTTAACATATTCGATATGTTTCAAATTGTTAAAATCAATATCCATATTGATCTCCATTTATTCCATTTATGAGCAGTGGTACCCCTTTGAAGTTGGCTCTTAAATCCTTTTGATACAATCCTAGTAATTTTTGATAATTTCTTGTTTTTTAGACAAGAATGCTCCAAATTCATCTTGTACATTTCTTCCCCAGCCCTGGGATCAGTCATTACTTCAAAAATTTCTGACTGAAGAAGGGCCATGGCAAAAGGGAGACTATTAAAAAACTGATTGAAAAAATCCAGGAAGAAGATGACAGTGGTTTGGACCAGGCCTTCTATTAGGTTCTGATTATCTCCATTCCTCCTCTTTGAGGACATCTCTTTCAGATCCCGTGGCTTTCTAGTCATTCTCAGATATAAGAACAGGTGTGTTATTGGTAACTACTGCTACTATCTTTAGACATTCAGTACGCTGTTCTAATTCTACATCAAATTCAAAGTTCTCCCCCCTCTAACCCTCCCCACAGCCCAATCCTAAGCATGGCCTGTGGCTGGAGACTGGCAGTGAGCACCACAGCACAGTCTGTCCACACCCTGGGTTGCCCCCTTCCTCTCCCTCTATCTGCTGTTCTTGGCTCCTGCAGGGTTGGGACGGGATGCAGAGAACTAGAGGAGAGTGGCAAAAGTCTCACAACTTCACTGTTGTCACTGATGTCTTTGTGGACCCCAGGCTACTGGTGTTAATTCTTTGGAGCACTGTAGGGACTTCTTTGCCACCCTGGCTATGCACCAGAAGTCTGTAATAGTGGGGTCCTCAGGCTGCCCTCTTGCAGCACACCTTCACGATCACAACACCTGCTCAAAATGGTCCAAGTGAAGGCACTCCTATGCTGTTCTCCATCCTTGTCCTGCTCTTGCCAACTGCTCAAGTCAGCTACAGGTAATATGTGCCAGGTTCTCCCAAGAGCTCTTTTGCCACAGTCTGCTCTGCACTGGGCAGGACCAAGGTCATATGTTCCAAACAGAGAAGAGAATGCCAGTCTCCTCTTCTTTTAGGCACTCTTAATCTCTATGACTGGTCCTCTTGGAGGCTTTCCTTAATTAGACCAAAGTGGAAAAATAGAGGGGGAAATCTGCAAACATGCTTCTCTGTAGGCTGAAAGCTCACATCTCAGATCCATTCCGTGGTACATTAACTTTCTTTAGCATTGCTTTCTTTTTAAATAAGGTGGGCGTGGGTAAATAGGGGTGAAGGGATCAGGTCTCATTCTGATTTCTTTTAATAAGCCCCAGAGTGGCTACTAGGCAGTTCCTTGGTATTCTCTTTAAAGTGGAGTTTCTTTGAACATTTATTCTAAATTCCCAGACCACAGAAAAGTCTAATTCAAATCCCTATTTCCTAAGTTTTCTATTTCTTTATTTAACTTTTAAAATATTTATTTTCTTAGAAAATTATATATCATCTGGGTTTTTGATTCATAGTCACGTTAATTATTTAGTAGATCCAATATATTTTGGTTTCAGCTCTTCACAACTGGCCTTTAATAGCCGTGACATAAGGAACTTGAAATTTTGCTGAGATAAGAATTTGGATTAAGCAAGCCTGGGTGTGAGTCCAGCACTTTTATCTCATTGTGGCTTTGTTTTTCTCCACTTGTCAACAGTAACTCTGTAAGTGATGAAATATGTGTTTCTTTGAGCAAAATGGCCATTAAGTAAGAAAACTTTAGCACAGCTCGAAAAGGTAGTTAAATTGCTGGGTGAGGATGTGCTAGGAATCACATGGCTTTTTACTAAGGTGTGATTTAAAGGAAAGCTGAGCTAATATTTCAGTATTTATCATTTTGGAGATTCATTCACACTTCACAATATTACTAAAGCAAAAGTCGATGCTCTATGCTGTACCATATATTCATTTATTTTTAAAAAATTTCTCTGGTAGTTATAGTCTCTTACAGTTGTATTTTTAGGGACATGCTTTCTTTTTTATTTCTTGGTAATATTTTTCAGAGGTGTGTATTCAACTTTTCCAAAGAATCAGCTCTCAGTTCACTGATTTACCAATTTCTGCATTTTTTTCATCAGTCTTCCACCAGACATTTGCTTGTCTTGCTCACTTCTTTCTTTCAAATCTCTTTCATATGTCACCTCTTCAGATAAACCCTTTGTGACTATCTTATCTAAAACAGCATTTTATCCTTCCCACCCATTTCAGTCTCTAACTCCTTATTCTACTATATTTTTCTCTACAGCATTGATTTTTATATAACATTGTTATATAATTACTTGTTTATGTGTTTATATATTTACTTATTTATCGCTTACTAAAATGTAAGTTCCCTGTATCCCTAGCACCTAGAACAGTGCCTGGAACACAATAGGCCTTTTTCAAAATATTTGTTGAATAAATGATTGAATAAAGAGTGAATGATTTTACTCATCTTATTTTTTTATTTATTTATTTTTTTGGGTAATAACACTAGGCAGAGAACTTTATTGCCCAATAAACATTTGTCCCAGGTATGTCATAAAGCACAGATATGAAGATGCGAAGGCAACAATTCCCTCTAAACTGTTTTCCACAATTATGTTCCTATTTTTCAACATTGAAAGTGATGAAGTTTTATATTATCCACTGTTTCTTTGTATCTCTGGTCATAACAAACACGAGACATCTTGCTAAAGTCTGAATGATTTCACTTCCCCAGGATATTTAATGTTAGGAAAGACTGATGAAGGGACCTAGCATTTCTTGAGTACCTACTATGTAACTAGCTCTGTGGGAACTGATGCATGTTAGAGGGATGTAGATGGCAAGGTAAGCTAACTTGGATTTGGTTCCTTGGTCACACAAGCTGTATGACTTTAGGCCATGTGTCCTCTCTCTCAGTACCTCTTTTTTATTTTCTCATTGGTAAATTGGGGATAATGATACAATCTGCCTTAAAGGATTTTGGAGACTTGGTATATGTAAAATCCTGGTGCAGAGATGTCAGCTATTATTTACTTACAATATATTAATTCAGACCATCCTTAAAATAGCTCTGTCAATTAGGTATCTTCCACCTAGATTTTATAAAAATCAAAAGTGAAACTGAAAAAAGTTAAGAAATGTGCTCAAGTGAGAAATATGGCAGGATTTGAGTAGGGTTTTTCTGGTGTTCCTATCTGGGCTCTTTTCATTCTACTATGGAATTGTAGAATAACATTATTAACATAAAACATGTACACATTATATGTTATATGCTATATGACACATGTTAATATAATACAAATGTTATATGTATATTTAATCCAGCACTTTTTATCTCAAATCATTAGCTTCACTTATGTCTTCCTTAAAGCCCAAGGTTTTGACATTTAAGTGAACTGGTAATTTCTTTCTCAATTATGTTTCTTTCTTTGTGAGAAGAATTCACACTACTCTGACCCTGTGAGAAAGGGTTAAAAGTTCAACAACCACCAATTTGGTTCATGTGTCAGACCTTGTAGGGATCATTGTATTGTATGAACCAAAAGGTGAATCTTTGAAACAAATTGCAAAGAGATGGCAAATTGATAAGGTACTCATCTACATGG
>NW_012143301.1:2269770-2272465 GCF_000956105.1 Propithecus coquereli | reverse complement strand
AGTGCAATAAATTTCAATACTTCAAAAAAATTTTTTTCAAAAAGGAAAGAATGAAACAGTTCATATAGTAGTTATATTTCCTATAAGAAAAAGATTATGTAAATTAAGTACCCCAAATACAGGCATAATCACCTATTTTTGAAAAAAAAAAAACCACCACACTGGAATTATAAATCAGAAGTTAAAATATAAAACTACAGGAAGCAGGAGGAAGTAAAAAAAATAATCCATCACAACCAAGTGGGCTTCATTCCAGAGATGCAGGGATGGTTCGGCATACACGTATCTATAAATGTAATTCATCACATAAACAGAAGCAAAAATAAAGACCATATGATCCTCTCAACAGACACAAAATTCAGCAAAATTCAGCACCCTTTTGTAATAAGAACACTTAACAAAATAGGCATAGACAGGACCTACCTCAAAAGGATAAAAGCTATATATGACAAACCCACAACCCATATCATATTGAACAGGGAAAAACTGAAAGCATTCCCACTTGAAACTGGAACCAGACAAGGTTGTCCTCCATAACCACTTCTATTCAACATAGTGCTGGAAGTCCTAGCCAGAGCAATCAGATAAGAGAAGGAAATCAAGGGTATCCAAAAGGGGGGGCACAGATCAACCTATTGCTCTTTGCTGATGATATGATCTTATATCTAGAAAACCCCAAAGATTCTGCCAAGAGACTACTGGAATTGATAATAAATTCAGCAAAGTTGCAGGTTACAAAATCAGTGTACACAAATCAGTAGCATTCCTATGCACCAACAACAGTCAGACTGAGAACCAAATCAAAGACTCAATACCATTCACAATAACAACAAAGAAAATAAAATACCTAGGAATATGTTTAACTAAGGAGGTGAAAGACCTCTATAGGAAGAACTATGAAATATTGAGGAAGGAAAGAGCACAGGATATAAACAGTTGGAAAATCATACTATGCTCATATATCAGTAGAATCAACATTGTTAAAATATCTATACTACCCAAAGTGATCTACAGATTCAAAGCAATCCTTATTAAAATGCCAACATCATTTTTTGCAGATCTAGAAAAAATAATTCTATACTTCATATGAAACCAGAGAGAAGACCCTGTAGAGCCAAAGCAACCTTAAGCAAAAATAATAAATTTGGAGGCATCAATTTACCAGACTTCAAGCTATACTACAAGGCTATAGTAACCAAAACAACATGGTACTGGCACAAGAATGGAGACATAGACCAATAGATCAGAACAGAGAACCCAGATATAAAATCATCCTCACGTTGCCATCTGATCTTTGACAAAGCAGACAAAAATATACACTGGGGAAAAGAATCCCTATGCAATAAATGGTGCTGGGAAAATTGGATAGCCACATGTAGAAGACTGAAACAGGATCTGCACCTCTCATTCTCACAAAAATCAAGTCATGATGGATAACAGACTTAAACCTAAGGCATGAAATCATAAGAATTCTATAAATAGAAGAAAATGTTGGGAAAACTCTTAGCAGCCTACGCAAAGAATTTATGAAGAAAAGCCCAAAAGCAACCACGGCAACAACAAAAATTAATAAATAGGACCTGATCAAATTAAAAAGCTTCTATACAGCCAAGGAAACTAATCAGTAGAGCAAATAGACAACTTAGAGAATGGGAGAAAATATTTGCATGCTATACATCCAATAAGGTGTTGATAACTAGAATCTATATAGAACTCAAGCAAATCAGCAAGAAAAAAATCAAACAACCCCATTAAAAAGTGGGCCAAGGATATGAACAGAAACTTTTCAAAGGAAGATAGACTAATGGCCAGCAAACATATGAAAAAATGCTCAACATCTCTGATCACCAGGGAAATGCAAATCAAAACCACAATGAGATATCACTTAACTCCCATGAGAACGGCTTTTATCAAAAAGTCCCAAAACAACAAATGTTGGTGTGGATGTGGAGAGATAGGAAAACTCATACACTGCCGGTAGGACTGCAAACTAGTACAACCTCTATGGAAAGTAGTATGGAGATACCTCAAAGAACTAAAAGTAGAACTACCATTTGACTCATCAATCCCACTACTTGGTATCTACTCAAAGGAAAAAAGACATTCTATAAAAAAGACATCTGCATTCAAATGTTTATAGCAGCACAATGCACAATTGTAAAGATATGGAAACAACCTAAGTGCCCATCAATACATGAGTAGATTAAGAAAATGTGGTATATGTATACCATGGAGTACTACTCAGCCATAAAATATGGTGAGCTACCTATTATATTATCCTGGATGGAGCTGGAGCTCATTCTTCTAAGTGAAGTATCACAAGAATGGAAAAACAAGTATCACAGGTGCTGCTCAGCATTAAATTGGTACTAATCGAACAACACTAAGGTGCCCATATGGGAAATAACATTCATAGGGTATCGAGTAGGTGGGAGGCCAGAGGAGGGGATGAGTAAATCCACCCTTAACATATACAGTGCATACTCTCTGGGGGATGGGCAACTTGTAGCTTTGATTCAGGTGGTGCAAAGACAATTTATGTAACCAAAGCATTTGTACCCGGTAATACCCTGAAAAAAAATTGAATAGGAGAAAAGAAACTGACATTGTTAAATGTACACCTAGAGAAATTCTCTTTGCTAGATGTATAGTATTCCTTTTAATCCTCTAAGCAACCTTTTAAGGTAAATATTAT
>NW_012143301.1:2264293-2269390 GCF_000956105.1 Propithecus coquereli | reverse complement strand
CCAATAGACTTCAGCAAGGAAACTGGTGAGCTCCGCGCCAGCTCCTCCTCCTCCTGTGGCCTGCAAGAAGCAGCAGAGAGCTCAGGGCTGGCCTGGGCAACAAGGGACATGGAGCCCATGAGCAGCAGCAGGTAAGGGTGCAACTGCTCTCTGCCTGGTGCCTGAGCAGCACTTCAGCATGTTGGCATGGGTCTTACGCATCACACAGGGGACAACCTGGTGGTCTGATGGCTGTGGAAGATGTGCCGTAAGGCGAGGGGCCCTTCCACATTAACTTACAGAAAACACACTGGAGCTAGAAATTTTCTGGTATGCTTCACTAATATAATTATAATTACCTGTTTATTCAGAGATGAATATTATTTGGTCTAATTTTTTCTGTACTGTCTCTTCCTCATACAGTATCATCTCCTCTTCCTCGTCTGGTCTGGTCTCCTCTTCCTTGGTCTCCTCTTCCTCCTCTGGTCTTGTCTCCTCTTCTTTGTCCGGTCTGGTCTCCACTTCCGGTCTGGTCTCTCCTGGTTTCGTCTCTTCTGTCTCATCTGGTCTCATCTCGTCATGCACTCTAGTCTCCTCTTTCTTGTCTGGTCTCGTCTCCTCTTCCTCCACCGATCTCGTCTGCTCTTCCGGTCTGGTCTCCCCTTCCTCATCCGGTCCCGTTTCCACATCTGGTCCCGTCTCCTGTTCCAGTCTGGTCTCCTCTTCCTCATCTAGTCTTGTCTCCTCATCCAGTCTGGTCTCCTGTTTCTCGTTGATCTGGTCTCCTCTTCCTCTTCCAGTCAGGTCTCCTCCTCCTCGTACAGTCTCCTCTCCTGTTCACTCATCTTGTTTTCTTCAGATGTTTTCCTCTAACCATTTGGAGTTGAACTGTGAGTTTATTTACTTCCATTTTTATTTAATAACCAGAGCATTTAATTTAAAAAATACTTTATGATTGCAGTTTTAATTTTTTTATTCATCCTGGAATTATTAAGCCCTAGACATTTTTATATTTCCAAGTAATTTGGTTTTTTAAAAAAGTTTTTGTTGTTGATTACCAGTTTTCATTTGCAGTTGGAGGATGTGAGCTGTATAACATAGTTTCTTGGCATTTATTGAGATTATTTTCATAAATTATTACATAATAATATTTTTGTGAATGTTCTCTGTAAAATTAAGTTCACTTTGTCTAATAAAGAACCTTAATAATTGTACTATTCAAACCCTTATAAGGCCTTGGTCAGTCTTCATTTTTTGAAAGAAAGAATTGTTTTAAATTCTTACAACAAAAATAATTTTCCACAAGTATTTGACTTTTACTTCCAGCATAGCAGTTCATGACTGTTTAATCTTTACTGTAAAGGAAATTGATTATTAACACAAATGACTATTTTTTAAAGCTTTATGACATTCAATTTTATTTTGTTGTAATTCTTACTATTAGTTGCTTTCCTTTGGTCTGATTTTGCCTAGTAAATCTTTGTTTCCTTTTGTTTTTAGCATTTATTTTGGCATCCTTTGTTGGGTGTGAGTTTTGAAGTTGAGCATTATTAGATTTTCCTTTGATAGGAGAGTTCAGTTATGTTTTTGTCTAAACTCTCTCAGGTAATCTTATTTCTATCTTTCTTTTTTCATTTAAAATCTTTTTTTGCTACTGAATTTTTTTCCTCTACTTCTGCTTTTATTTTTTCTAGTGATTGAAAGATAAACATCTCCTTTTAACTTCAAACAGAAATTAATCTTAAAAAAGCTTAAAACTAAATTTTGTCTAGTTAAATGGATTTAAGAATAAGAATTTTTAAATCTTTTATAAAATAAAGAATTCAGCATATTTTCTTTTCCATCACCTCATCTTGATTCCCTAATGTAATTTAGAGGTATAAACATTAATTATTATTTTTATTTGGTTACAGATTTCAACTTTATGTTTCTCTTTCATGCCTCAGTTTTGCCTTTTGTTTTTAATTTTTTAATCATATGCGGCAAAGACAGTAGTTAGCAAATTGAACCCCAGTATCTGTTAGCCTCAGCTTGTTTTTTTTTTTTTTAAATAGGCCTCCCCCCTCCACATACACACAAATGCAATCTGAGTTTTAATTGGTCACATGTCCACTCAACTAGAGACTCTAGATTCCAATCTCCCTGTGATTAGGCGAGAGCTAGGTGGAGATCACGTGACTAAGTGTTGCTCAACTGGATGTGAGCAAAATGATGTGTGCAATTTCCAAGGAAATTGCTTTTTCCACCCTTTAATTTCCAGTTTTCATGGCCTATGGACATGATTATTCATGCCAACTCTCACCCTATACGTGAAGACAACACTTTAAGAGATGACAGGGCAATCCAATAGGAGGAGTTTGGGTCCTCACATG
Source organism: Propithecus coquereli (assembly GCF_000956105.1). Classification (NCBI taxonomy): domain Eukaryota; kingdom Metazoa; phylum Chordata; class Mammalia; order Primates; family Indriidae; genus Propithecus; species Propithecus coquereli. The sequence continues at coordinate 2,267,039 of NW_012143301.1, read as the reverse complement.
ACCTAATGGCCTGTTTGCCTCACTACCAGAAACTGCTCCCATCTCCCATCTCTAGACTCTTGAGAGAGAGAAGGAAACTGCAGGGTTTTTCCTTTTCCTTTTTCCCTCCCTTCCTTCCTTTCTCCCTCCCTCCCTCCGTCCACCTTCTCCTTCCCTTCCCTTCCCTTCCCTTCCCTTCCCTTCCCTGCCTTCAGCTACTGTATTTTGCAGTCTTTTGTTTTAGCTTCTTAATCTGCTCCCTAACTAATATACCATATTTGTGTGTATTTGATATTTTAAATTGCTTAACATAGTCCTTTTATACTTCTAGTTTCTCATTCTTTTCATTTTTCTCTCAATACTCTGAAGAAAATTTTTTGTTTAATTTTTTAGGTAGATATACTTGGATAATATATTCCCTGAGCCATTTGGTCATGTTTTCTTGTCTGGGTATAAAATAATGACCACATCTTTTTTCTTTCCCAATTCTGAAGATAATTCTGGTGTTCTGGATTCAATGAGACAGGCCTGACATTTTTTTATTCTCTGAAAGTGATCTATTTCTGTTGTCTGTCTAAATTTTTATAAAATATTATATTGGAATTTTAAAATTTGTGTAGTTTATATTTAACTTAGCCTATTTAAAATTAATTTTGCTTAGAATTTGGAAAGCCTTTCTGATCTATCAATTTCTATGCTTTTATTTTTTTTCCACTTTAGGGCATTATTGGTTTTTCCTACTGATATATCTTTGATGATTACTGCTCATTTCTTCTGAGTTCTTTCTCAGTGGTGGTGATTATTCATATGTTGAGTTTTCTCTTTCACTGGATCATTTTTTTTAGGGAATTTTTCTAGGTAGTTACTGATGAAATTTTTGGAGTCTTAAATCTGTCCTTTACAATACTCTAATGCACATTTTAACTATTCTATATTTTGTTGTGCTTCTCTGGGGGTTTCTCTGTAATTTTTTCTTTGCTAGATCAATTTTCATCTTGTGTTTTATCTCTTATTTCACTGAATGTATGATTAGTTATATTTCATTAAGAAAATCAAACCAGAAAGAATATAAACTTTTATTTCTTGGATAAATATTATTTAAAGGTAGAAATTTCTTTGTATTTGCAGGGTAATAGCGAAGTTTTTTCTTACGTATCACAGAGAGTTTTTTATTTTAAAGGCCCCTTTTCCCATTTCTTTCTGATGTCTCAAATTTGAATGAGGAATTATTTCCCTGGGCCTGGTATTTGTCAAGCAATGTGATAGTTTCTTTCTTTTTGAGTTTATATATTATCTACACCTTTATTCCTAGAATTCCCATATCAGCTCTTAAGCTGGCAACCAACTTCATGAGCACAACCTCCAGCAAATTTCTAGTGTGTAGCAGACATTTATTTAGGGTGGCTTTGTGGATAGAGTGAGAAATTTCTTATGCTTTCAGTTTTTGGTTCTTAATGTGAGAGGAAGTAAATTTATTTTGGGATGCTTTGAAATTTGGATAATGTTTTATAGATGGTTCTTTAGTATAATCTCTAGAGAGAATGCTTCACTCTGCTCTTACTGAAGATTGAATTTCCTACTAAGAAGCAATGCACCACCACTTATCTTCTTCTTAGTATTTAGCACTAGAAGTTATTGCTTCCTGAATGAATGTAGAAAGACAGGTGGAGATGAATGTGATGGGACAATCTGCATTATTTAAGTACCCAAGTGATATGTTATGGCCTTTTTCAATTCTTCCCCATAAAACTGAAATGCTTGTCAATGATTGTTTTATAAGCTGTGGAAACTATAATTAGGGGTGGACAACTGATCAATAATTGATTTTTTACATGTTTCTATTGCTCTTAAAAATCTCATCATTTTTCTCTTTTTTCTTTTTCATGGGCAGATCAGAGAATGTCAGTTTCATTTATTTAGCATCCTCATGACCTAAATCTTCTAATATTTCACCTCAGCTTTCTTTTAAGCCTTCTTATGCTTTAGAGAGAATAGTTCTTATTTATTTTTTTGAACTAAACAAAAAATGAATAGATTTGAACTTTAAGCTCAAAACCATGTAGAATGGTTATTGACTTTTCCAAAGGTGCTTGGTTTGAAAATCCTCTGAGTGTTCATAAAAATTCGTAGAAGTCCATTTTGCATTTCACTCTGAGTGGTGGGACTGTTCCTTAGGCTTCTCCAGAAGTGATGTGTGGAAATGGTCACTTGGAGTGTTTTCAACAAAAGCAAAAATGCATTAGAAGCTTGTGAAGAATTCAAACATTTCTCGCAGTTTAGTGTGTATCCGTTCTCTATCTCAAACTTTAAAATGCACAAACATTCTCAGGCATAACCTCCTACAGATTTGCAGAGGAGTTTCCAGGGACTGAGAAGCTGTTTTCATTCTGGATTTGGATGTCACATTTAAAAGATTATTCCATTTAGCATTTTTCAGATGTGAATTACCTTTGGTTTTTAGGTACTGGGCTATCACCTTGTAGAACCAATTTTTGTTCTAGAAGGAAATGTCAGAGGTGACCTCATTGGTCTGGTTCTAGTTTACTCCTTGTCATCTTTGTCTCTCATATTCTCATAGCTCCTAGTTTTCAATGTACTAGCTTGTCTTTTTTTTTTTTTATTTCAGCATGTTATGGGGGTACAGATGATTAGGTTACGTATGATGCTCTTACCCTCCCTCCCCCCCAAGTCCGAGCTTCAAGTGTGTCCATTCCCCCGGAGGTGCACATCGCACTCATTGTTTGTGCATATGCCCGTCCCCTCCCCC
>NW_012143301.1:2227154-2262778 GCF_000956105.1 Propithecus coquereli | reverse complement strand
GGGGTCTAGTTTCAGTCTTCTGCATGTAGCTATCCAGTTTTCCCAGCACCATTTATTGAAAAGAGATTCTTTTCCCCAGTGTATGTTTTTGTCAGTTTTGTCAAAGATTAGATTACCATATGCAGATGGTTTCATCTCTGGATTCTCAGTCCTGTTCCGGAGGTCAATGTCTCTATTCTTGTGCCAGTACCAAGCTGTTTTAGTTACTATAGCCTGGTTGTACTGGCTTGTCTTAATCTTTGGCAACTACATTCTCTATAATCCTTGATTATTTGTCTAGCTTTTGATCTCTAATTCCAATGTGGTTATCAGTTTCCAGCATTTTTCAGTACCTGACCTCTAACTTTTGTCCAAATCATACCTTTGGTTGCCCGAATTTGGTTCCATTCTTAATTCTGTGATCTCCACTGCTGAAAGTCTTGAAATAACAAAACCACAGACAAATTCACATTCAATATTTGTGTGTGTTTAGGTGTATGAATGTGATTATACCACAATTTAACAAAGTGTAGATGTTGTAAAACTTCCTAAACTGTGTCTAAAAAATAACTGCCATTTAAATCAATAAAACAAAATGGGAGTAATTTTTCTGACATGCCCTTCTCTCTGTGACTTCCAAATATTCAGTAAATTCTTTAAAGACAGCAGCATTGCAAAAATAGAAGATTCTGCATTTCTGACTGTTTGGGTTGCCTCAGGGTCTAACCTAAGACCACACAGTTATATAGCTCCTTCTTCAAGTTAAGGATAATTAAAGGATATTTTATCTTCATTATATTATACCCCCCATACATACATTGCCTGAGAAGTAATTAAAACTATCATTAAGTAGAAGGAGAAGGATAGGAAAGAAAGGGATTAGCAGGTGTTAAATTTATTCTTGGGAAACTGATGTATTAAAGAAATTATGTTCTTACCTTAGTAAGCTTATCCCATTCTTTAAAATAAAAAGGTTAACCCAGCTTAGATGTCTCTGGGGACTAATGACAGGGCTTTTTTTTAGATAACTTACTAATAATTTCTATCTTCATAACATTTTTTACTCCCATGAAAAAATATATAAAATCATATTGTCCTTGCATAATATATTTCTTTTTTGAAATGTTAATAATCTATTCTAGGGAGCAAATGAATCATGAAGGTGCAGGTGTATGGCATTTAAAAATAGAGCAACTTTGTCTTGCACAGTCAGCATTTATTATAAAACAAAAAGGTAAAAAAGCAAGAGTAGGAAACCTCTTAACCCAGGCAAGAGTAATAGTGACTAATGGCTAATGATGAGTCTAAAATGTAACTGCCACTGTAATTTAATTCAAATACATCTTAACATATTTATAGGGTAATTTTAAACTCTTCTGCACTTTGCTTTAAATAAAATTCAAACTCTTCCTTTCTTCGTGTATATTAAAACACTCCTATATTGTGCAGAATTTTTTTAGCCAAAATATGGGAACAAGTTTATTTATTTATTTATTTTTATAAAACCATTATGTTGAGAATGGAACAAAAAGATTATTAGTTATTAGGCTAATGTGGTGATCTTTTAGACCTTTAGATCTTTTAAACATTGAGAATATGTCATTAGAACATTTTTCTTCCTTCATCGGTTCAAGTCACACAGGTTTAGATACGCGGCTATAAAAGTATTTTGCAGAAATATTATTCTTCCTGGTCTATCTTTGTAACTTCTTGGTGTTTTATTTTAATAAGTTAACTAATTTCTGTTCCATCAGCTTTTCGTTATTTACATTATAAAATAATCATTTTGCTTTAGGATTTTTTTTTCATTTTGTTTTTGCTCAATTTGCCCTATTTTCTCAGTTATTGTAATTTTATCTTTTCCTAGTTATTGTGATTTTATTCATTTAAATTAACATCATTGATCTCTTAACTTTATTACTGTCATTCATTATTAATGTAGTTCTGTGGATACACCTTGTACTCTATATGGTTGTTAAAGACAAATAAGATGGGTCATTGCTTGGGGTAGAGCTTTCTACCTCAGAATAGGAGATTTCCATAGTACCTGTGATACCTGAATAGCTAGGACAATTATGCAATGTCAAAGGTAAAACCTTGCATGGTAGACAGCAAGTACGATGACGTCACAAAGTACCCACCTCATGCCCTGGTGGTAAGAATACTGAGCCTAACATTTAGTAATTATAGAGAAGAAGTGAAATACCTTCTAATCTTTTAAAGTTTTATGTTAGTGTGCAATGATAGGCACAGGGAAACATATTTATAAACTCATGTATTTCCTCACCAAGTAATAGGGTGGTCAAAAGAAAAATCATGATAACTCAAAACCCCAGGGGCAGCCAGTAAAAGAAACATAATGTTCGATTTGCAGAAAGGCATCCAAGCTTGCTTCTGTGTATAGTAAAATGTTTTACTAAGCAAAGTAGATCAATAAGGATTAAGAAACAGAATGTGTGATAGAATACATATACTTAAAATTCTTTTTTTTTCATATGTGGTTTATTGGCTGGTTAAGATGTTCTTCAATATGCCACAGGATCAGACAAAACTAAAATGATCTAATTTGTATTACTCTCTATAATTTGTTTGAAAAAAATTAACAATTCAAATTTTAGTTCAGAATTGAATTAAGGTATCTATACATGGCTACAGTCTCAATATTCTCCTGGGAGAGCAAATAAAGTCACAAAATCAACCCACAGAGTTACGCAGCCAAGCTGTTGCCAAGCAATTTGGCTGAGACCTTCACCTTCCTTAAGTAGTTGAAACTGTTATAATTTTAAATCTGAGATTAAAAAAAAAACATTTGGAACTCTTCCTACGATGTGAACTTTCTTGATTCCCCCCCACCCCCCCTTATCCTCTGCCCAGTAATCCTGTAGAGTTTGCTACTGTAACCTTGGGGCATGGTGAGAGGAAGCCATTAAATCAAGGCCTAATCCTTGTTTTGTAGGGAAGACTGGTGGGCAATCAGCTCAGGTCTAAAAGACCACCACATTAGCATAATAACTAATGATCTTTTTGTTCCATTCTCAACATAATGGTTTTAAATTTAATATATTCAACTCATAGTCTCATTAGGGGCTGTTAGTATAACAAGGGTGTTTGCAGAACATAATTAAACTCTGATTTAATTATAACATACTGTAATACATGCAGTAAGGGGTTGGGCACATTAAGTAGTTTTAGGAGCAAAAGAGAGACTCATAGAACCTTTAATTCTGTAAATTTAAGGAGCATTTTTGGGGCAAAGTTTTAAATTAATTCATTAATTTCCTGAATTCCAATTTCAGGCTCCAAGAGGCCCAGCTTTACTCCAGTCCTGAGAGTCGCGAGGATTGGTTGGGTTTTCCTGGGCACACCTGAGTCTGGCCACGGACACAGTTCTTCCCTAGGCTACTGGTGCGGTCTACGTCACATGCTTGAGGTACAAAGGTATTCATATCTATTTTATTTTTCAAATTGACACTGGCCTGAGCATTAATATGCCCAGATTACTAGAAAGTCCAGCATCTTATATTCAGAAGTTCTTTTCCTTTCCATCAAATTAAAACCATCATAACCCTTGGGGGTCTTACTCACTTCAAAGGGATGGATCATCATACTTCTAAATGGTCATTGTCTTCTGCTGATTTTGTTTCTGTCACTGCCACTTGTTGCTGCTAAAAACAGAAGGTCTTGCAATTTTCTCTGCCTTCAATTCCCTATCGCAATGCCACCACTGCAGACTTAGTAGTAGTTTTCCAGTGCAGGGAGAGGATGTTCCAGAGGTTTCTCTCCACACTGTTCAGCTAGACTGTGGTCATATTACCATTGACTGCCAATACTAAGACTGCTTTTAACTGTGAGAGGTGGAGCAGATGCCTAGAGGCTGCAGAGGGACTTCTAGAGAAGATAATCTCACTCCCTCAGTCTGATGCTTTGCAAAGGTGCTCCACACTTGGGCTGCCAGATCAACTCGGGTTCACACTCACATGTTCAGCTGCATGGACACGCATCAGGGAGCTGGCTCAGCAATGAAGTCCATCCACGGACATTCCTCTGCTGCAATCAGCCCTTCTACCGTGAACATTGGTCTTGGCTCTGAGCGAACTCACCAGTCCAGATGCCTCTCCTCTAATGGTGAAGTCCTCCTTGGGGACTACTGGAAGTCATTTTTGCCTGTGGGACTATATTGATCAATAAGAAAGTTTATAATAACAATAATCTCAAAAAAGAGTCAAGATCTCAATGTCTATATTCTCAAGGGCTTTTTAATCTTTAACTCCTAAGTAACTGTGCTCATTTCCTTCACAGAGAACAGCTCTCCACACCAAGGGGTATTATTAGTAGGGGTGGCTTTCATCTGGTCACATAAATATCATGCTGTACCCTTCCCCCAAGGCTTGGAGTACCTACTTGCCTTGTATCTACGTTACTAAGAAATTCACTCAATAAAGAAGAAATGTTTCAAGTCCATTTATATATTTAAAAAGGAAACCCATGCATTGGATTCAATTTTCAGTGTCCAAAGGGGTTTACTTTGAAAAGTCAATCTTTTTCTCATCCTGTCCCCCGATCATCTAGTTTCCCTCTCCAGATGTATATATGTATTTTAATAATTCTATATGCATATATATATACATATACATATTTAGACACATGCTACCACTTCATACATAAGATTCTATACTATGTTCACTTTAAAATATCAGGACCAAATCAGTATATATAAAAAGTTGCTCTACTGTTTTTAAATGTAGCATATATTCTATCATATGCTTGAAGTATAATTTGTTTAGTCATACTTCTATTAATAGACATTTAAATTATTGCCAATCTTTTACTATTATAAATAATGCTGGAATGTGTATCTTTTACATATATCATTTAGTATATGTATAACATATCTATAGGAAGAGTTTCCAGACATGGAATGGTAGGCCAGAGAATAATTCAGTAATTGGGATTTGCAATTTTGTATACATAATGTGAAATCCTTCTCTGTAGATGGTGAAGCAATTTACACTCCCTGCCACAATATACAAGAGTGCCCGTCCCACCATACTTTTAGCAACTCTGTGAGTTAGGAATTTTTTGATCTTTACTAATTTTTTGGTGAAAAATGGAATCCAATTATAGTTTTTATTTGTGTTTCACCTAGTAAGAGTGAGGTTGAGCATTTTTACGTATGTTTAAGAATCATATTTCTTTTTCTGTGAACTATTTATAGCTTCCCACTTTTCAATCAAATTATTGGGTTTTAAATATTAATCATTTTCACCACCTCCTCCCCCAAAAATATTCTGTAAAGATTGATAGCATGTAGCATAGTTCTGATACTTGTGTGCTCCAGGTCTAAGCATCCATGGACTTACAGCATGGAAAGGAGCCCCTTGCTACATTCCATGGGACAGCCTGAGAGAGAGTTCAGGGAGAAAGGAGACTGTGCTGGATCCCTGACGTTTATATCCTATAAGTGAAGACACATGCTTGTGGAGCTTGGTTTTACTCATTTTAGGTGAAAATTTTAGGGGATCCATTTTGGTTTGAGATCTTTCTAAGACATTGAGCCAAAATACTACTGGTCACCCTAGTCTATAGGACCCTAGAAACAACAAATTGAACCAGTTTAGAAAGTAGAAAATGGGTTATCTAAGTCACCTGTGTCTGTTTGGAGTCAACCTGAGAAGGACATCTTACCTCTTTGATGTCTTTCATATTAAGGGTTACTCTGGACTAAACTGTGTCCCTCCCACCCCTAAATTCATATGTTGAATTTAACCCCCAGTGTGATGGCATTTGGAGATGGGACCTTTGAGAGGTAATTCGGTTCAGATGAGGTCATTAGGGTGGGTCTCTCACGATGGGTTTAGTGCTCTTGTAAGAAGAGTTTGCCCTCTATTTCTCTTCACTATGTGGCGATACCGCAAGAAGGTACTGTCTATTAGCCAGGAAGAAGGCCCTCACCGGAACCCGACCATGCTGGCACCCTAATCTTGGACTTCCATCCTCCAGACTGTGAGAAAGTAAATTTCCATTATGTAAGCCACCCAGCCTGTGGCATTTTGTTATGGTGGACTCAGCAGAGTAATACAAGGGTTGATTACAAGTTAAACAAACCTCTTGGAGAGGACATCAGCCTCTCCTGATGCAGATTCACAACTCACCCTGCCAAGACCAAAGCCTAAACTGGCCTCTGAGTGGGCAATGGACAAACATTGTTTATTGAGAGGTGCTAATGAGATAACAGAACTCTTCTAAATATATTTTAATTACTCTTTTGATAGTGAAGGTAACACCTTGGATCCTGAAAAGTTTGATGAAAATGAGAGTTTTGATGTTTAGAGCTTTCATGGCCTGAGTTGAAGTAGCAGTTCAATAGTGAGGATGTATTAGGAAAAAACTACTATTTGTCTCAGGTAAATAAAATTATCCAGTCCAGTTCCCCCAAATTTACAGACACATTCCTGAGTAGAAAAAAATATGGGAGAGCAAGAATAGGGGAGACAACAGAATGTCCACTGTGGAGCTGTGAAGGAACATGGCACCCGTGCTTCTCATATTTGAGAAATGCCGGGTATTTTTTAAGACAAAAATACTTGTGAAACCCCAATGTTGGCTTAAATTACTATTTGTATAATTTTACTTAGCTAAGTACACATATGTCTTATTTTTACCAAAATCAAAACTAAAAAGTTTAAAAGTCTCTGAGACTTTTAATTTAGACTCAAAGAAACATGCTCATTTATTTTCAGGGATCCGTGGACTTCTGTTTGAGAAATACTGGTTTAAAATGAGCATTTGAATAAACATTTAACCAGTGATATTTGACCTAGTAAAATTTTTGTTTATTATTGTTTCTTTTTTAAATAAATATAGCGAGGTTTGTCATCCGTGATGCTACTCTCCTTACACTCCCGCAGACTTGCCACCTTAGAGTAATTTTTGGACATTTCTCTTCCCTTCTTTCACTCTGTCCTTCTCTCTTTGTCTTTCCTCTCCCTTCCTCCCTCTGTGTCCCCTTCGTCTCTCCTTTTCTCTCTCCTTCCTTCCTTCTTCTTTAGATGCTATGTACCAGACACTATTCCAAGTGCCTTAATGGAGATTTCATAGTAATGGGATGATTTTGACAATAGACCAATAAATAAGCAAATAGAAAATGTGTCAGGTAGTGATAAACAATGAAGAAATATAAAGCGGTGTAAATGGGGGTAGGGAGTGCTAGGCATATCTTTATATAATAAATTATTTTATATATGATGGTCTGGGAGAGTATCTTGGATAAGGTAACATTAGACCAGAGACATGACGAAACAGGGTGAACATGATCAATACCCAGCAGAAGAATATTCCAAGTGTAAGTCAAGGTAGGAGCATACTTGGCATTTTAAGGAGCAGCAGGGCTGGAGCTGAGTGGGTGAGAGGGAGAGCAGGGGATGAGGGCTAATGGAGAGCAGAGGGTAACACCACTCAGGAACTTGCAAGTGCGTACAGGGAGTCTGGCTTTTACTATGAATGAAGTGGGAAGCTGTTAGAGGGCTTTAAGCAGAGAAGTGATTGTTGGGACAACATTTTCCATGGTCCTTCACATTTCTGCACATCTTCAAAGGCATTAGCAGATAATTTGCTCTGAACTTTCTTTTTAAGGATGTTTGCATTGCAAGCAGCCTTGGAAGACAGAGTTGTTTCCCTCTCTGGAGCAGATTTGGTTATATTTCAGGGTAATACAGATAGAAATGTCTCCATCTGGAAGAAAGGAAAGGTAGGTTTATCAGCAGCTACTTATATAACATCAGGCTTCCTCACATTGGTGCTCCTTTCCTGTAACACACCTGACTGCATGTGCTACAGTCCCTTCCTCTACATCATCCTGTGAGAATTGGGGCTTAGGGAACTGGTACAACAATGTTATACTGACTACTATTACTGTGAGTAAGAAGTTATCTTTTATCTCTGACTCAGTAATCTGTGTCTTCTGCCAGTATCTGTGAAACTGCAGCTGACTAACTTATTAGCTTGCTAGTAGGGCAAGTTCTCACAGCTCTCACAGTTCCTGTCCTGACAGTGATCCGAGCTGAATTATATTTGAAAGCACCATCCTGGCTGATGTATGACAAGTATGGTGTAGGAGGACAATGGTGGAAGCAGGGAGACTGGTAGGTTCCTGCAATAATCTTGGAGAGATAATGGTGGCTTGAACAAAATGAATCGGTTGAAGAGTATAAGAGAAATAGAAGCATCAAGGCTGATTCCAAGGTTCTTGGTTGGAGCAACAGGAAGAATGAATGGGTAAGACTGCAGAAATCTTGGGGTAGGGGGAATTAGGAAATCCGTTTTGGTCATGTTAATCTTAAAATGATGGACATTCAATTAAAATGTAAATATACCATGTTTATATACATTTGCTAACCCAATAACAAACATGCAATAAGGAATTATGATGTATGGTGGTTGCACATATGGGTTTGGAGTTCAGAGGAAAGGTCTGGGGGAAAAATAAGATACGTTTGGCAGTTATCCATGTTTAGATGATTTTCAAAACCACTGGACCAGATTTTATCACCTTTGGAAGAGTAGATAAAAGGAGGAAGGGGATCTGAGGACTGAGTCCTGAGTCACTGTAATATTTATAGGCTGGAGTGAATAAAAAGAAAAAGGAAAAGAGACCCACAGCGAAGTAGAAGGAGAACCAAGAAGCAGTGGTGTTCTGGAAGTCTTGTGAAGAAATGTTTCAAAGAAGGAGTGATCAGCTGTGTCAATTGCTGATGATCATCAAATGAGATGAGGACTAAGAATTTACTAATGTGTACAACAATGATGTGACAATTTCTGACCTCACAAGCACAGTCTCTGTTGAGTGGTAAAGGCAAAAGCCTGTGTGGAGTAGGTTAAAATAAGAATGACATTCAGCACAGAAAATTAGGTTTATTTGTAAAATGGAATGAGGTAATGACTGAAGAAGAGTATGGTAGCCAGGCAACATTTTTAAAAGATTGTATAATATGTTTGTATGCTAATGTTAATCTAGGAGAGAGGAAACATTATAATGGAAGGGGTTAAACTTAGACAAGAGCATGAGTCATTGATTTCCAGTAACAAGAAGAAAGGCAGATATAAAAGTAAGTATGGCAACCAGAGTTTGAAAATTTCTGTTTTGATCTCACTGTTTTTTCAGAGAAGTAGGGAGCAAGATCATGAGCTGAGGGGAGATAGTGTTGGAAATTTGAGGACAGGGAAGGTATGAAATAATTATCTATGCAACTGGGAGAGCGAATGAACCAGGCAAAGAAGTCCTCCTGTAGTTAGAGATTATGAAGTCAAAGGGAGACAGGTGTGTGTGGCTGTTTGTTTTTCTTTGGCCCCATTCAGTTGTCCAGTTGTCCAGGTGCAAGGCTGGAGGGGGTAGAGAGTTGAGCTTAATGAGCACTGGAATTGAGCCAAGTGGGTCTAATGGAAGGAGAGAGGGGTAGGCAGTTGGGGGTGTGTGATAGGAGTGATTATAATGGCGAACCATGGGATTTAATTTGTGCAGGCAGGGAAGTGAGGACATAAGGAGATGAGGAACAATAAAAAAAAGTTGTTGGGATCAATGGATTACAGGCAAAGGATTGATGGAATATCTACTTTAGAGTGAGAGAATAAAAGATTGGAGGTTTTGGTTGAAGCGTTTATGGAAGACAAGCAGATCTGAGTGTAAGTCTGTTTTATTTAATCCATTTTGAATTCTATGTCCTCATCTTTTTACACACATAGCCCAGTCTGGATGCTCAATTGCCTCATGCCTGAATTCTTTTTATTGCCTTCTCTGATCTGGAAACTATGCTGCTCACAGAGCAGTAAGAAGCATCTTTCTAAAGAGCTGGTTTGATCTCGCTACTCAAATTTTTGTAGAAGTCTATAATGATTCTGGTCCATTTTAAAATCAAAGTTTAATGTTCTTTACAAACAATATTCCCTATAATTTCTTCTTACTATGGCCCTTTCTACTCCATTATAGTTTTTTTTCCATTTTGTACATATAAATACAGCATATTTCCCAGGAGCTCTCTAAATAAAAAAGGAAACATTTCCCCCCTTTATCTCTACAAATTTATTGTTTCAAGAAAAAAGAGAAGCTTAGTCCTAATGTTTCTTTTTCGCTGTTCCATGACTGTAGTATCTTTTCACCACCTCTCCAGAGTAATTGCAATACAATCCCAGGCCTTGATCTCTAAATTTTGATTTATTTCCTCCTGTGATATCTTACAGGATGAAAGCATAGAGAGTCAGGTAGTTTTTTATACAAACATGTGGTGAGATTCATCAAGACAGGCTTCAGACACGGAGTGGGCTCTGTCCTTTCCACTCCTTCTGGCCGTCTGGGTGCTGGTGACCCCCTTTGATGTCTTATCAAGTAGCTCCAGATGGATCCCTCAGCCCTGTGTTTGCTTTCATTACTGTACATTGCTCCTGGCTCAGTGTTCTAATTGGTGTCTTTCTTTTTAAAGAGACATGTATTAGGGCCTTAAGCTATCAGATTTTTTTTCTACCAACTGGTTATTCCAAACGATTAGTTCTCATCCCCATTTGAATGAGCTCTTCATTGAATGTGGAATGCTGGGACTAATGGTACTGGGTGCTTTTTTCTCATGTCCGCTCCCCATCAGTTTTTCAGGGTTTTTCAGATAAACCATTATTCTATTTACAATGACAGTTTAAGAAATATTTTTCCTGGTGTTTCCAGAGAGAGGTGAAGTTTCAACAAAGCTAAGTTCTGGTAGAAAATGGTACTTATGATTTTGGTACTTATGATCATCCTTATGATGTCGAATATAGGAAGCATCCATTAATCACACGATTAGGTCTCTCATGTCCTTTTGGTGAGTGTACTAGTTTGCTAGGGCTGCAGTAGCAAAGCACCACAAATTGAGTGGCTTAAAACACCAGACAGACATTTGTTCCCTGACAGTTCTGGAGGCCAGAAGTCCAAAATCAAGGTGTTCACAGAGCCATGCTCCCTTGCAGGTTTGTAGCGGAGGATTCTTCCTTGCCTTTTCCAGCTTCCAAGAGCCCAGATGTCCCTTGGCTTATGACAACATAGCTTCAATCTCTGCCTCTGTCTGTACATGGCTGCCTTCCTTCTGTGTCTGTGTCTGTGTCTGTGTCTGTGTCAGATTTCCTCTCCTTACCGGTTAAATTGGATTGGGGCCCACCCTAATCCAGTATGACTTCATCCTAACTGAGTAGATCTGCAAAAACCCTATTTCCAAACAAGGTCAAATTCTGAAGCTCCGGGCGGACATGTATTTTGTCGGGACATCATTCAACCCAGTACAGTGGTTGCAGAAAACAGACTTATACAAATTATATTGCAATCTTTCTGTAGGAAGGTGAGTGCTTCCAAATGGTGCTGTGCAATTTGGAACCCCTGTCCCCACTACCATCACCGCCACTTATTTCTTTTATGCATAGAGCTGACATTAAGGAGTAGACTCATTTCAGTCATTTAGATGCTTTTCTGTGAAAATTTTTTCCAAATGCTAGAAAAATGAATGCTTTCAGGAGAAAAATTGATTTGATAAAGTATTATTAAAGTGGAAACAGGAAGAAATAATGTCCTTTACTGGATGAATGCCCTTTACCTGTGAAAGAAAAAACAAACTGTGAACATCTTTTCAAGGCTTTAATTTTATCCATTTTGCCTCCCCTTAGTAGATGACCTAACCTATTACTCGGCTAAAAAGCTGGCTCCAGTGAGCTCCTTCTGCATGCAGAGTTGCCTTTGGGCTCTTCCTTCCTTCATCCCCTTCTCCTCCCCGTTTCTCTCATTTCCATCTCTGAGGAAAGTGCACGTATCCTCACGGCAGAAGCCAATCTTTCCACCTGTACCATTCATCTAAACCCTTTTCCTTCCACTGAGATTTTATTCTTTCAATTTTTCTCTTTTTCCCTTGTAAATTTAATCTTTCTTTCTGTTAGTTCTTTCCCATATGTTAATAAACACATTTAGGCTTCCATCTCCTGACAAACAACATTTTCTTGACTCTGCCGCTAAAATCAATAGTGTTTTCCTCAGTTCTCAACTTTGTTTTATACTCTAAGCAGCATTAAGGCAGCAAAACTTTTTATTCAGCTCTTTTGAACAGAAATCATCCAAAATATATTTATTCTTCAATTTAATTATTGAGCCTTTTAAAATCATTTCTTCAATAATCTGGGTCATCTCTATAAACATCAACTATTTTACTTAGCTGAAATAGAGTCATGTCCTTGAACATGATGGTTCAGGTTCCTCTTTATAAACTTCTGCCACTCTATTGTGATGTAATAGAGTGATGCCCTTGCACACTCCCCAGGCTTCTGCTCCTACACTCAATGTCCCCAATTCTTGCGTTTATGTTTAAACAGTACCTCCCCTGCCTCCATGAGAACTTTAGTTGATACTACCGGTTGGCGTCAGGGCCATTGCCTATAGAAACCCTACTCCCTCTTCTTTCTTGCCATATACAATATTTTAGGATCTTAGAACTTTAACAAAAAAATATATGCCTGGCACTGTTATAGATGTTTTACATATTTTTTTAAATTTCAGAATTTTATGGGGGCACCTATGTTTTGGTTACATAATTTGCTTTTGTACAGTTTAAGTCAAAGTTGTAAGTGTGCCCTTCACCCAGTTAGTGTGCATTGTACGCGTTAGGTGTGAATTTACCCATCCCCCTCCTTTTCATTTTTACATCCCTATAAAAGGTATTATTATTTTTCCCATCTTATGAACAATCCAACAGAGCACTGAGTTTAAGTAACTTGCCCAGGGTCACAGAGCTAGGAAACTGCAGAGCCAGGATTCAACTCAGTCTAATTCCAGAGCCTGTGCTCCTAATAATTACACCACATTGCCTTTAGGCTTCTTTGAACTCAGTTCAAACTAAGAATAAATAGATTCTGAAAGAGAATGAGAGGCACCTTTATGTAAATAGCATTTCTGGTCCTCAGAGCACTCTCTCCTTGCTCTATTCTGCACAGATTGAATTGAAAGATAGACAAGTTCCATATAGGTCAGATGTTTTGGCAACTTTAGTTGTTTGGGCAGTTATGTCAGAAAGAAGTGAGAGAGCTTATTCTATGCTATGAAAAATAGGTCAGTTACAAAGCAGGGGTTCAGAGGTGAAATCAAGTGTTTATTTTCCTCCACATTGGATGTCACTCTCATTGGAAGCTGATTTATTCTCTTTTTCACAGAGGACAAAGAGTAGCTTGCTTGATGGCCCTTGATTTGGAACACACACTTGGACTGCTGCTGGTGGAGTAAATATCGACCATTCATGTCTTCGGCATGCCAGAAGGAAAGTTCCAGAAGAAGAAAAACTCTAGGGAATGTCACCAGTGTTCTTCTTTGCTGCTGTAATATAGAAACTTGTTTCCAAGCAAGACTGATTTAAAGAAAAAAAATTTTGTCTCTTGGTCAAGGAAAAAGGTGTGTACCTTATGTGGAAAGGTGGTACTCTGGAAGGAAATAGACTGAGAGATAATCTGAGAAATGCAACATAAAATATCTGGACAATGCTTCTAACTTAAAGTATAAATGTGGCACAGAACACGTTAGAGCCAGAAGACACTAGCTGGGAGCAATGCCAAAACCAAGAAAATTAGTGAAGCGAAAAAATGTTCTGTAAATGCTGACTGCAGAGTAGGCGCTATCTCAGATTGTTATAATCTCCACAAGACTGATATTTTTCAAATGGCTTTGAGGCTTTGCTAGTTTATTTTGATGACTAACATCAGTTTTTGGAGTGTTTCCTGAGTGTTTACTTATTTTTCTGCTTCAAAAAGAACCCAGAGCATTTTCTTTATAGCAGAGGTGACTATCGCTGATTGAAAAGAAAGAATTCTCTTCTCTTAGTTATTGCTGTGAATGGTTTTATTATAAGACAGCAGCACATTTTGGAGGTCCACAATTTGCTTTATTACAAAACAAGTATGATAGTAGAACTTTCTATAAAATCACATACTTCCAGGATTTTGCAGTCCTGCACCTCATTAGCCTGTCAAAATGAATAGTGACATTCATTTTTTTATATAACAACACATATAATTACAAGTTATAAAACTAGGACTTGAAGTATATAAAGGAAATAAACTGTCCTATATAGCATCAAAATGAGTATGAAGGGTACAGTGGCCTAGTGGTAAGAAATTTTATCTTTCTAAAACCTGATATTGGCAGACATAAATATTTCTACTTCAAATGGTTAGACATCCCCATCTCCTTCCACTGCTTCCTTTCTCTCTCAGCTATGAGAATGCAAGCGTACCTTGACCGACACGGAGTCCCTTGGAAAAAAAGGAATATATTGAAGTTAATTGTTGGTCTATTGCCAAAGTGTCCCTTAGCTAATACAGACTTTCTTAAATTCCAGTGATATGGGCCAGCACCTATTTCCAAAGCTATGCTTAGCTTCAGAGTATTTAAACCTTTTTAGAGATTACATCACTATTCTAAATGAATGTGAGAAGAGGTTGACCAAGATCAAAGCTGAATTGCTTGCATTCCTGTTAGAATTTTAAGTTGGCTTAGTTAGCCTTCTCTCTTTGAATTTGGAAGAGAGCAGTGCATATTGTATGGTCTTGAGCACTTGATTTTATAACTTTGGTTTGATCTTTTGGACAGGATTGTTGTTCCTCTGATCTGATCATCTGAATCAAATTACCTGGCAGAGGATGCGGTCCTGCTTCAGTCGCCATAGTCCTGTACGGGGAGGCTAATGCTTTCCCTGCCACACGTGATTGTGAATATAAACCCAGATGCCAACTGTTGCCTCGTGCTCTGGCTTTCATGCCCGTGAGTTTTGTATTATTTTTTACCCCACATAAACCTAGATTTTAAATCCCATCATTTCAATGCATCTCAAGAACAAAAATATCCACTCACACCAAGCTTTAACACATTTCCTAGCACTTGATTGAAGATTTGAAAGTCATGGGTGAGTGCATTGTCACGGTCCCATTTGTCTCATTTTCTCTTTATTTCTTTCTGTGCCTCACTCTTTTCCTCTTATGTTGCCTTGGAATTCTTCAAACTCTGTTTCTCTATTATATGGAGTATCTCCCTGCTCCCTCCAAGCTTTCATTGGTTTATATCTAGGCCCTGGGGAGCTTCACTTGTATTCTAAGTACCTCTCATAATATTTTTCCAGGAAAGGGTTTTCTCCTCAGAAGAATTACAAAGTCAGCTGTTATAACCTTTAAACATCCTATTATAGGTCATAGCTCAATGACTTCATTGATTGCTTTCCTCCTTACAGCTCTCTCTTCTTGTTTCTTCTTCCTCCTCTTTCCTTTCATTATCTCCCTCTCTTTCTCCATTTCTTCCTTCTTTTCTTTTCTTCCTTCCTACCTTGTGTACCTGATATGTCCTAGATACTCTTCTAGGCACAGAGATAAAGAGGATGTATAAGACATGTCTTTAGTTTCAAGAAGCATCTGCATAGAAGGGAAGACCAAAAAAAAATATACCATGTGGGAGGCAGAGAGAGAGGGGCAGATCTAAAGGTCATTTCATGATTGCTAACTTGGAGGATCGCTTCGATGGAAATGCGATTCATAGAAAACACTAGAGAAGGAGAAGGATTTAGGCAGAAAGGATAAATTTGGTTTTCAATATGATGAAATTTTATGTGCCTGTAAGACAACTCTGAGAGAAATTTAGTTTGGAGCTCAGGAAAGAGATTAAAGCTGGACTATAATTTTAGGAGTCAGCAGTATATGTGGGTGAGATTGCCCAGGGAGGAAAAAGAGAATAAAAAGAAAAAGGCACCAAAAAGGATATAATCTTTAAAAACACCCACATTTTATAGGTAGTCAGAAGAAGCAGAGCCACTAAAAGTAAAAGTAAAAGTAAAAGCAAAAGTAAAAAGTGAAAGTAAAAAAGATTACATGGCTAGAGTTTGGAAATGGATCTTTCCCATCCATTTCCAAACTCTTGCCTTCTTATACCCTTGAGACAATGGACACCATGGATACAAAAAGAGTGATCAGCAAGGTAGGATAAGGACAGAGAGTCATACCTTAGAAGAGAGAAGAGGCTCTTCACGAAGGAGGGAGTAATTGACTATGTACCATGTCTCAGAACATTGAGTTCACTGAAGACTGAAAAGGGACCATTGAGTGAGTCTCGTCTCTTACTTAACCCATTGTTGTAGACCATTCCTTCTTGTTCCATTTCCAGTGAAGGTGGAGGGCAGATGTTCACCACCTTTCTCCCTTTTCTTGCCTACTATTTCTTCAATGTTTCCCATTCAGTTCCATTCTTTATTATTTTGTGAGGCTTCTCAGAAATATATTTGTTTTTTACTTCTATGAAATCTCTATTGAACCTTTCCCTTAACAGAGTCCCACTAGTTGAATTGAGCTAATGCTCCATTTAACCTCTCTATGCTTTTATTAATTCATTCCTCAATAGAATTTGCTTTTTTAGAAGCATGCTGAACTCCTGGACTTGTGGTGTCCTGTGATCACTGGGTTTCTTTTGTTTACATTTCTACATAGGCCAAAGTTAGTAGATCTTAGCATATCATAATTGCAACTGGTTTTAAATGATATGATTACAGGAAACATGCAAGGTTTTTTTGTTTTTTGTTTCTTTGGCTGGAGGGATAGAGTCTGAGTAAATATAATTGAAAAGACAAGACAAAGACAATTATTAAAAAGATTTTTCAGTTAATGGAACTCACACTGAAGGTCTCTATAAGCATGGTCACTTACAAGTAGTCTTTTCAAATTGGCAATAATAAAATGGCTTTCCAGTCCCGCAAGGGCACAAAAGTTGAAGAAATTAAATGCTTATAGATAGCAGAACGTTGTTTTTTCTTAAGTGATAAATTTCTTTGCATCTGACATCTCACAAAAAGTGATTTTATTCTGCTATTTTCTATAAAATATGTGATTGGTTTTATGATCGTTTTACATTATTTTATTACTTTTATAAAGATCCTTGCAATAAATTTCAGTATATTTTTTACAAGGAGAACAGAAAGATAAAATTGCAGTGGGGCTGAAATAATTCTTTCTTCTTAACATCTAAACATTCATTTATATGAGTTTATGTAAAACTTTGTGAACACAAGACCTAAACTTTGTGAGTAGAAGTCTAAGGATTTATTTATGTCCCATCCTTTTTGGGGGCAAATATATTTCTATTCTTGTTAAAGTTGGATGCTAAGGTTCCTATGACCAAGACTCCAGTCCAACCCTGAACCAAGTCAGTAGTGACAGGGAGGAAGCCGCTGGGGCCCCTGGCCCCGATGCTTTAGTGCCTGGAGGTTTTTCTTCAGACTCATCCATCTGGAGAAGATGCACCTGGTAGTAAAGGGCTTATCAATCAGAGTGGGTATGAGTTGCTGGGTTTTTAAAAATAGTTTTATTATAATATTTTTCAAACATACAGCAAAGTTGAAAGAATTTTACAGAGGAAAAATATATAACCACACCTTAATTCTAGCATTTACATTGTCCTATAGGTGCTTTATCACCTACCTGTGTATTCCTTTATTCATCCATTAATCCATTTTATCTTTGTCATGCATTTCAATGTAAATTTCAGACATCAGTGTACATCCCCATAAATATTTCAATATGTATATTATGAGTGAGAATTAAATATTAGCTTATTGTTTTTCTTTGTTGTAAAATTTATACATAATAAAATGTATAAATATTATCAGCAAATTCACTGAGTTTTGACCATTGTATACATTTGTTGAAAGCAAATCAAGGTATAGAATATTACCATACCCAGAAAAGTTTCCTCAGGGCCCTCCCCAGTCAAATCCTAGCCCTATCCCCACGGGAAAATACTGTCTTTATTTTTTCCATTATAGAAAATTAGTTTTTCTATTCTAGAATGTCATATAACATAATAATAAATATGTAGTCTTTTGTTTCTGGCTTTTTTTTCAATTAGTATAATGCTTCTGAGATCCATGCAAGTTGTTGTGTGTATCAGTAGTTCATTCCTTTCTATTACTAAATAGTGTTCCATTGTATGGCTATGCCACAGGTTGCTCATTCATTCTTTTATTGATGGGCCCTGGACTTTTCCAGTTTTGAGTCCTTATGAATAAGTTTGCTATGAATATTGTTGAACAAGTCTCTTTTTTTTTGTAAATATGCACAGATTTACAGAGAAATGTCATTCCTACAATGCTATTGGGTGGCTGGGGTGGAAGTCAGGACCTGACCAAAAGGCCAGGTCTCCAGGACTGGATGTCATGGTCCCTTGGAAAAGATGGGATTGGTAATACAGGGGACTGGGGAGAGGATGGGCAGAAGATTTGCTATGCTACTATTGATTGCAGAATCCCTGGATGTTGCTAATTAAAAATGAAACACATCACAGAAAGGCAGTGTAACTGATATTTACCATTTTTTGAAGTAACACGATGATGGGATTAAGACCACTGGGACTTAGTGATGCTATGTCTGAGGTTGTGAGAGGATAGGAGGTGAAGGAATTGCCTGAACAGAAGCCTGAAATAAGGGCAGATGTTAACTGCCTAGTTGGGGGACATATATCAGCAATCTGGGAGTACAGCAAAGCATGCTCCAACCTCAGAGCCTAAGGGGTGTCATGCATGAATAGCTGCAGGCGGCCTGACATGAAAACTTCTCATGGCTGTAGAGGTAGATTGCCATATGTCAGCCCGAGAGAAGGATCTCAGAGCTTCCATTGTTTGCACAGCGGGCCAAGTTCCTTCTCTCCCTTTCTCTCAACAATGCCTCAGTTAATATAAAACCAGTCTCCCAGTGGAAAGCATGTAGTTACTTTGTTCCTTGATGAAATGGGTCACAACTACTGAAGTTAGAGATTGATATCCATGTACATGACTTAAGCTTGGGATAAAATTAGTTAGTTTACCTTGATCAAAAGGATTGTACCTACTGAAGGATTATGTGTTTTTCACTTCTAGAAAGGAGAAGGAAATTAGCTAGTACACTTTGTGATTTTGGGGGGAGCCCTGAAACCTTCGATCATTGTATCCCGTGATTTTTTCACATGACATCATTGTATTTTGCAACATGGCAAAGAGAATAAAAAGCAAGTGCTGGGTTTCAGTCACCACCACCTTGGCACCAGAGTGTTGGTGGTCCCCTGACTTCCCCACTGTCTTAAATACTATTTCTGTTTCCGTGTCTTTGTTTCATTAATCTCTTGCAACACAGTCTGCCAGGGGACCCTGTCTTTATTGGGGATGTCGCGAACCCCCGATAACACCTATGACCTATGAGGTCATTTATTCATTCAACAAATATTTACTGATGGCCCACTATGTTCCAGGCAGTGTTCTAGGGGTTATAGGTACATCAGTGAACAAAATAGAAAAAAGAAATTCCCTCATAGAGCTTCCATTTTGATCGATGTAGACAGAAAGTGAAGAACATGAATGGGCAATTGTTTGATATATTATGAGATGATATATGTTACGGAGAAAATAATACATGGTGTGGGTGAAATTTTAAAGGGAAGGTCTCATTAAGAAGAGAGCATTTGAGCAAATATTTGAAAAAGGTAGGAAATAAACCATGTGGCAATCTGAGGTAAAAGTGTCATAAGCAGAGGGTCAAGCGCCCGGTGGGTGCACCTCAGGAGTGGCAAGGGGACAACAAATGAGGCTGAACAAACCGAATGAAGCAGAGAGCAGCGGATGAGAGCAGAAAGGCGGTGGGGACCACATCCTACAGGACTCCTGTCTGCTGTTTTAAAGATTTTGGAACTTATTCTGAGTGAGCTATTGATTCTGTGGAGCCGTTGGAAGAGTGATGTGATTGATTAGACATTTCTAGCATGGATCATTCTGGCTCTTGGTTGGGAATAAACTGAAGTGAAGCAAGAATGTGAGTGGGGAGATCAGTAGAGAGGATTTTTTAGTAGTCAAGGCTATAGATGAGTGTAGTTTGGGGGAATTTATTCAAATTCTCTGAGCCTCAATTTCCCTACCTATAAAATTAGGCTAATAATAGCACTTTACCTAATAGGATTATGGGAATTTGGTGTGGGAGTTAGGTGAAACCATGCATGCAAATTGCTTATCATTGTGTCTTTCTTACAGTAAGCACTGAACAAGGTCTCACTGTTTTATTAGTGGCTGAGGCTTCTGCAGGGGCTGAGATTGCTGCAAGAGCAGTAATATAATTGAAAATGAAATGCTATGTTATGGCAAGGTTCTTTTATGTTGGCTGAATTAAGATCGAGATAAAGTATTTTGAAAAAAATGTTAACATGTTGAGTTGGTGTGTGCGTGCGTGTGTGTGTGTGTGTGTGAGATACTGGTATTTCATGTTGGAGGATGTTTGAATTTTATGGTTGGATCTGATTATACCTTGGCTCTAAATTTGAGCATGAGTAAAACCTCTAGGGTATAGTATAGATGTAATGGAACAAAAAGGGAAGCTACCGTAGAAAAAGGACAACTCAGAATTCTTATTTGGAAAGACTACACGGTGTTTGTGCCTGTCTTAGTTGTTAGTGGGTGTTTTCTGAGTCTTTTATGCTTTTATGCATTGTGAATTTATCTTTGCGCCTTGAAATTCTACGCTTTGAAGTTTTGTCTGTACTTCATAAGTAACTTTTCTTGCTTCAGTTATATCTGGTAGCTTATCTCAGTGAATATTTGCCCAACTGTCTCTGTATAAATATTGTAACTCTGCTCAAGGACAAAAGCTTCCCAGAAAACAAATAATAATGAACCTGGGAAGGTATTATGTTAGGAGCTTCTCCAGAAGTAATGGGCTAGACAATCTCAGGAGTATAATATTTAGAAGAGTATGTTTGAGTCAATAGAAATTAACTAAGTGTTTAAAATAGTAAATATTTTATATCTATGACAAATCGGATTTTAAAAGTCATCAAGACTATGGAATTGGAGCAAATAATAAGGTGGTTCATTCTTTGCTCTCAGAGTATAAGAAGAATATGAAGATTTCAGGAAAAATGAATTAGGTAGACAGGAAAAATTGCTCATTAGCGTTAGCTATTCCTGAGTTGTATTATACGAATAATTAAGATGATGAAATAAGCTCAAAGAAATTATATAGGTATGAATTTAACTTCCCACAAATTTAGGAATTCAAAAATATGATTTTATTTTCCTACAACTGAAATCAATTTCTACCCTATCCCATCTGTCTACTGGCACAAATTTAATCATTGTCAGTTTAAGATAAACTTAGTCAATTCAAGAATTTCCTGACCCATTCAGGACTTTCCCCTTCCCATCCTCTCTGAGAGTGTGTATATATTCTCTGGGCTTCCTCCAGTGCCTGGCACCAGATGGGCAGGGCATCTCCTCCTCAACCGTCAACTGTTCCTTCTGGCATCTCTTGCCACCTTCTGGCAGCTGATTCTCAGTTGTCGGTACCCCTCCTCAGGTGAAAGCTAAAATATGACTTATTTGTTCTTTATATACTTTGTAATGCTTCTTCTGATGCAGTGTATGCTACTAACTTAGTAGGAAACATGTCTTGATATGACAAGAAAATGATATGGTATAATAGTACGTCTCTGAGATGGTTGGCATCACTTCCGTCCTTACCTACACATGCATACTATTCCCTTTGTAAGTGATAGTCTATTTCACCCTTCTCCCCTTGAAGCTGAGTTGGCCCAGTTGGCTTTCTTGATGAATAGCATGAGCAATAGTGATATTCTGAGACTTCCAAGGCTAGATCATAGGAAGTATCACAGCTTGTGCATGGACCTCTGGGAAGGCCGCTTTCTAGAACACTGTCGGGGAACCCTGAGCTGCTACGTAAGGAGACTGCCATTCTGGAGAGGCCACATCACATGTGGGCATTCTCAGCTGAGCCCAGCGAGCGTTTCATCCATACCAGCCAGGGCATTAGACATGTAAGTGAAGCTATCTTGGGTCCTCCAGATGAGCCCATTCACAAGCTGAATATCACCAAGTTACATCTATAGATACTATGTGGAGCATAAAAAGTGCTCAGCTGTGTCTGCCCAAATTCCTGACCCACAAAACCAGGAGAGATAATAAGTTAGATGCTTTAAGCCACTAAATTTTGGAACAATTTGTTAATGTAAAAACCAGGAGTGGGGCAGCACATTAATTCATATCTCACATTTTTATCCTACGGAGTCAGTACAGTGAAGTTGCTAATGTTGCATTGTTTTCATATTCCTTTGAGCATTGTGACCCATTGTCAGGGAAGGGGGTCTCTTCTCCAGAGAACAGGGTCTGGGCCATGATTCTTCACTTATCATGCTCTGCTGATTTCGTGTGTCACCACTTACAGACTTTCCACAAAGACTTTCTTCGAAAACTTTTACCAGAGTTCTTTCTTGATCAACATCCATTCTGCTTTGCATCTGCCCCCTTAGTTTCTTTGTATCTTTTGACTGTTAACTATTTTGCAAAGTGCTCTATCTCTTTTCTTCTGTTTCTTTGGGCTCTGAAAAATCCCAAGTCATGGACAATCAACCTAAATCAAGTGACCCTGTAAGTGTGCTTCTGATATAGGACTCTCTGTTCTGTGCCACTGGTCTATTTGTCCATCCTTGGGCCCAAATCACACTGAACTAACTCTACCCTTTCAATCCTCTTCTGATATGTAACTTGATCTATTTATTTTCATTGTTTTTGTTAATTTTCATTGAAGTATAGCACACATACAGAAAAGGGTACACATCTTAAGTGCATATCTCTACAAATAACTTTTAAAATGAACATACCTTTGTAACTACCACCCAGATCAAGGAATAGAACATTTAGTAGTATCCAGAAACCCTCCTTTTTCCAGGCTTCCACTCATTATCCCAAAGTATTCAGCATTTTGACTTTTATAACCATAAATTAGTTTTGACTGGTCTCAATTTTATGTAAATGAATTCATGTCATATGTATCCTTTTGTGTTTAGGTTTTTTCATTCAACTTTCTGTTTGTGATATTCATCTGTGCTGGGCTTGTAGTAATTATTTTTTCATTTTAATTGTATAGTATGCCACTGTATGAATGTACCAATTATTCATCCATGCAATTATTAACAAATATTTGAATTGTTTACAGGTTTTAACTAAGTGTAGCCAAATATGAATATTCAAGACTATGAATAATCTAGTATGTGACATATGTACCCATTTTTTGATATGTATTTTGAAGTAGAATTAAAGGATCATAGAATATATATATATTCATCTTTGGTGACACTCTCAAGCCATTTTCAGAGGCATTTGTGCCAATTTGCACACCCACCAGCAATAATGAGAATTCTTGTTATATCATAGCCTGATTACTACTTGGCTTTGTTTTTCTTTTTTAACTGTTAGCTTCTCTGGTGTGTTGTAGTAATTTTTATTATGGCTTTAATATTTATTTTCTGAAAGTAAAATGATATTAAACACCTGTTCATGTGTTTAGAACCATTTGATACCCTTTCTGTGAAGTGCCTGTTTAAATCTTTTTCCCATTAAAAAATTGAGTTGTCTATATGTTTCTTCTTGATATATAGGAATTCCTTATATATTATGGAATAGAATTCTATCTTTGGAAATATGGTTACAAATATATGCTCACACTTTATAGCCTACTTTTTTACTCTCTTAATGGTAATTTTGGTGAGCAGAAGCTCTTAATTTTAATGAAGTCTAATTTATCAATCTTTTCCTTTACAGTTATTGCTTTTCTGCATCCTAAAATCTTTGCCTACTCCAAAGTAATTGTTTTCGTTTTCTACTGTTGTTAAATAAACTTAGCAGCTTAAATAACGTTATCTCACAGTATCTATGGGTCAAGTGTGAGCATGGCTTACCTTGGTCCTCTTCTCTGGTCTCACGAGGTTGAAATCAAGGTGTTGGCTGGGCTGAGTTCTCATCTGGAGACTTGACTGAGAAGAATTTACATCTAAGTTCATTCAGTTTGTTGGCAGAATTAAGTTCTCTGTGTCCATGTGGCTGAGAGCTGTGATTTTTGCCAGCTTTCAAGCCAACCAGGAAAGTTGCTCTTCCAGGAAGGCCCTAGTCCTTCTTTTAAAGACTTTCATCTGATTGAGTTAGACAGGGGATAATCTCTCTTGGGATAGTAACTCTAAATCAACTTATTTGAAACTTTAAGTACATTTGAAGTTCTTTCACCTTTGCCATATCGTACTGGTTAGAAGCAAGTCACAGGTCTTACCTGCACTCGTGTATGTTTACATACACGATGTAAACACCGGAAAATAGGAGCCGAGGGGGCGCTATAGGGCCCGTCCCCATAGTCTGGAAGATTTTTTAGATGTTATCTTCTGGAAGTTTTACTATTTTACATTTCACATTTAGTCTCACAATCTGTTTGGAGTTGGTTTTTATGTGAGGTAGAGATTAAGATTCATTTTTATTTTATGTGAATAAACAACTGACCCAGTATAATTTATATGTCATACATCAACTGAATATATACGTTTGCTTCTTGTGAACTCAAAAGCTTGATCTGAAGCTTTTAAACATAAGGGGGACAGCTTTATTAACTATTTAAAGCATTATATTAATACATGTTTTAATTACAGATCATAAATAATAATTAGTAGGGGTGGGGAGATTACGCCCTGAAGCCCAGACGCATCGTTGGTAAATAGAATGTGAATTGTAGTATATGGAGTACACGTTAGAATAGGCTATTATGTCCTAAGAATTTCTAAAACTT
This sequence comes from Propithecus coquereli, assembly GCF_000956105.1. NCBI lineage: Eukaryota > Metazoa > Chordata > Mammalia > Primates > Indriidae > Propithecus > Propithecus coquereli. Next base: position 2,238,139 of record NW_012143301.1, on the reverse strand, counting down.
TCTGCTGCCATTTTTGTACGAGGAAACACATGGTACAGCCTGTATATGGTCTAGGTTTATTTGGTTAGCTAAGGAATCAGGGGTATGATTTATCATTTCTATTTTTAGAGCTAATTATTTTAACTTTAGCACTTTCCTTGTCATATTGATAAGCATTTTGCACAACATGAGCTATTAATAGCTACCATGGAAAAGAGAGGATTGGTGGTCAAATCAATGTGGGATTCTTTTGATACTATCTCCTCTGTTAGAGATTCACCACATGCATGAACATATTAAGGGCTTCAGGAAGTCTGAAAGTTAAGATATATATTTATTTGTAGTTTGGATTTCTTCCAAACTTTTGGGATGGTGAAGCAGTTTGTTTCCCCTATAGAACACTTATATGCTGAAGTACTCGTGTTCCAAGGAAAAAACTTAGGAAACAGTTGTTTAAATCCATAATTTATTATCCTATTGTTGCTCAGAATTGCCTCCTCTTGTTTCTGACATTTCTAATCAAAATAGTTGTATTTATTTCTATCATTTCTTATCCACTGCTAGAGCTGGTTTTCTACCTGGATAAGTTGGGGAAAGAAATTAATTTTTGCTGTGTGTTTATTCTAGCTTAGTTGAAGACATTATAGAAAAATTACACTTTGTATTTTTATCAGAAACTTAAAAAAGTGTGTTGACAGAAAAATTTATTGTTTCAGGAAGTGTACTGATTAGTAGTGGCTTAGTTCATACTGCATAATCCTTTTCATGTTTATTGCTTTAAAATTTGTGTAAGTAATCCATGATAATATGCTCATTATTAAAATGAAATAGCTATTTTTAGAATAAATAAAAATTTACCATTCACTAAAGATAATTTCTGTTGTCAGTTTGAATTCTTTAGGGGCCTTTTAAAAATGCATTTAAAAATATTTACTTTATGGCTTTTGAGTTTTATGCCACATGTAGAAATGCCTCCCTTATCCTGTGGTTTTAAATAAAATAATCACATACTTTCTCTTTAACAAAGGTGGCCAGAAAGTCTAGAAGCACAAGTAAATGTGCATTAAAAATGGCATATTGATATTATATTATAATAAATATGTTCAATGACATTGCATGATATGTTCAATGTGTTGTCCCTCGTTATTGCCACATAGTTCAATACACTACCAAGTTGCAACAAATGTGTGCGTTGACACGGTGTTTCCATCAGTTCCTGAACATGCATCTATAATGTGCTATTTGTGTCTCTGATTTTCACTGAATAAAACTGTGCCTTTATACACAAAGAGTGCAATGCGCACCTGAAGAATGGACATATTTGAAACTCGGACTTAGGGGGGAAGGAGGGGCAAGGGCAACATACATAACCTAAACATCTGTACCCCCATAATATGCTGAAATTAAAAAAAAAATATTTGAGCTTTGAAAAAAAAAAACTGTGCCTTTAGTATATCGCAGAAGATATTATCAAAGAGTTTCAATCTGTTTATCTATCTATCATCTCCAAACTTTAAAACACTCTGTACTTTTGTAGAAAAACTTTTTTTTTTAACATTATTTTCTTTAATCCATCTAGAATTCAGTTTTGTACCTAGGATGAAGATAGAATCTATGTTTACTTTTTTTCCAAAAGAATGGTCAGTTGTTCTAATGCCTTTAATGAAGCATTCCACATGGTATCTGTGCAAGCCCATTTTAGGGTAGAGGATAAAGATTTTTGAGTCATCCTTAAAGAGATGAAAGTTGAAGATGTGAAGGAGGAAGAGAGTAGACACAGGGAGGGACAAAGCATGCTATAGTCAACCTGATGACATATTTACATTTAGAGGAAGAGAGCAAGAAAAGGAGTTATCCAAGAGGTAGGTAGAAGGACCCAGAATGGTGCCATGGGAGTATGCATTAGGGAAGTTCAAGATGGGGTAGGGCAGGAGTAACCAGTGCGGAAGCAAGATTCTGGGTTCAAATGGGCGAAACAGAACATTTGACACATTAGTTATACAGTTAATTGAGTTCTGTGGTACCACTGTGATATAACTGGCTTTTGGATTATTTTAGACTATCTATGATTTATTCCTTTGTTTCCATCCATGGACATGGATAATTTTGAGTTAACTCTAGACATGGTCTCTCTCTGGGTAGTAAGGTGAAATTTTCTAAGCAACACATTTTAACATGTAATTTTATTAAATTTGTATTTGTATGGTATATTTGAAAAATATTTTCAATGAAAACCAAGTGAACATACAGTGATATAATGTGTATGAAAGAGCTTTCAAACTAAACAAACTGTAACCGTAAAAGATGTGATTTGTATATGGAAACGTGTGGTGGCTGTTCCTTATCCACTTGGTTAAAATGCAGTGCACACTTGGCCAGCCCTCTTAGCATCAACGTGTTTGTCGGCACCACAGTAATGCTCTGCAAGACGTTTTAAGCTTGCAAATTCTGTGTTTTCGTAAACTAGTCATTTCTAACGCTTATTCGTGACTCACTTTTTCCTATTTCCCTCCTGAAAAAGAGGTTAAGGGGGTAGTGAATTCATCCCGATTTAGTTTGGACGTACTGTTTGATCAGCCTGTAGCCGTGCCACGAAGGTGATAATCACTGTATAAATACATAGCAACACAGCACCGCACTAGCCCTTACCAGCTGTCCTGGAAGGCAGCCAGTCTGCAAACGGCGCCGTGTGTGCAGCTCTGCCCGGCTGCGAGCTGGCGGAGGACGGATGCTCAGGACCCTAGAGCAGCTGCGCGATGGCAAGATGTGCGAAGAAACCTCCACAGAGGCATTCACCGAGAAGCCCATCCTGAAATGTTGACATGACACAGAGGGTACTGCCACCGGTGATGAATGAGGGGTACTGTCACCGTGTCATGGGCTGACACGGTGCACGGCAGTGCCACAGAGGTGGCTCATTTTGATTCAAGGTATTGAGCAGCATGCCAGGCTAGGAAAATGAGCAGCAGTCTCAGGTCCTGCATTGGTACCTGCAGTCAGAAAGCCAGGCTTGACCAGCTAAGCTCTCTGTTTGGAGCAGTTTGCAGATTTTTTTCCTAAAGCTATATCCATAAATATGGAAATTAGCATTGCCAACATTGTTAAAATCATACATGAAGGGAGATTATGCACATCCACAAATCATACTAATAAATACCAGTTAATGCTTATGCACTGGATGCTGTCCTTAAACATCTTCCAATCTCTCTCCTGATTTATTTTCTTCATAGCCTCATCTTTGCCAGATATTTTATTATATATATTTATTTTGTTAGAGGTTGTTTCCTTCCTATCCCCTACCAAATGGAGGTTACAGGGGGTAGGGTCTTGCATAGTCTTTTTTCCTGCTGTGTCCCAAGCATCAGGAATAGTGCCTGAATGTAGGAAGCCCTCAATATATATTTATTGAAAAAAATTTAAAAGTTTAGTCTAGTATATTTCTAGTGATATCCCAAAATATTAGATGCTCAAAACATCAGTTTAGAATTAAAAATGTGCTCATTTAATGAATGGTAATTTTCTTGAAAGAGATTCCTAAATAGCTGACTTTTATAGTATTCAAAATATGTAATGCCATATTGTATATGGCCATATTTCTGATGGATTTATCAGTTAGCATTAAAAATTTAGTCAGTCAATTAATTGTTTTCTGTGTGCTGTCAAATAACAGGTTTTAACTAGATTTTCCTCCTCCCCTGTCCATTCCTCCCATCTTGCTGTGGAGAAGATGTTGTCACAACAGGAAAGCTTGCCTTCAAGTCACTGTGAATACATTGATAATAGGAACAGAATTATCTACTTCTTTTCATAGATTGGGTGTTTTTATGTGCAAAAGATGAATGAGAAAAATATAAGTTTTTCTAGGTAGAAAAAATAAAATATTTATAATTATGTAAAGCGGAAGTAGTTTGGGTGTGGCTGGGAGGTGTTCAAGCAGAGATGGGCTAAACTCTGTCATGGAGAGTGAGGGTGGCAGCTGCTCCTAAGCCAGCCTGGGAATCGGCATCATTCAGGGAACATTAATAAACAAGCAAATAACCTCCCCCTGCAACACACACAATATAGAGATACATAGAAAGAGATTTATTATGGGATCAGTTCACTGCATTCGGAGGCTGAGAAATCCCACAGTCTGCTGTCTGCAGCTGAAGGTCCAGGAAAGCCTGTAGTTCCGGTCCAAGCCCAAAAGCCTGAAAATGAGGAGAACCAATGGTGTGAATCTCAGTCTGAGCCTGAAGGTCCAAGAACTAGGAGCATTGTTGTCTCAGGGAAAGAGAAGATTGATGTCCCAGCTGACGAAGAGAGAGCAAATTTGTCCTTCTTTGACCCTTTTTTCTATTTGGGTCCTCAACGGATTGGATGATGTCTACCCATGTTGGGGAGGGCAGATCGTCTTTACTCAGTCTAGCAATTCAAATGTAATCTCTTCCAGAAACACCCTCTCAGACACGCCTAGTAATAATGTTTCACTAGCTTACTGGGCACCTCTTAGCCCAGTCACATTGACATAAAATTAACCATCACATCCCCTATTCTGGAGATTCTAACTGAGCACATCTATGGAATAAGCACTGGATTTAATACTGAAAACAAAATAAAATAATGCACCAGGCGATTGCAATGCACATAAAGTGTTAGGAACCACATAAGGCTGAGATTCAAATTTCAGATGGAAAGTTGGCCTGGATCTGCTTTCCTCAGGTATCACCCGAGAGCACTTGTACTATTTAGACAAGGGTTTTCCCATGGGGAATTCTATTTTGGATTATTGAGTTGGGACCCAATAACCTCTGTCAATTTATAATTTTTAAAAATTTTTAACAAGGTTCCAATGATTCTAATTTGCAGGCACATTTGAGAAACAGTAATCTAAAAGATCTCGAGATCTCATTCAGTCCTCAGATTCTGTGATTATTCAAAAATTCTCTATCTGTATGTGGACCAGCCTTTAACTGATTTTTTTGAGGGGTATAGGGAGTCATATAACTAAATTCATAGATAGTAGCTTATAAATTGGGCAGTTTATGCCTGGCTTAAAAACACATGAGCAAATAAAGAGTGCTCGTTGCATGCAAACTTCACGGTGGAATGACATGCCCTGTGGATCACTGGGCCCAGTAACGTTTTTCATTTGTTTTCGAGCACGCTCTATGGTCCTGAGGTCTGTGGTGTGCAAAGGTTAAACTCAACAGCTAGAAAAATGATGACAGTAACAAAGTTTAAATAACAAAAAAGCCTAGTGCATGAAAACCAATCTTCAAATCCTATAAAACTACCAGTGCCAATTCCTCATTATATTTTTAACTACATCATGATTATACAACTTGAACTACCCTGCAAGTCGAAAAACAAATAGCCAGAACTTAGGGTAGTGTTTCCCAACAACTGTTCTGCTTTGAATTTTCATCTTATTTATTTCTTTTTTTCTATGTATTTCAAGTGAATTAAACAGAGGATTTTAATTAAGAAAACAGTGTTTCAGAGCCCTATTCGCTTCTCAGATGCTGTACTCCATGGTCTAGTAAGTACTTTAATGAGTTGTAACACTGTAAGATGTTTCCAGTTCCTTTACATCCTAAACTCCATCAGCATATATTTCTGCCAGACTTTCAAAATGGATTCCATTTCCCCAAAATTGATATTTTTAAAAAGAACTTAGTGAAAGAGTTTATTCCTATTCTACTTTTTTAAAGTGCCCGATTTAAGGGATAAGCTATTCTTAACTCCAAGTAGGATTGAACTAATTTTTTCCCTAGCTATTTTACATAGATATTCATACTGCAAAAGTATCTTTAGGTAACTATTTTATCTCAATTTTAGGTTTCCAGGTACTGCAGACAATAATTACAGAAATATGGAATTTTGGAATTTGAAAGGATTTTCAATATAATTTATTATAAGCTTCTCAATGTTCAGGTGTGAGAATGAGATTCTAAAGGACTGAGTGACTTTCTCAAGGCCATTTTACTTCATGGGAAGCCAATGCTAGCACCTGGGAATTCAGAAGCCAGGTTCTAAGTTGTTCCCAACTCATGTATGGACTCTAAGCACCTTCACCCTGGCAAGACCTGTTGCTTCTGAATTATTCTTTTAAATTATTCAAGAAAATCATTATTGGTTATTTTGAAAACAAGGTAATTTTGCTTATATGCTATGTGCAAATATATTTTTATGTACAGGCATAGTAGTAATATCCATCTCAACACTCATAGGCGTGTAGTAATAAAACAACTCTGTAGACCCAGACTTAGAGATGATTTGCTTCAAGAAGTATATGCCTTTTGTGTTCTCTCTTTTCCATTTACTCTCCAATTTTTATACCTCAGTTCAAGCATCACTTCTTCAGGGAGCCTTTCTTTGAACTCTCTTAGCAGGTTCAGGAACGATTGTTATATGTTTGCACAGTACTTCTTAACCTTCCGTTGCAGCACTTCTAATGACTGATTTTATGTTTATTTGTGTTATTACTTAACTAATGTCTACTTCTACCCCACTCTAGACTGACTATAACCATGTGAGGGCTGGGCACCTGCTGTGGCCTACAGTTGACACACCTGGCCCCAGTGCCTGGCTCAGCATCCAGAACTGTGCATTCTTAGCATTTGTAGAGTGAATGAAGAAATGAGTGAAATATCCTCTCTCTAAAATTGATGTGTACTTCACATCATTTTTCTATTTCCTTCCTTCCTTCCTTATCACATTTATGAAAATTAATTTTGATTTGTAGTTCTTACTCCTTCCCCTCCAATCTGCTGCGAATAGGCTTTATTCTGAGCATTTTCAAGTGGTCCCTGGCTGGGGCTCTCCTTAGTAGGGTGTTCCAGGGCAGGCTGATCTGCAGGAATACCAAAGCTTCCTGGTGTCCTGGAACTAAAGAGAAGGTGGGAGAGGACCACTCTTGATAGCAAGAGTGAGAAGCTCCACAACACTCCTAGCAGAACTTTAGCCAGTGACGACAGCTCATCATTGCTCAGGATGGATCCTCAACATTTATTCCAGGGGCTGTGCCCAACATTTAAAGATGAGAGTTCTTGAGGTTTTTCTTATGTACTCACAAAATGAAAATATTTGCCATTTTATCTTGCCTTTGAGGAGATGACCATTTCCTCAGAGGGTTGGGGACACTCCATGGGGACAAATGAGATAAGTCACAGGGATCCCTTGAGCAGAGAGAGGTGGATGAGTCCCTGGAAAGGGAGTGAGGAAGCCAGCATGATAACTAGGCTAGTGAGGAAAGGTAGAGGGAAGGGCTGGTGCCATCTAATTAAGGGTTGGCAGATGATACTACTCTCCACATTCTGGTCCCAAAGCAAGGGCCAGAGGAAGGTGAGTAAAGAGCATCCTCAGAAACAGTAGTTGTCCCCTCTTGCTTGGGGAATTGAGAGACCTCTGCCTGCCTGGATGCATACGCACACTTCCTGGAGTGTCAGGAAGAAATGCCACTCATACTTTCCAGGTGGTGTCACCTGTGAAACACCATCTTGGGGCCCTGCCCTTAGTGCACATGTGCTTTGGATAAAAGACTGAGTTCCTACATTCCAGGAGATGATTAATGGAGAGAGTTAGCTATCTCTGCAAGGGATTGCAGAGATTTTGTTGAGAAGATGAACCACGGTAGGTATGACCCTTCTTCATTTTGGAGGCTGTGAAAGTTGGGCCTGGATTTCAGAGCCTAGACCCACGAGCTGCCCCTGCCATGTGCAGACAGTGTGAAATCTTGGGAGACATTTTGAATGCAAGGTGGCTTCCTGGGCTGTGAGGGCAGCTGCATCAGGAAATAAGTTATATTTTTGGTCTGTATTAGACTTTTGGTCATCTACACACTCTCTGTGAAGCTTTGTGAGAGGTTACAGCCTGATCTGAGCTGTGCTGTGGAGAAGTAAAGGAATTTCCCATTTCCTGATTCAGTAAAGTAGGGTGGGTAGCCCTGCCCCTTCCTCAGGGTGGTGGCAATAGCTCCTTCAGTTGAGGCTTTTGGGACCTAGCAGGGTAGTCCCCAAAGGAGGCTCACTGACAGCAATGTTGACATCATGAGGCCTGACCAGGAAGCGGGAGGACCCACTGCTGAATATGCACAAAAGCACAGAGTGATAACAAGGCACAGATGGGCTCCAGAAATGAGTCATTATGTGTGTATTAAATAGGAATATGACAACCTTGTGCTGATAGGCCAGTGAAGAATAGACATTCTACTTACACGTGAAAAGACTGGAGCTCAACATATGAATTAATTTATCTGATACACAGTGTCAAGAGGAGTGTGTCACATTTTATTCATAATAGTAGCTAATGTTAATTGAGCACCTACTAGGTGCCAGGCACTACTCTGATGGCTCCATTAAATTGCAATCCTCATAGGCAGATACTTTTATAATCTCCACTCTGCAGATGGCACTTTCTTGCACAAGTAAGTAAGTAAATACATTAGAATATGAACCTAGGGGGTCTGACTCCAGCACGGTGCTCTCGGTCATTACCTATACTTCCTTTCTACATTGATCTGAATGTGACAGCATAAGCCACTTCCATAGACATAGTGACAAACTCAGTTTTGGCTTGGGTGTTTATTTAAATAGCCCACTCAACAACACACCGCCTCCTTGCCATGCTGGCACCATCTAGCACATATGGAAGAGTTTCCATCCCAGGCCAGTCACCTCTCACTATGCTAATTGCTCAACAACTATAAGCACAGCACTGGTCAACACCCACATGTGTACGGCATGCAGGCACACACCCTGCCCACCTTGAAAATCCTCCTCATTCATCCTCTGTCCTTGTTTCTGTTTTCTCAACCACTTTCACTCCTGAATGGTGCCATTCTTTCTTGGAGTTCCTTACATGGCTCTGCAGACTTTTATCAGTCTGTTTCATGGACTCCCTGCCCTCCTCCTCTTCCTGCCTTTCCAATGTTGGTGTCCCAGGATTCTGTCCTCTTTCTACCTCTCTTGTCACTGTCTAAGCTCTTTTTGGGTGCCCTCAGTAACTCCCATGGTTTCAGCTATGACCAGGATGTCACAAATCCCAGTTTTCTCTCTCCTTACACCTTTTTCTGTTCTGGGGTTTATTGAAATTTTACCAAAAAAGACATGTGAAATGTGGTCTTTTCCCTCCAAGATATTTTAACTTAGCTGCTACAGATTCCATATATCAAGTGGAAACAAATATTGCCCTTATATCTGTGTTTAACTGTTCAAAGTCTTTTGAATTTTGGTTGACTTTAGTATATGATAATAAATATTTTGTATTGCATTTAAATAATAATTATGTTAGATGTTTAATGTGCACATTTAATTTTTATTGGTAATAAAAGTCATAATATTGAAGTAAGAATTAAAACCACTTCAGGGAACATAGAAATATTAATAATATTTTAGTTACTTATATTTAATAGAATTATTCTTTGAAATTACCTTGTCACAAAAATTAAAGCATAAAATGAACTTACAGACAGGCAGCTTTTAAAACACATTTATACATAGAAAAAATTTAGCCAGTTACATAGGCACAAACTTTGCTTATATGGAAAACAAATATTTCCTCAGTAGCCATCTGTAAGTATAGTTACCAACAGAAAATGAAAAACTGTCCTTTCTTTAGCCTCTAGATACATCTAGAGGATTTTCTTTCTTTTTTTTAAAATATAAGAATAAGTTAATGCTCCTCAGAATTTTCTGTCAATAGTTTACCCCTCTGAAGCTAAACTGTTAGAGAAAAGGTGGCTATAGAATTATTCAGATAATTCAGGAAAATCTTATTTCCATACAAAATACTTAGTTTAGATCATCCATGTTTGGGCTTCATTTTTTCTCAAAGGTTCAGCCTTAATTTTTTTGTTTTTGTTTTTGTTATTTACAGATGATTGGGGCATAGAAGACAACTGAAGGACAAGGCCCAGGATATAAGTCAACCATTCCCACGCGGCATCACCATGTGCCAAAACGAAAGACTACAGGTCCTGAAACATTCAAGTCACAATCTATGGCATCTTTATATATTACAATAAATAAGACAACACTAACTATTGCACAAATATGCAAAATAGCACTGTTCTGGCTCCCCGAAATCAGGGAGGCAAATCTGCTTTCGCTCCAGGCGTCCACATGATCACAGCGATGGCCTCGTAAACAGATAGAGATGTGGACAGAGCCATCTGTGCAGCGCTGCAGACCAGTACAGAGGTCTATAGAAAGGGTGGAGCCCGAGGCATGCCCACCGAGCACGGACAGATCCGTGGCCCCAGCCATGCTTACTGTTTCTGAATCAAGACTTACATCTATCTGATACATCTGGATGCCTTTTTGAGTCAAACCTACAGGAAAAGGAGTTCAGAGATGTTTAGCTGGCTCAGCTGTTCGGAGCAGCTGTGAAGTCAGCTGTGACAAAGACGTCTCAGAGCAGGTGCACATATTGCTGAGAAAACGAGGCTCGACAGTAAGTAGAATGTGATTGGCTGGTTTGATGGACGGTAACAGTAAATGGAATGTGATTGGCTGGTTTGCTTGACAGTAACAGTAAATGTGATTGGTTGCTTTGCTCACCGAAGTGTTGTCTTCTTCATTGGTTGATGGGGTATACCAAAGCTAGGAAAGAAAAGATAAAGGAAGAAGAGAGCAGGAAGAAAAAGAGAAAAATAACCCTAGAAGAGATGAAGAACCTCCGTCGAAAGGAGTTCTTAGAAGCCGCAAGAGTGGAAAGAAGAAACATTTCCAAAGCAGAGGAGTGAAGTGGTTATGAGCTTGGTGTATGAAGCTAGACCGCCTGATTTCAAATTCCAGCCTGAGCACTCACTGGTTTATGACCTTGGGTAAGTTATTTCTCCTGTCTTTGCCTCAGTTTCCTCATCTATAAAATGGTAATAATAAGTCTTTACCTACTAGGGTTGTTGTGGGATTAAATGCTCTGAGGAAATCACCACATATTTGTAGTATGTAAACTAGAAATTAGAAAGCTACATTTTTTATGTCAGAGAATCTGAATTTAACAGTTACAAATGAGGGTTTATA
>NW_012143301.1:2223720-2226597 GCF_000956105.1 Propithecus coquereli | reverse complement strand
GTTCTCCTGATGTTGCTGACTTTCTGCAGCCTGGTCAGGGATATTATTTAATGTCTCAGTGGTTTGTCCAGGGCGTCTGCCCTAGGTTGCTTTATTCTTCAAAATGGGATCCCTCACCCCCACCCCCATAGCAAGAGTGCAGGTTAGCATCCTCACTGATTTTTTTCCTCTTCCTCACAGTTGTGGAAACTTCTGCATCTACGATGATCCACCATTAGGGGGGTGGGGACTCTACAGGCACTTGCCTCAGCTATTTCTACACTTTTGTTAGGAAGCCATGTTGGGAGCGGCACCATGAAGAAACTAGAGTTTATCCGAGAGGCTTATACAGGGGAAGCAGGGGAAGCAAAAATGTCTTCTCCTCTGAGATGTCCCACAACACGTGTGTGTGTTTCAATCGGCCTCCCGTCACACAATAACTTTTTCTGCAGACAGTGGGGTTGGCCTCAGTTGTAGGGGAGGAGGGCAGGAAGTCCCTTCAAAATTATTTACCCTACATTTCTTTCTCTTCTCTTCCTTTTTCTCAAAGAGAAGCTTAGCCATTGGGGGAATTTTCCTTAGCACATATCTTCTCTTCTGTGCTTGATAATCTGCTATGTAAAGATTCTCCAAACTTTGCTTCTTGATATTGGAAGAGAAGTTTTTGGAAATTACGGGGTGTTTTGTGTGTGTATGTGTGTGTGTGTGCATGCTTGTAGGGCTGGAGGCATGGGTAGGGGCGCTTTTGCTCAAGGAAACCAGGCTTTCAAGGCTATTTTCTCACCATGAATTTAACACATTTAATTTAACTCTCAAATCTGAACAATTTCTTTTTTCTAGGTGTTATGGATTCTACAGCAAAAGCAATGAAAATACTTGATTTACTGTTTGAGAGAGCCATAGGGAATTAAAATACATGGTTATATTATTTTCAAAATATTATAGCCATTACATATATATTTAGTTCAAAGTTACTTTCTGAATAGATTTCCTTTTTGTGGTCTTCAGGTTTTGTAAAATTTTTCTTTAACTGTTTCAGTGTAATTTCAGCCATGATTTGGACCACAGGGTTTGAACCAGAGCATTAAATGGGGAACAACAATATTTTCTAACCCAGCCCAGGATGGTGGGAGCCTTGGAATTAAGAAAAGGAGAAGGTGATTCCAGAGGGAACAGAGGTTGGATGTGATGTCCAGCTGCTGTCTTTACATGAGGAACCTTTTTCCAATCCCAGCCATGAATATTCTGGCATTTATTTTGTTAATAAAGGAGGTTATTCGTATCCAGAAAGATTTAATATCTGGCAATATTTTTACTATTTTTCTGACTGCTAATGTTCTCCCTGTGTGTTACACTGGCTGTGGAATGCAAAATATGCGCTATTACACAGACTAGAAGATATTGTTATAGAGGAGATTTCATATGAAGGTTGATCTATCATGTAGACATTCTACAGGATTTTAAATCTTATTATATTGTTAAAGATGACATTTCATTGTGGCTTCTGCCTGGCATTCTGTTAAAATTCAAGCATTAATGAGAACTTGGAGAAAATTGTAGCCTGTTATGTTTGTAGAAGTGTGTTTTTCTGTTGATGAAAGGAAATTTGGAGATCTTTGTGTAAGCTGTCTCCAAAATGCTGTAGCTTGTATCTTTGTGATAGTCTTCCCTCCCCTTACCCTCTCGTGCCTCATTTCCACTTGTCACCACTCCTGACCTAGTAGGGGAGGGGGAGGGTGTTGTTTTCCCTTTTTCCCTTTGACTCAAACAGACACACACTGTTTTTCTGAATTCACAGTAATGAAATTGGAAAGAATATTTAGATAAGAATTTTCTATGGCCTAACACAGTAACTTGCTTTTCAGCTATGGCTTCCTCATGTTCAGCCTGGCTTCTGAGTTTCCTTGTCTAATTTACACACTAGTGATTAATTTAAGAAATCTTAAAATAGTCCTCCAATCTAATGAGAAAATGGGAAGAATTCATTGAAATGGATGACAGCCAACCAGGACAGCTTCTGAGATATGTACTAGGACACACCCATTATTTCCCTTTAGTTGCACTTTTAAAGCTAATAGACAAGAAAGGGAATGAGGAAGGATATCAAGGAGAAGAGAGGTCAACATGACAAGGAATGGGGGTGTCAAAGAAGGAAGCCCATGTGGAATGATCAAGAAAGTGAGCCAGTAAGTATAGTTCTATATTTATAGTATGCGAAAGTTCTAAAACTTTCATAATGTCCCCATGTTTATAAACTTTGTTAATTCCTATTGTCCAACATGAGTCTGTACCTTTAGATCAATTAAATCCACCATGTAGCTAGAGCCAATAAATGTGAACTCTGGGGCTTCCCCATATTGTTCATATTTAATGTTTCAGATTCTTTCTTCTAGAAGATTCTCATATTTCTGTCCCATTCATATCCTGATCCTACATTTATCTGGATACTACCTTATTTTTTGTTTTGTTTCCTATGCTTATCCATTGGACCTGATCAGTAGTGCAGCTTCTTGACTTTTTTTTTTTTTTTGCAGTTTCAAGTTTTTATTCTGCCAGCTTAAAACCAGAGGAAAAGCTACTCTCTTTTTTTTAATAGTTAGAGCTTTCTTGAGATACAATTCACATATTAAACAGTTTGCTCACTTAACATATACAAGTATACAAGTCAATAATTTTTAGTATATTCACATTATGCAACAATTATCACAATCAATTTACAAAATTTTCATCACCCTGAAACAAAACCTCATACTCTTTAGCAATCATTCCTCATTTCTCCCTAACTCCCACCTGCCCAGCCCTAGACAACTACCAATCTAATTTTTGTTTCTACATCTTTGCCTATTCTGGAAATTTCATATAAATGAAATCATACAATAGTTGGTCCTTTGTGATTTT
>NW_012143301.1:2211984-2223155 GCF_000956105.1 Propithecus coquereli | reverse complement strand
TAGTTGTTGCTTTGCCTTTTCCAGCTTGCCTTTGTCCTTTGTAGCGACTTCTGTCTGTATGGTACCCAAGGCAAGATGATGGTCACTGGTGTGGATGCTGTAACTAGACTTGCTGGTTTATTTACCAGCTTTGATTTGTTAGTGGGTAAACTCAAATACCTTTTAAATATCTCTAAGTGAATTAGAATCCTATCAGGAAAAGGTGGCACATTCAAATTGAATAATTTGGTAAATGTACTGGTTTCCAATGATGGTCTGAATTCTTCATTCTTCTCCCCTTATCCCCTATGATGTGTGACTTTGAAGAGTTTTTCTTGCCATATATCCCCACTTCTTCTTCTTTGGTACTGGGTTAAACCCTGTGATCTTCTTTGGCCAATGCAATATTAGCAGAAGGAATACAAGAAGAAGCCTAAAATGGACTTGTGCATGGAGTTCCTTTTTTTGCGCCTCTTCCACCACCATGTTAGCACGTCTAGAATAACCTCCTGGAGGTTGAGAGGCATGGGGAACAGAGCTGAGGTGGTCTTATAGCTGTCAGACATATGACTGAACCTGACCAAAGATTGACTAGCTTGACTGTCCAGCTGGTACCAAAACATTCAAGCAATACTTATTGTTAGAAGCTGTATTGGTACTGAAGTTGTGTGGGTTTTGTTATATAGAATTGTGACTGTAGCATGAGAATTTAATTTGGGGACTTTTTACAAAGGTATGTTGGTAGAGTTTAGGTAAGCCTTAGTGTAGGAGTAGTAATGGCAATATATGCTTACCATGCCTATGTCTGCAGGGGCAAGGGGAAAAAGTGGTTACTAGAACTTGGAGAAAGAGAAATGTGTATGGAGACCAGAGCTATAAACTCGAGTTAAGGGAGGCAGCCAGCCTGTGGTTACATTGCAGGGAGGGAGTTGGGGGAATAAATACCCTAATCTCATTCTCCCCACTGGGCCCACTGGATCAATTATTAGAGGAATTTGGGCCAAGAATTCATAAAAGTCCTTTCTGGGCAGTGGTGGTATTTCAGTAATTAGCAGCAGGTTATAATCAAGCTCTAATAAGCCTCAGAAGGTCTGAGTGTTTTCCTTTCCTTAGTGTACAACTTGGTAAAATGGCCACAGGTACCTCTGCGAAGTAGTGGGTACATCTGGCTGTGTCACATGGTCCTTCTTCATGGGTCCCAGCTTCCCCTTCCATCGAGGAAGGGCCTCTGAATTTGCGAATTGGATTACGTCTGGTTGGGTAAGGGACCATAAATCTCTCCTATGGTGATTTAAGTTTCTGATGACCAGATCTGCCAATATATGTACAGAAATACTTTAATTGTTGGCCCATCTGCTTCATATCTAGGGCTCTCATGAGCCATTCACCATCCCACAAATCTCTCTACGCCCACACAATCTGGCTTCATTTTTTTCCAGAGGCTTCTTGTTTAATTGCATGCACCTTATTGCTGATGGTTAGTGCCAACACCCAGCTTCTCCTCCCTGGGATCCCATTATTTTCACTGAGACCATGGAAGCAAATTTTAATGCAGTATCATTGTCTTTAACTTGCATAGGACAGCCAACAAGAAGAGTTTTTCAACCTCTTAGTGCCATTCTCATCAATGCCTTGGTGTGAAGGAAGTATTCTCTGGACAGCCCATGGGCTATGATTAGGGGTGGTGAGCAAATTACTTATAATTGACTCATCCTAACCTCCCATTTACCCCTGGGGCTTCTTCCTTTCTAGTAACTCTTGAGTGTTCCAGCATTTTGACCTCAATGATGTAGATCAAGGATCAGCAAACTTTTTCAGTAAAGGGCTAAACAGTAAATAACTTAGGCTATGAGAAATAAATGGTCTTTGTCTCAACTGCTCAGCTCTGCCATTGCAGCTCTAAAGCAATCTCAGATGATATGGAAATAAATGAATTTAGTTGTGTTCCTAAAAAACTTAAAACTTTATTTAGAAAAATAGATGGTGAAGTGGATTTGGCTCATGGGCCATAGTTTGCTGACCCCTGAGCCCTGACATAGATAACTTTTAGATTTAGCTTCAGTTGCCAACTTAGTGGACTGTTAATACCACTGTCATGTTTATGATCTAATACATTATTTCTGAATTTCTTGTTGATTAGTTGAGGTGGGTCAAGCCTCGTGCTTCATTCTTCTTGATCTAATATTCTTAGAATATACTTCTATTCATGCTTCCCCGTCCTGCCAGCATATGTTCTATCTCCTTTGTGGATTATCTCCTTTGGCGTTGGCCTTGTATCTCCTGTCTGAACCATATAGGGCTCTGACTCTTGTTAGAGTTAATAAGGAGCGGCTGGGGTAGATTCTGAGAATAGGCATTATTTTGTGAGGAGGCAACTTTCCTTGCTTAGTCATTTAAAGCCTTTTATTCAAGATTAAGCTAGTTTCCTCAGAGAGTGGGTGGAAGGATGCTCTTGAGTGAGAGAGCTCCTGAACTCTGCAAAGTATGTTCAGAGGCTTGTGTGTTCAGAATGCTCAGCTTCATCTATAGCTGTTTCAGATGTCCTATATCTCAAAGTCCCATCCATTCTCCTTACATTAGGGCATTGCTTTGGGAATTGTTGGTTATTTAATTGCCGACATGGTTCTGCAAACCTTAAGATCAGGTTTACAGTTGGATAATTTAAGGAACATTTTAAAAGCGATTGTTTAAGGATTGGGCACGGTGTAGAGAAAACACTAAAGATAGTGCACCAATCCAAGGCTAATCCCAGAGGGGCATTTTTCCCCATCCTAGGCCTAAAGTGCTCAGGAGAAGGTGCAGAGAAAGCTGTATTGCATAGCTACCTGTCAGGTGCTATGCCCTTTTGTTGAGGAGGCATCTAGTGCACAGCAAACCAGCAGGAAGGGCTTCAGGGGGATAAATACCACAACCCCATTCTCTTTTCCTTTCACCTCTTTATAGTGTTCTGCATTAACTGAAATCAATGTGGAGCCAGACAATAAGGAGTTCATTGATGGAGTCCATCATGTACCACCCAGTGCAAATAGCAGGAAGGAGAAGGGTGGAGAATGGATTTGGAAGAGCAAATGGGAGACTTTATCCACTTTATCCAGCACACTAAAGCTCAGTTTCCTAGGACTATATAATGAGGAGAATAATTGTGTCTACCTCATAGATTTGTTGTGGGAATAAATTTGTGATAACATGTAGAATATTTAGAACAGTGCTTTATCCCTCTTGATCTGTCCTTGGGCCCCATATCTTGCCCTAGTATAAGAACATGAGCTCAAGCTCCCACTTTATCTCATGGAGTTACCTTTTGTATTTATCAGTAATAATTTACAGACTCCCATTTCCTCAGTAATAGAGCCTTTTGCATTAAGGAAGGGGAAGAGCTGAAGACACCTTGTCAAACGGGGATAGTAACTCCGTTGAAATATGATGGCACTGAAGGAAAGAAGAAGAATGTAAAGAAGGAAAGGAAATATGAAAAGCTGACCTGACCTAGATCTTATATATATTTATTATGGGCTTTTGAGGAATGGGGAGAGGAACTTGACCAACCGGGAAGTTGGAGATGGTGATTGGATGTAATCGGGCGTGGGAAGAGATTGCTCTAAAGACATATATCCCAGAATCGCAGAATCAAGTGCAAATTAATCAAAAGGAGAACAGATGATTTTCTATAATTTCAAACATTCAGGAAAGTTATAAGAATTGTACAAGAAACACCAGTATACCCTTAACCTTGACCTAGATTTGCCAGTTGTTAACCTTTAGCTCCATCTGTTCTATCATTCATTCTCTTTCTCTCTCTCTCCCCGTTCCTTATATATATATATGTATATGTATATTTTTTTCTGAAACATTTGAGAATGTTGAGGCATTTTACCCTTTTATCCCTAAATAATTTAGCATATATTTCTTAAGAAAAAGAACACCATTATTATTATTATCAAAATTAGAAAATTTAATATTGACACTATATTACTATCTAATCTGCCTATTCAAATGTCACCAATTTTCCCATCAATGTCCTTGGTAGCTTTTTTCCCCTTGGCCTAGGATCTAATCTAGGAGCATGATAGTTTTTATGTCTCTTTAGTTTCACTCCACCTACAACAGTTCCTCAGCCTGCCTTTGTTTTTCATGACTTTGACAATTTTGTTATTATTTGGTAGAATGACATTTAATTTGGGGTTACCTGATATTTCCTTGTTTTAGATATTTTTTGTATTTAGACAGGAAAGCAGCCAATGAGATTCTATCTACATCTTAGGCCATTGTACCCAGAGGCACATGATGTCAATTTGTTCTAATATTGGTGGTATTGGTTTTTTCCAGTGTAAATTTACTATTTTTTGTAATTAATAAGTATTTTCTAGGAAGACATTATGTGAATACATAAAAATATTGTTCCTCAGCAAGCTTTCACTCCCTAGTTTCAGCATCCACTGATGATTTTTATCCTCCACCTTTCTTTCTTTCTTAATTGTCATTATACCATAAGGAACAGATTTTCCTTATCTCCCTTTATTATTAATTTATTTACTTGTATCAGAATGAACTCATAGGTTATTATTTTATTCTGTTATTTTATTCAGTGGGTTATTGTCCATTACCATCATTAGTTTGCTGCTCAAACTGTCCCAGATTTGGCCGGTGTGACTCCCTTTAAGCTAGCTCCTTTGACCTTGTGATATGGCCCCATGATTCTTTCAACACTTCCTAACTTTCTGGAACAACAAGATGTTCCAGGCTTATCCTGTATTTTTCCTGAAGCAGCCCTGAAATCAGCCATTTCTGCACAGGATCTCTGGCTTATTTTAGTAAAGAATGGTATTTAGAAAGCAAGAACTTGGCATGAGATTGCTCATTGCTACTATGAGTCACTGTTTTTAGGCCCTCTCAGGAAATATATGTATAGGAAATATAGGAATAGGAAATATATGTATACTGTATATGCATAAATGTGTATAGGGTCTTTAGCATCTTAGACACAGTTAAAGCAGTTACAGCAAATAATTTTCTATTTTGAGGGTAAACCTTGAGCTGGTGGTCCCAGGTATCTGGGTAACACTTAGAAGTGTTAGCTCCTGCAGTTTGTGTGGGATCTTCTATTAACCATACAGACACACAAAGTTGATAGGTCATGGTTTAAATAACCAACAAATATCCATTAGGAATCTACTATGTTCTCTCTTCCAAGATTCAGTATTAATAAAAAAAAAAATCACCTAGTGATCTTAAGGTGGACAGAGAAGTACTGCAGAGAACACGTGCACATGGTTGAAGTTCCAGAATACAGTTGATGTCACCAGAGTAAATAATTTCTATCATATCTTTAAAGAAAACTCTCGAGCCTAACATGCGATGTAAAGGTTTACCTGAAAAGAATTTTATTTCTGCTTCACTTTAAAATTAAAAGTTTTTTTCTGCTTCTAGTTTTAATTCTTGAATTTTTCCTGTTGTATAATATTTTGTTGTCTGATTATATAACTTTATGAAACATCCGTTCTTTCAATGAACATTGAGTTTCTGGGTTTTTTTATATTGTGAACAATATCACTGTGAATATTTGTCTACATATTTCCTGGAGTTTCTCTATGAACTATATATACCTTACAAATATTTTAATGACAAATTATTTTCTAAAACCATGTTTCAATGTATATCTTTGCTAGAAGTATATTCATAAGAATCCTCATTGCTAGTCTCTCCAACATGTATCTTTATCAGACTTATTTATTTATTTTTTTGAGACACTCTGTCGCTTGGGCTGGAGTGCAGTGGCATCATCATAGCTCACAGCAACCTCAAACTCCTGGGCTCAAGCGATCCTCCTGCTTCAGTCTCCCCAGTAGCTGGGACTGCAGGTGCATGCCACCACACCTGGCTAATTTTTAAATTTTTTGTAGAGACGGGGTCTAGCTCTTTATTAGGATGGTCTTGAACTCCTGGCCTCAAGCAATCCTCCTGCCTTGGCCTCCCTGCCCAGCTCAGACTTATTTTTTTTTAATTAATTAAGTTTTTGCTAAATCTGGAAGTTATGCGGTATTATTTCTTAGTGGCTTTAATTTATATTTCTTCCAGAGAGGTTTGTGTTTGTTCTGCCTGGAGTCTTTGGGAAGCCCCTCCTGCGGGGCCACCAGAGCCCCTTTGTGGAGCCAACCAGGGCTCTGGCTCAGGTCTTCCACCTTGAGGACAACTAAAACTATATTCCTGACCCAGAGGTATTACAGATTTACACTGGCTTTGGAATAACATTGACTCTGTATTTGCTCGTTGCTGACATTTCTAACCTTATTTCACTTCTTGCCCCAATAGATTTCCCTTTCTTTCTTGTACTCAGCAATAAATTACAGTATTTTATCTGGCACCTAGTTATACCGTAGTAAAAGAGAGCTCAGAGAAATCTAATCTATTTTATTTCCAGAAGCTGAAGTCAATGATGTACATTTTTTCTTAGCAATATACATAAAAATCACAAACACTCCTTTCTCCTGGTCCAAACTTTCATAATCTGTTTTGAATTTCATCCCCTTCCAACTCAGAGCTGCATGTACTCATATTGAATGCTAGGAGAGTGGAGTAAACATTGTTGAGATAGACGAAGGAGATTTTGCTTGTTATTTCAGCCTTTGCTATTTGCTCAGAAGCTTCTGGCGTCTTGTGGCCTCTGGACTCGAGGATTGAAAGATTCAGGCTTTACTAGTCATCGTTAGATTACTCCCTCTTCGAGGTCAACAGGAAAATGTCCTGAATCACATGGTTCTGAAAGGGTAGGAGGTAGAGATAATTGGAGCAGGGGGGATTGAGCTCTATTGAAGGTATAAGAAAATTCAGGCTTTGTATTCCCTGGTGCACGGTAGGGGACTCTAGAATATTTTTCCATTTCTAACGAAGCCACCTTCACAATGGAAGCCCAAATTGACTCCTTTGGCCTCATGTCCCACCTTGCCCCAATGCTTTTAACCACACTGAATTTCTCTGCACCTAGTACAGAAGACATTTCCTACCTTCTGTTCTGCTCCTGCTGTGCCCTTTGCGTGGACTGCTCTCTTGCTCTTCTCTTTCTGGTAAATGCCAAATCTTCCTTCCTGGTCCAAATTAGACTTGGTTTTTTTTTTTTTTTTCTAAATCTTTTTCTTGCTTCCATGGCACGTTTAGTACATTGAATTATGTCTCCCTAGCTTGAAAGTACATGATAAAGCCTGGGAATGTGCTTTCTCAGTGCCCAGCACAGCACTGAGTACAAAACAATCACTTGACAGATGTTAAATGAATGAGTAAAAACAGCAAATGAACAAATAAATAGCCAGGTTCTTTCAGTTTCTGGAGGGGATTTTGAGGTCAGGTTGAATCCCTCCAGAAGGATCAGAAGAATGATGACCATCCTCAAAACTTCCTTAATGAAACCTTTGGAGTGAGGAGAATAAGCTTCTCTGGTTCTTCAACAGCCACATGTTCAGCTGGATAGTGTCATTGTTTCGCAGTCCAGAAAGTAAAGAGATGGGAGCTAAGTGTGTGACTGTTTGGATGCAGTGTGAGGACGTACATCCAGCAAGCTCTCCAGGTTCTACCAGGGTACTCTCCCAGGAAACATGGGCAAACACCTGAGAGAGAGGGGCTGTGTTGCAGAGGGAATGCCAGGTCCTGAAGTCCCCTGCTGGCAGGGGAGAAGAATGACCTGCAGCTCCTCTCACCTGCATTTGGTTAGGTCTTGTCCTTTACATTCCAACATTTCTCTGTGAGTTAGCTCCTACTCAGATTCAAAGGCAAAGAATATTTAGGAACATTCCCTCAGAAATTTACCACTTATTTTCCAGAAGCAGACTGATGACCACTTTGTGTCTGAGTTTTTGAGCAACATGTTTTGGATATCAGGGTATCATCAACTTCCCATCAAATTTCAGTGACCCAGAACCTCTATGCCCCCTTGCTATGCTCATGCCAGAGATTTTCCCACTCTCTTTCAGAAACTCTTTGAGTGATGCCCTCTTCACCATGGGAGGTGAAAGTGAGGCTGGGAATGAGTCCTGGAGGTTGGCCCAACTTCTCCTTCTGAGTCCCAGGAGTGAGGCGGAAGGTATGAAGCAGAAGAAATGATTAAATAATTAGAATGCACATTGACATCAGGCACTGGAAAACTGCGTTGAGTTTGTCTGTGTACTACCTGCATGGCTCTGCTGGGTAAGCCTTTGGTATGAAAGTTGACAGCTGAATTCTTCATCAAAGAATTTTTCTTGCTAGTTTGGCATGTTCTTAGCTGTTGTCTTAAATGTTTCCATGATATTCTTCATTTGTTTAAGACAAGAGGTTTCCATCCATGAACCAAATGGGGAAAATTCTTTTCATTCTTGGGTCCCTGTGGCCAAAAATTAAGCTGAAATTCAACTACTTATGAAGTGCTAATATTGAGATGGATTCATCCCAATTAGAAGGTGATATTCTGGTCATCAACCTAATCAACAAATACCTACAGATCATTATCCCTCCCTCCCTCCTTCTGCCCCCTTCTCTCTCTCCATCCTTTCCTTCCTTCCTTTCTTCTTTCTCTTACTTCAAACGTTTAGTGAATGCCAGATGAATAATGCAAACTTCCAAGTTATCACTGACAATTTAATGGTGAGGTGGCTGGAAAGTACTTTCTGGGACTTCCATACTACTGCAGATTGACTCCAGTTTCCTAGGTGTTAAGCATTTCAGTGTTTTAAATTTCTAGTGGATGCTACTAATATTTCTTAGCATTGAGTGATTTAGAAAATCTCCTCTTTCAGCCTCGTTAGTTTCAGAGTTTGGTCATTCGTCTTTCAAAAAAGAATAGTTCACCAATGTTCTGTTGGGTTCCCTGAATAAAATGGTAAACTTCAGGCTGTAAACCTCAGTATGTGTTGTAATATTGATCTGTGTTTCTCAAATGCATCAGAATTACCTGGAATGCTTGTTAAAACACAGATTTTTCAGGCCCCACTACTAGAATTTCTGAATCAGTAGGTATCGGATTAAGTCCAAAAGTTTTTATTACTAACAAATTCTGAAATGATGCTGATGTTGCTGGTTTGGGGAACACCCTTGGAAAACCACTGGCTTATGATCTTGAGACCCATTTAGTCCACCCTCTGTGCTGATGATGTGATGCGTTATTAGTTAGGATACAGGCCACACTCCTGCAACTAAGGGACCCGAAATACACTCACTCAGTCAAAGGAGAAGTTTATTTCTTTTTAATGTAACCGTCTATTGGTGAGTGGTTTATTGCTAATAGGAAAGTTCTAACTTTCTCAATCTGTGGCTTCCAGTGTTGTGCAGTCATCTCCATGTGTAGGGAATGAATGATAAGTGGTAAGGAGAAGATACCAGGCAGGCAGCGTTCACTCTGAGGAGATGACATGGATGTTGCATATATCACTTCATCAGCTTAACTGTCACTAGCCACACCTCGCTTCAAGGAGGCTGGACATGTAGCTACTGTCTGGCTAGTCATGCCAAGCAGAAATGTCATGGATTTTATTACTAAAAGGAAGAAAAGGGAGGACATATAGTGGGTGATAATATGCTGTTGCTGCCTTAAACTAGATATTTTAGGATATATCTAGTAGGTAATACCTGTAAGAACAAATAAAAGGTATGCAATGGTGACACGGGACCCACAAATCTTGTGTACTTTGGGGAATTGATTTCTGGGGTGAATTTGGAAGTTGGTTCATGAATTCATTTGGTTTAGGATTTTGATGTGAATATTAGATAACCTAGGTTCATTTGTTGATCAGAGAGAAATTATATAGTAAGTGCTATTCTTTTGTTTCTGAAACTCATTATTATGCTCAAAATGTATTTTTCTTAATACGTTCTCTTGTCCAGTCATTATTTATTTTTGTGAGCTTATCTTACATTTATACTAGCCTTTTCAATTAAGATTTGCACTGATGGAAAAACAAAAAGTCTAGAGTGGTTATTGGTATTAGATAGTTTTATTTTACTTCATTCAATGTGGGTAACATTTTCAAGCTCTGAAAAGAACTTTATTATGTACTTATTATAAAGGTCTCAAAGCCTCATATTTTTCCTTTAATCAGATAGTGGGGAAATATATTTACTCCTATTCATGCAAATCTAAATGCTGTTGGTGGTAATTCACAATAATTTGATAAGAATTTGAAATGAAGGCAATATTAAAAATACAGTGTGCGTGATAATAAAAAGTGCAATGGTGGTTTTGACATTACCATTTCTGGCTGATGTTAGAATTGGTGCCAAAAAGAGATTATTTTGACACTTGAAATATTATAAGAATGATGAATTGCATCTACTTGACATTATCATTTCTGATGATGCCTATCTCCCTTAATTTTAATTCTGAAGGGTAAGATAAAAGGTTAGTCTTTTTTAGAAGATGAAACCACATTTTTAATCTTATTTCCCTAGGCTAAGTAGATTGAAGATGTGAGAAGTTACATGGAAAAGTCAGCAATATTTTTAGATTACTTTATCATGGGCATAGTGCTACCTTATTTACCTTTCATGTGGTATCTTGGGGTACCATTATTATTTTCATTTCACAGAGGAATGAAGTGAAGTTCAGAAATATTAAGTACAGTAACTCATTCAATAACAAATATTCATTTGGTAGAAAAACCAGGGGTAAAGCAACTTCTGTCCCCAACTCTCCTGTACTTTCTGCTGCACCATATTGCCTGTCATTATAATGGACAGATAGATGTGATAATAGAGTGTATTTTAAGATATAAATTATCTGGCAAACATCACCTTATTTTCTATTGTGTATTTCCGAAGAGTGAGCTTGGAATGCCTAACTTCTTACATTTAGCTTCCTATAATTGTTATTAAGTGTACTCATGCCCTGACCCATGTTGAATGCTGTCCATTGTGACTCTGGGTTTGAGCTTTGGAAAAGATTAATGTGCTCAAGAGTTGCAGGTACAGCTGAGGCTGCTGCTCCAGGGATATTTCTCAAGTCATAGCATCTGTGTCCACTTAGGGACCATTCAACATGAGATAGTAGAGCCCACCAATTTTTGGTAAGTTAAAAGTAATTCCATTAAAATTTTTTAAATTAAATTTTAAAAAATTAAAAGAGACATATTTAGAATTTCTAAATTTATAATAGTTTCATCTTGGGGAGAAGATCATATTGCTTTTAGCTTTCCCTAGAATAACAACTTCTGATTCAGTGATGAATACTTTGA
>NW_012143301.1:2209482-2210709 GCF_000956105.1 Propithecus coquereli | reverse complement strand
AAATTTTTAATTGTAATTGAATTTTTAAACTTACCATATTATAAGAACTGATTTATAACATACATCAGTGGTTTCATCCAAATGAAAGGTAGGATACATATATATTTGTAATTCCACATTTTGTGCTATTGATACCAGGTGAAATCCAGTACATTCATTTGATAAAAGGAATTTTGTCAGTGATATGTTCTGCTTTCTTTTTGGCACAATGTTTTTTATTAACTTTAGAGACTTCTTATCTACGATATGATTTCCATATTTCCACTAGAAGGAGGACAATAATGAATAATGCTTCTGTAGTTTTGTCTCTTCTCCCTCTATAGTAATAAAACCAAATTTCTTCAGAAGCATTATTTTGTAACTGTTCTGGAAAAACATGATTGGTTTACAAGAGACCATGTGCTTTGTTTGAAAATGAAGCAGAAAGCTTGCCAGTGTTTCACTGAAACTGTCATGAGGACCAGAAGTAAATGGACCACAGGTCCAATAAAATTCACTATCAAGTTTTATGCAAATAACCACAGCTGCAGATGCAATTGTTCCAGCCTATTCTGTATATCATGTATTTTATGATATTATCTAAGTTGCACTATTTAGGTTAGTATTTTCTTTAGTACTATTATGCTTCAATAAATCATCTCTAAACCATAATCTCTGTTTTCATGGCTTAGCCATTTGACCTTAGACAAAGGTAGTGATAAAGTGCAATAGAAACAATGAAACACAAATATAGCAAATGTAAGTCATAAGCACACAAACGATACAAAAGTGTCAGTTGAGATGAACTACACCTTGTTAACTGAGTGTTAGTTGTGATGAATAATATAATCGTCATAGCATATGTGCACACTTTAAGGGTATAGTGATTGGCAAGAGCTTAAAAGTATTACCATGAAATTCATAGACAGTATTGCATTTAATATTTGAGAAATTTACGCAAAAAAATGTATTTTATTTTTCCTTGGAAATCACAAAATCACCTGTAGATCATTTGGTAAATCACAGGGCATTTTGAAGACATTGGGTTAGAACAGTATTTTCCATAGTTATATACCATTTTTAGTGAAATCTTATATATTAATGATAGATTATATATGTTTACTTCTCTCCCAAAATATGTACATTTAAAGCCTACAAAAAGTACAAGTTAACAGGGACAAATGAAATTGTTTTAGTAATTTTACATTAATGACACAAAAATTATCTCATAGTATTAATATTTATGTA
>NW_012143301.1:2203549-2205159 GCF_000956105.1 Propithecus coquereli | reverse complement strand
TGTGTGATAATCCTAGTTGATAAATGGAGCATGATGACATGGAGTCTGAAAGAGGTAACGGGAAGAAAATCAACATTTGTTTGGCACAAGGAGGTGAGGAAGCAGGTGGGGAAAGTACTCAACCATGGAACCATAGTTCAGAAGCAGTGCTCTTACTCATAGGACCACTGCAGAGCAAGGCAGGACCTCAGGAAATCATACATTATATCAAGACTCACTAATGTGAATTCAGTTACAAAAAGAGCTTGGTGCCTAGAGCTCAATGAGGACATCAGAGAATCCACCAGTTCTTTCACTTGTTCATCTATTTTTACTCGTTTAATACATATTTACTGAATACTCACTATGTGTCAAAAATTAGCTACAAAATACATAGGGCTGAGCAAGATAGACAAAATTCCTGTTCTCAAAATTTATATTCTGGTTAGCAACTAAGGAAAAGGTTACCTTGAGTCTGGGCTGGTGAGCTCCTGATGTAGAGCTGCTTTAATTCTTCTCAAATAGAAATAACATTGGTTTCAGGGTATAAAGCAGTCAGGATGCTGAAAGAGAAGGCTTAGCATTTTAAAATCTGGGCTCTGGAGAAATGTGCAGGCAAGCAGATCGTTTCACTTCCTACCTCTTCAGAACAGGAGCTAAGAAATTAGAGTTTGTATTGAAACTCTAAATTCGTGTAGGAAATTCAGGCTTCCAAATCTTCTTTTATTGCCATGATGTAATTGTGTCTGGATGTAACTGGCTGTTTCAACATTCCACTTGACTTTGTTATTATAGACCTAGACTCAAATGAAGTACAGACTGAGGAAATATATAATCTTTTGCTCCACTGATGGCTGCTTTAAAAGTAGAGGTTTAACAAAGACTATACAGGCATTGCAGATCTGGTATAATGGTCAAACTTTAATATCATCCTTCTGCCTCATCACTCAATATGATAAGTTCTATATTCAAGCTCTACAGGTTAAAAGATTCAAACTTAAATATCTTCTATCAGCTACAGAAATGTAGCTTTCATATTATCCTGCTTCCTGGGGCTTTCAGAAGCAGATTTATTTATTTCACTTTACCTTTTAATGCTAAAATAGTGAGCACCAATTCATGTAGTTACACTTGATAACAGTAAAATCAGAAACTTCACTAGCCAATCAAACTTCTCATTGCTTAATGGTAAGGGGAAAAGCCTTTATTTCCATTTCATTAAAACGTCAAGTGCTCCTTTACTCTCTTAAAGAAATAAAATAAATTTTCATGGAATTAGCTGGCAGTTTTTAAGACTCTTATGCAAATTGGTAGCAGAGCTTAAACAGTTTTAAAGGAAGCTGATAACTATGGAAAATATGAAAAACTGGAGTGCTTTTACTTATATACACATATGTGGCTGCATTTAAAGGTTTAACATGAACCAATAGTGTTGTTAGGAAAAAAATGAGGTTTCTGAAGTATGTGTAGTGAGCAGAATGAAATCAGAATCTTTGAGAAGAAAATTTAAGTGGAGAAAAGGCCAAAGAAATATACTGGGGCCTTACGAAAAAAACTATAACAATGTATTGTCATATAATAATCAGAATATGAAGGGTTAAAAAAAGGCATCAAGTGAGAAACAGCATACC
>NW_012143301.1:2201380-2203499 GCF_000956105.1 Propithecus coquereli | reverse complement strand
GAGAAAAAGGTTATCAATTGTCACTTTTCCCTTCTTTTTTTTATTAATACAACCTAGCATTATTTTTAGAGGGACATGTGATCCACCCATCTGCCTTGCAGCAAGGTATGACTGTAAGAGTAAGATCTGGCCAATGAGATGTGAGTGGAAGTGATATGTGCAACTTCAAGGTCATAGACTTAGGGAAAAAAGCCTCTTTGCACTCCACTTCTTTTTTCCCCTTCCCAGTGAGTTGCAAATGGCAATATCAGAATATCTAATCTGGAGCAGGTGATGGGAATTATTTGTTGAAAATGGCAGAGCCACCTCGTGAAGGACTGTTGTGTGAAAGAGAAATAAACTTCTATTTTGTTTGAGCCATTATATTTTGGGTTTTCTTGTTGTAGCAGCTTAGCCTATTTACCCTAACATGGATCCACATTTGTCTGGATAGCAGAAGAATTCCAAAGGGATATCTATTGGTAGTTTTCTCACTAGTGCCAGTAACAAAATGCAGGTGAATTTTGACTCACTTATTCTAAGTTGACCATAGACGATAGAAGCAGAACAAGAGAGCAGCATGTATTTAGATAATTTCAAAGCAATATAGTAATAGCTACTTCCATTAATCCAGTACTTAGTAATTTTAGGCACTTTCAATATGTTCTTTTATTTCTAATACTTAAACAACTTTATGAATTTAGAATTATTATTTCTATTTCTAGATAAAATGCATTTGTCCAGGGAGTTTGAAGACAAAAATCTAAGAATCTAAGTGTAATGGTTAATTTTTTTTGTGTCAGTTTAACTGGATTAAGGGATACCCAGACAGCTGGTGAAAGATTATTTCTGAGTGTGTCTATGAGGGTGTTTCTGGAAAAGATTAGAATCTGAATCAGTAGACTGAGTAAAGAAGATCTGCCCTCATCAATGTGGGCAGGCATCATCCAGTCCATTGAGGGCTCAGAGAGAACAAAAGGCAAAAGAAGGGCAAACTCACTCTCTTTTGGAGCTGGGACATTGGCTTCCTGGGTTCTCAGGCCTTCAGACTCAGGCTGAATCTACCTTGCAGATGAGATGGCATATTATGGGATTTCTTGGCCTTCACAGTCCTCTGAGTCAATTCCCATAATAAATCTCCATATGTATATATCCTATTTGGTTGGTTTCTCTGGAGAACCTTAAGTAATACACCAAGGTCTCTGGTCTCTTCCCATTCTGACTCTGCCTTTCTAAATTCTGTTTTAAAAGTACACAAAGCTATAGCTTGATGGGTTGGAGGTACCCTAAGGTTTCACCAAATGTTTTAACATAGAAGATTTCAGACATTTTATAGATACTGGAACCATGGCTATGAATATACCCCACAAAGAAATGGGAAGTAAGAATGATTTGGCATATCCAAGCCATTTATTCCATCAAGAACCACCATATTTGTCTTGACGACCTCGTTTGGTATGCCCTGCTGTTGAGATCACCGTCAAAAATATGTCGGGAGAAGGAATAGATAAGGAAACTTGAATTTATGTCAACTGAATCAATTTTTACAGGGTTGGGTGATTAAAAGGATTCATGAGACTCTCCATGCTATACTCACTTAAGCTTAAATCAAGGGAAAGAATATGGTATAGCAGGGGAAAGAAAGTACAAATACTGCAGAGGCACAAGACTTTCTGGCACAGCCCCTGGGTTCCTTTGTTAGTCACACGGGACTTGCTTTGTCTTTGGATTATAAGTCACCAATACGTGTGCAAGTTGCCTTGATCTCTGGGAAACCGAGTGCCGTGTGAGGAGATGTCTGTTGTACACCTCTGGTCATATAGTCCAAACCAGCTTTATGACAAAGATCAGTAACAGAAACCAAGAGAGCAAACAGTAAACAGGTGCAAACCATCAATTTGTACTTTTTCTATAAACAATGCTGATAAACTGGCACAGGTTGCCCCCTAGTCTGTCTTGGATCCTAGCTCAGGACTACATTCATAACTAGTTAGTACATTTCATTCAGATTTGGCCAAAAATCAGCACTATGACTCAAAACATCTCTGGAGATAAAGTTGCAATAGATCAGCTGGGACTATCCTGTTCTCATGTCATCAATTCCCCTGACCTGTAGTCAAACTTTCTTAATTAGAAATTG
>NW_012143301.1:2198365-2200880 GCF_000956105.1 Propithecus coquereli | reverse complement strand
TTCTTCTTTGGGGGTGTGCTTCCCGTTAGATTTTTCATAACTTCCAGAGTTCTTTGGCTGGTTCCTTCCCATCTGGATCAGTTGTTCCTTCTTGCCTTTAGATTTTCGTTTGCCCTGGTTAGTCTCTGAGCCAGTAGGTAGTGTTTGTGGGTGAGATTTGACCACACCCTTTATGATGAATCAGTAGATGCAGTAAAAGGGTGTGCAGAATGACTTCCCTGTCAGTAGGTGGCACTTTCTGGGAGAAGTGAGCTGCAATGCTGTTTTTGGGTCCTGTAGCCAGTTCTTGTTCCTCTGGAGAGGCCCTCTTGTGCCTCGGGTGGTGGGTGGGGCCTGGGACTTCCAGGTGTGTCTTTATTCTCCACCTCAGTGGGGACAGGTCCAGGAGTGAGTCTGGGTGGGGTTGGGTTGTGTAAGCTTGCCCTCAGGCTCCAAAATTGCTGTTAGCAGGGGTCAAAGATCTGCTCTTTGTTTCTGTGCAAAGCTGCTGTGAGGAGCTGAAATGGTTTCACTCAGCTGAAATTCTGGGCTTGGGGGGTGGGGCTGTCCGAGACTCACACTCTGGAGCAGGTCTCGCTCCCCTCCAGCCTTCCCCTCTCTTTTGCCTTTCCCAGGCCCCTGCCAGCAAGCAGGACCTCAGGCCAATGGATCTCCTCTGGCTGTGTCGTGGGCTGGGAGGTTCCCTACCCAGGATTACAGCCTGAGCTGGGTGCACAGCCCTCTTTTGGGAGGAGGGCTGCTGCTCAGGCACGCTGATCTGCCCCTGAAGGCACACTCCTCAGTAGGCTTTTTCACAGATCTCCCTTCTGTGCCCCGGGGCAGTGCGATCGTGACCTGGGTGTAAGAGGTCTGGTCTGTAGGCCTGTCCCCTGGGCCCTGGAGGTCAATCCCTCCAGGGGGAGGGTTGCTGGTCTTGAATCACCTACAGGGTGCCCAAGCTGGATCTATTTCACTGCCCCTCGGAATTTGCCCTGCTCTCCTGGAGTCCCCTGGCAAGCAGCACCTGGGAGGGCTGGCAGGTAGGGAGCTCACAATCTGAGTACCCCTCAGTCTGCTATAGGGCCCCAAAAGGAAAGGTCCCGTTCTTTGGAGATGCCTCTGTGTGATGCCTAAATTGTCTCTCTGGGCACCCACGGGTAGGGAATGGGAAGGAGAGAATGGAGTAATATGGTGTCTGCCAATAGGCTCGGGTCTGTGTGCGGGGAGGTGCCCCGAGGGAGCTGGGAGCCCAGCGCTCTGTGTGCAAGAGGCCACTGCTCACTGGCGGCAGCCGTCTCTGGGCTGGTGATGGCAGGTCTCTCCAACCACTCAAGAGCCCACCAACAATCCGAGATGCAAGGAAGGGGAAAGTTATCTGTTCCACGTACACTTGTCACTGGTCTCCAAGCCTCTTGGAGTCCTTTCTTTTTCCAGTTCTCCTCCGCAACATCTTCCTGTGGAGTCTCCTGTAGTTTCAGGCACCCCTTCTGACCCTCACTTGATCTATGTTTTTCTGCTAGTTTATTTTTTTCACTTTCTTCTAAAATCTGCCTTTTTTTTGCAGAGACACTCTGACTGGCAGCTTTTCTTGTCTGCCATCTTGGCTCCTCCGCTCAAGAAATCTCTTGAACTTACTCCTTCTGTATAACCAAAATTTTTTGTCCTTTGACCAACATCTCCCCAATTTCCTCAGCCCCACCCTGTGATACTCAGCATTCTACTCTCTACTTCTGTGAGTTCAGCTTTTTTAGATTGTGCCTAGAAATGAGATCATATGGTCTTTATCTTTCTGCACCGGGCTTATTTCACAGGTTCATTCATGTAGTCACAAATGACAAGATCTCCTCCTTTTTAAAGGCTGAATAGTACTTTTGTATATGTAAATTTTCCTTATCTGTTCACCTGTTGATGGACATTAGGTTGATCCCATATTTTGGCTATTGTGGATAATGCTGCAATGAAAACAGGAGTGCTGGTATCTCTTTGATGTACTAGTTTTAATTTCTTTATTAATGTTACCTTTAATCTATGGTTTCCTTGAAGGAGTCTTCTCAAGATACTTATTTTGTGAGGGTTAGTTTTTTAGATTCATATAATCTGTGAAAGCATTTAAACAGTCCCTCACGAATTGCAATACATAGTGCAATACATTATGCAATACTTAATCCCTTCACTGTTATCTCAGAAGGTCATGTGATTCAAAATCAGTATGAAGCCACATGTTAAGTATCAGTAAAGCTTAGTTTCTTTCTTTTTAAATTAAATAAACAAAAGAGTGATTCTATTATATTCTTTATACACTATTATGTATTATTTTGCAAACTCGTGGCATATCCACACACTCATTTTGGAGACTACTTCCTTTATCTATACCTACTGCTCCATCCTGGGAGCCATTTAGGCCTAGCTGTCCATAGTAGCCAGTGCCAAGTAAGTAGTAAGAGAAAAAGGTTATCAATTGTCACTTTTCCCTTCTTTTTTTTATTAATACAACCTAGCATTATTTTTAGAGGGACATGTGATCCACCCATCTGCC
>NW_012143301.1:2196917-2198315 GCF_000956105.1 Propithecus coquereli | reverse complement strand
GTTGTCTATTTGTGATCTTTTTGACTTTTCTACAGGCATTTATGGAAATAAACTTTCCTCTCAGGACTGCTTTGGCTGTATCCCACAGATTTTGATAACTTGTGTCACCTTTGTCATTTAGTTCAAAGAATCTTTCAGTTTTCATCTTTACTTCCTCATTTATGAAGGAATCGTTCAGGAGTAGGTTGTTTAATTTCCATGACTTTGTGTAGGGATGAGAGTTTCTGTTGGGGTTGATTTCTGTTTTTATTCCACTGTGATCTGGGAAGATGCATGTATGATTTCTATTTTTAAAAATTTTTTGAGACATGCTTTGTGTCCTAGAACATGGTCAGTCTTAGAGAATGTCCCATGATCTGATGAGATTGTATATCATTGGTTTTTGGGTAGAATGTCCTGTAAATGTCAGTCAGGCCCATTTGTTCAAGAGTTCTGTTTAAGTCCATTATTTCTTTGTTAACTTTCTGTTTGGAGGATCTGTCCTGTGCTGTCAGTGGGGTGTTGAGGTCTCCGACTGTTATAGTGTTGCTGTTTATCCATTTGTTTAGATCAAGTGGAGTTTGATTTATGAATCTGGGTGCACCTAAGTTGGGTGCATACATATTTAGAATTGTTATGTCTTCTTGTTGAACTATACTCTTCACCATTATA
Organism: Propithecus coquereli; assembly: GCF_000956105.1. Taxonomy (NCBI): domain Eukaryota; kingdom Metazoa; phylum Chordata; class Mammalia; order Primates; family Indriidae; genus Propithecus; species Propithecus coquereli. Next base: position 2,197,664 of record NW_012143301.1, on the reverse strand, counting down.
TAGTGACCCTCTTTGTCTTTCATTATTACTTTTGTTGATTTAAAAACTAAGTCATCCGAGATCAAAACTGCCACACCAGCCTTCTTTTCACTTCCATTTGCTTGAAATATTGTTTTCCACCCCTTTACCTTGAATCTAAATGCATCCTTGCAGGTTAGATGCATTTCCTGGAGACAGCAGATGCTTGGCTTGTGTTTTTTTATCCATTCGGCCAGCCTGTGTCTCTTGAGAGGGGAGTTCAAGCCATTCACATTTATTGAGAGAACCGATAAGTGGGGTGAATTACTGTTCATTTTGTTGGGTTGCATTTTGTTGCTTTGTTTTCTCTCTTGAGCCATTGTGGAATCTAGCCTTTGATCTTTAACTTTTGAGTGGTTTTACATTCGAAAGTGTTTATTGTGCTGATTCTTGTGTAATTGTTTTGAGTACTTCTTGGAATGCTTGTCTTGGTGAATTCCCTCAGTCTTTGCTTATCTGAGAATGTCTTTATTTCTCCTTCATATATGAAACTTAGTTTTGTAGGGTACAAGATTCTAGGCTTGGCATTATTCTGTTTCAGAAGAGTGAGAATGGGACCCCAGTCTCTTCTTGCTTGTAGGGTTTTAGGTGAGAATCTGGAGTTATTTTGATGGGCTTTCCTTTGTATGTTACTTGTTTCTTTTGCCTTACAACTCATAGAAGGGCCTCTTTAGTGGCTATTTTGGTCAGTCTGATGACTGCATGACGTGGTGTCTTCCTGTTTGCATT
>NW_012143301.1:2192679-2196867 GCF_000956105.1 Propithecus coquereli | reverse complement strand
CAGAAATTAAAAAGGAAATTTAAAAATTTCCTGAGACAAATGAAAATGGAAATACAACATATCAAAACCTATGGGATATATCAAAAGCAATTATAAGAGGGAGGTTTTACAGCAATAAACACATTTAAAAAAGACTTCGAATAAACAAACTAATTATACACTTCAAGAAACTTGAAAAGCAGGGGCAAACCAAACCCAAAATTAATAGAAAGAAACAAATAATAAAGATCATAGCAGAAATAAATGAAATTGAGATTAAAAATACAAACAAATAAACAAAATGAAAAGATTTTTTGAAACATAAATTTGACAAACCTTTAGCTGCACTAAGAAAAAAGAGAGAAGATGCAAATATATAAAATAAAACTTGAGAAAGAAATAATTACAACTGATACCACAAAAATACAAAGGATCATTAGAGACCGTTGTGAACAAACATATGCTCACAAATTGGAAAACCTAAAAGAAATGGATAAGTTTCTGACATATACAGCCCACCAAGATGAACCATGAAGAAATAGAAAACCTGAACAGATTAATAATGAATAAAGAGATGGAAGCATTATAAAAAATCTCCCATCAAAGAAGAACCCAGGATCTGATGGCTTCACTGCTGAATTCTACCAAACATTTAAAGAAGTAATGCCAATTCTACTCAAATTCTTCAACAAAATTGAAGAGGAGGGAATACTTCCAAACTCACTCTATGAGGCCAGAATTAATTTGATTCCAAAACCAGACAAGAACACAACAACAACAACAACAAAGGAAACTATCAATATCCCTGGTGAATACAGATGTAAAAATCTTCAACAAAATACCAGAAAACTGAATTCAACAACACATTAAAAAGATCATTCACCACGATCAACTGGGATTCATCCCAGGGATGAAAAAATGGTTCAATCTATGCTAATCAATAAGCATTATATATCACATTAACAGAATCGAGAACCAAAACCATGTGATCATTTCAATAGATGCTGAAAATTATTTGATAAAACCCAACATATCTTCATGATAAAAACTCTCTACAGAGTACAGAAGAAACATACCTCAAAACAATAAAGGTCATATATGACAAATCCATAGCTAATGTTCTCAACAGGAAAAAAACTGAATGCCTTTCCTCTAAGATCTGGAACAAGATGAGGATGCTCACTTTTACCACTTTTATTCAACGTATTAACAGTATTTTGAAAGTCCTCCCCAGAGAAATTAGGCAAGAGAAAAAAAATAAAGGGCATTCAAATTTAAAAGGAAGAAGTTATATTTGTTCCCATATTACATGACCTTATACGTTTAAAAAACCCAAAGTCTCCACCAAAAAACTGTTAGAACTAATGAATTCAGTAAAGTTGCAGGATACAAAATCAGTAGCATTTATATGTGCCAACAGTGAAAAACCTGAAAAAGAAATAGAGAAATCTAAACTGGCAAGGTGGCTGACCAGAGACACCGGCTGCCAGAGTGTCTCAGTCAGAAGTTTTAGATGAAAGAAAAAATGAACAAACAGACAAACAGAGATCAGGTGTGGAGCTGATGGAAGGGTGCCAGAACCTTCAGGAGATTCCATGGGAAGAAGTTGTGGAGCAGAACAGGAAGAAGCAAGGTATCGGCAGAGATTAACCCCCGAGAGGCTTGATGTCCAGTGTGAAGGGTAGGTGGGATGGTTTGTTTCTCCCCCCTTTGCATCTCTGACAGTTGGTGGATTCCAGAGCTGTGGGAGAGACTTTTTGCCCGGACGAGTCCAGAGGCTGCTGCCACCAGTGAGCTGATAGTTCTTGTGGACAAGTCACCAGGCTCCCAGCCTGAACCCCCATGTTTATTGACTATAGTCACAATATATTTATAATAGTCAAGATGTACAATCAACCTAAGTATCAATCAATGGATGAATGAATAAAGAAATACAGTATTTATACATAATGGAATACTATTCAGCCAAAAAAAATAAACTCTTGTCAGTTGCAGCAACATGGATAGAACTAGAGGTCATTATGTTAAAGGAAATAAGCCAGGCACAGGAAGACAAATATAGCATGTTTTCACTCCTTTGTGGGAGCTAAAAATTTTGATCTCATGGAGGTAGAAAGTAGAATGATGGTTGGCAGAGGCTGGGAAGGGTAGGAAGGAGAGGGAAATGAAAAGAGATTTGTTAATAGATACAAAAATACAGTTAGATAGAAGTTCTAGTGTTTCATAACACAGTAGGGTAACTATAGTTAACAATAACTTACTGTGTATTTCAAAATAGCTAGAAGAGAAAATTTGGAATGTTCTCAACACAAAGAAATGATAAATGAAGTGATGGATATTCTAATTACTCTGATTTGATGATTACACATTGTATACATGTATCAAAATATCACATGTACTCCATCAATATGTTCAATTATTATCTACCAATAAAATATTGAAAAAAAGTCCATATAGTTTCAGTATTTTGAAACAAACAATACAATTTATCAACATATAAATCATCTTCCTCATGCTGTGTGTTTCCTGAATAATGAGACATTGTAAACTACAGCATCATTTCAGGAGTACCTCTCAAGGGATTGCCACTCAATTATGATTTAATTAATGGTTACTTTAAGTAGCCAAAGAGTCTGATTTTGTAAGGTAGTTGAGTGCAATCCTTTAGAAAACAAAACAGAACAGATCAGAAGAGCAGCAACAGCAACACAAAACCCCCAGCTCATTGGAACTATGTATTTGATGGTCTAAGATGTCCAACTTGAATCTTTTCCACCACTACTGAATTTCAATTGAGAAATGATTGTTGAATAGACAAATGTTGAAGGAATAATTTTATTGGAAACTAAAAAAATCGTATTTTTTGAAGAACATTTTATAAATATATATATTTGATCTGCCACTGGAGACTATGGGAGCATTTTTCCAGATAGAGTGTGACGGGTATATGTATATGTTTCCTGAATAAGTTAGGGTTTTTTCCTCTTGCTTTACATTTGATAGAGAATCCAAAAGTAACAGTTATTTAAACAATATAGAAGTGGATTCCTCTCTTGGGTAAGATTCTACAGTAGATGGTGTGTATGGTAACAAATTTTTTTTTGTCAGGCTTCATCTAGCTTTTTGTGCTACCATATCTGACTTCCATTCCAAGATCTATTCCTCTCCAAGATGCAGTGCCAGCAATTTTATTTGCATTACAGACAACAAGAAGGAGGAAAGGAGAAGACGAGTATATTTCCCATTTAAGGGCGTTTCTTGGAAACTATGAACATCATCTCTACTTACATTGTATTGGCCAGAATTTGGTCACTTGGCAATATCAAATTGCAATCTGGGTTGAAAAATATCATTGTTTGGGGTAGTCATGTATTCAGCTAAAAGTTAAGAGTGCTAGTAGGAAGGTACAGTGGCAGAATAGATATTAGGGGACACTACCTATTAACTAAATAAAAAGCAGAAACTACAAAATATGGAAAGTGAGTTTTTTTCCCCCTCAAGTTAGCTAGTAGCTTGACAAAAATCAACAAAGTGGATAGATAAACCACTAGCTATCTTAAGAAAAAAAGTGAGAAAACACAAATGCACAAAATAAGAAATGACCAAAAAAAGTGAGAAAGCACAAATATGTAAAATAAGAAATGGCAAGATGAGATAACTTTTATAAGAGTAAAAAACAGAAAATGTAAGAGATTTCTTTGCAGATCTCTCAAAACGTATTTGAAAACATAAACGATTAATTTTCTTTGAAAATATTTTTACTCATCATGTTCCCATTTAGATAGAAAGCTTAAATAGATCAGTTTTTATAGATGAATTAGACTAAGTTGTAGAGGAATTACCCCACAAGAAAACACTGGGCCCAGATGATTTCACCGGGAAATTCTATCAAAATTTCAAAGACCAGATAGTTCTAATGCCATATAAATTATTTCAAAAGACAGAAATAGGTGAAAAACTTTACATTCTTTTTTACAAGAAAAATACTGATATTTAACCCTAATAAAATAGTACAAAAGAAAAACATCACAGACTAATATCTCTGATACTGGTGCAAAAATCCTACTATTATTAATGAAGTAAATCCACCAGACATTTAGAAAATAATGTGCCAGGGCCAAATGGGATTTGTTCCAAGAATGCCAGGTAGATTCAAAATTAGAAGATCCATTAATATAGTGCGTCATATAAAGTTCTAAAAAGAAAAAT
>NW_012143301.1:2190456-2192629 GCF_000956105.1 Propithecus coquereli | reverse complement strand
TGCTGGAATCTATAATAATAGCTCCTTGTCAAAAGAAAGCTATCCTGGATTTGTATTTTGGTTTACATATTTATATGCCATTTGTCTTTTGATGAATAACCTATTTCAGAAATACAGAACTTATTTTCAAAAACTATTCTTAAATAGTATTTTGAAAATCAATATATTTTGAGGCGAAAACTACAAAAAACAAATCACAGCTTTGCTAACTTTAGAATTTTTGGCTCATTTTTTATTTGTTTCAATTGTAGAATCTAATTAAACAATAATTCCTGCACATTCATTATAAGAAAGACTATGTAGCAGATGCCAAGGTTAATTATTGGACAATTGAGTCTACCATTGAATGGAAATGTTGTAATTAGATTTGTGTAAAAAAGTGTAAATTTGCACTTTTTGTGATGTGCGAAGCCATATCAGAAATGCATATGGCTACAAATAAACAAGGAAGAATGGAAAGTTCTGTATTCAGTATCTTTAGATGGGCTTGGCCTGCCATTTGGTTCATGGGGAGAAAGTTTGGTTGGCATGTCTTAATGCTGGATTGAGATCTATATTTAGGTGTGAATTCTCATTCCTAGGAAATTAGTATCCAGACAGTGAAGAAGAACCTACAATATAAGCACAAATTTACCGTAGGGAATAAGGAGAAGTCTGAATTTGAAATCAAATGAACCTGGCTTAGTTGTGTAACTGTAGGTATGCTCTACAAATTTTCTGGACCTTGGTTTCTGCAAAATGGAGAAGTTGTGTTCAATGATCTCTAAAGCTTTTCTTAACTCTATACATTGTCCAATATGTTTCTAAATTCTATGGCTAATACCCTTTCTGACCAAATCTTTTAATTATGAGAGCAAAATCAGATTTAACTTTTGGTCACTGATACTTAGAATGAGTTAGACAGATTTTGGATTCTAATAATACTATATTTTGACCATTTAGCTTTAAACTTTAAAAGAATTGGTTCCATTTCTACTAATATTAAATTTTCATATCAGAAAGTGATGTCAGCAATATGGTAGAGTAGAAGATCTTCTGGCATCACTCTGCCCACAAAAATACAACTAGAAACTATTCAAAGACAAGATACCATTCCGACACCACAACTTGGGGGAGAAATACAGAAACTCCCGGGCCCACAAGGTCAAGAGAAGCCGCGGATGTTAAGAGAAACAGTAATTTCAGACTATGTTGCTCCCTTCCCTATGATAGCATAATGCCATTTACAGAGAATTTTCCTAGACAACATGATTGCCAAGGTAGGAGGAGGGAATTGGATGTTGATGTTCAATCTCCCCACTGGTCCCACAGAAACCACTGGGAATGCAAAGAGGGCTGAACCACCTCAGGTGATTGGGAGCAAAAAGTGGGACACTGATTGCAGTGACTGGTGCATGGATCTTGGTGGATACTCAGGACTGTGATCAGCAGCGATGCCACAATGAAGAGACTGGCTAGTGCCATAGTGCTGCATAGGGCACCATCCACAGGAAAGCTCAAATCCCTAGCCAGATTTTCCATAAAGCCCAGGTGTTTGCATGGAGCCTTCCCCTGGCCCAGAAAGAACTAAAAGGTTGAGATTAAGTTCCAGTGCCTGCTTGAATTCTCCCCAGACTGAGAAACAGCTTCTGGCCAGCAGTATAGTTACAGGTCAGTGTTTAATTTCTTCTGTTCACTATATCTTCCCCAGACCAGGAAACAATGACAGGGCAACAAGTTAGCTCCAGTGCAGGGTTTTAATTTGGGTGCTCACTGTAAGTCCTCCCCAAAATGGGAGGCAACAACAGGCCAGTGTTTAAGTTTTGATAACAACAAGTAACGGTCTAACACCACCAAAGAACACCTGCAAAAACTGGAAGAGTTGGTTGTCTCCTTAAATGTGCAGGCACCAATGTAAAATGCAAGAATTGTGAAAACTCAGGAAAATGTGACACCACCAAAAAAAAACCAACAGAACTCCACCAGTAGACCTGGAAGAAATGAAGATCTATAAAATATATGGCAGAGAATTTAGAATAATTTTCTTAAAGAGAAGTTCATGGAATCACAAGAAAATACAGATAGAAAAAAAAACTAAATTTGGAAAATAATCCAGGAACTGAGCCTGAGTAAGAGAGAGACCCCCATCTCTGCAAAAAAAAAAAAAAAAATAGAAAAATTAGCGAGGCTTGGT
>NW_012143301.1:2175502-2177988 GCF_000956105.1 Propithecus coquereli | reverse complement strand
GGGGGGCAAGGGCAACATATGTAACCTAAACATTTGTACCCCCATAATATGCTGAAATAATAATAATAAAAAGAATAGTTAAGAAAATAACTGAAATAGAAAAGTTATGGAGGTGTGTGTCTAGACCTCCATATACTAAAATATAAAACTATAAAGCTTCTATAATTAAAACAGTAAATTACTGGTACATAAATAGCTTGGCAGAATCAAACAGAAAGTCCAGAATCAAATACACATGTAAACAATGGATATGATAATGGTGGCATCTCAAATCACTGGAGCAAAAATGGACTTTTTAGTTAATGGTCCTGGGACAGCTGGACAGTCATCTGGGAAAAGATAAAGTTTGATCCATGTCACACCAGAAAAAACTCCAAATGGATGGAAGATTTAAGTATTTTTAAAAAATGAAACCATGCGAACACTAAGAGAAAGCATGGATGAATTCCTTTATAACCTGGGTATAAGAAAAGGCTAATTGCGGTTCGAAATTTAGATGCCATAGAAAAAAGATTGATAAATTTTATTACATAAAAACAAAAAGAAAATTTTGGCCTGGCAAAAAACATAATTAATGAAGTAAAGAAACAAATAATAAACAAGGAGATAATACTGGATAAGAACTGATACCTCTAATATGAAAAAAAAATTTAAATTTGAGAGAGACACTTCACGTTCACTAGAATGACTATAACAAAAAAGACAATAAAAAGGGTTGGTGTGGGTGTAGACAGACTAGAATCCTCCTACATTGCTGGCGTGAATGTAAAATGGTACAGCACTTTAGAAAATTGTTTAGCACTTCTTTATGGTTTGAATGCCCCTTTCAAAACTTATGTTGAAACTTAATCCCCAATATAACAGTATTAAGAGGTGGGGTCATTAATTGATGACTGGATCATGAGGGTTTTGCCCTCACGAATGGAATAATCTATTTATTATGAGTTAATTAATTAATGTGTTATCATGAGAGGGGTCTGACATAAATGCCAGTTTGGCTGTCTCTCCTGAGCCCTCTTGCATGTGATGCCTGCTTTGCCTTGAGACTCTGCAGAGGGTTTCCATCAGCATTAAGGCCCTCACAAGATGCAGCCCCTCAGCCTTGGACTTCCCAACCTCCACAACTGTAAGAACCAAATTTCTTTTCTTTATAAATTACCCAGTCTCAGGTATTTTGTTATAGCAACACCAACTGGACTGAGATAGCAGTTCTTCAAAAAGTTCAACCACATGACCCAGCAATTTCACTCCTAGTTATATATTAGTTACATACTGTAGAAAATTGAAAATATACGCACATTCAAAACCTTGCACATGAGTGTTCATAGCAGCATTATTCATTATAGCCAAAAAGTGGAAACGGCCTACCCAAATGCTCATCAATTGATGAATGAATAAACAAACTATGATATATCCAAACAATGTAATAATATTTGGCAATAAAAGGATTAACTTACAATACATACATACAGCATGGATTAACCTTGAAAACATCGTGCTATGTGAAAGAAGCCACACACAAAAGGCCACATGTTGTATGATGCCATTTATATGATATTTCTGTGTCTTAGTGTTGTTTAGGCTGCTATAACAGAATGCCATAGACTGAATGGCTTATAAACAACAGAAATTTATTTCTCACAGTTTTGGAGCTGGAAAGTCCAAGATCAGGGCACCAGCAGATTCAGTGTCTAGTGAGGGCTCATTTCCTGATACATCAGCTGTCATCTTCTCACTATAACCTCACATGGCAGAAGGGACAAGGGGGCTCTCTCCAGCCTCTTTAACAAGGGCACTGATCCCATTCATGAGGGATCTGTTCTCATAACCTGATCACTGCCTAAAGATTCCCATAGTTACCTTGGGGGTTAGGATTCCAACATATGAATTTTAGGGGAAAGTAAACATTCAGTCTACTGCATCCAGACTAAGCAAATCCATACAGATAGAAAGGAAGTTCGTGGTTGCCAGGAGCTGGGAGGAGGGGGCTTTGGAGAGTAACTGCTAAGGCACAGGATTTTTTTCAGAGTGACAAAAATTTGGAATTATGTATCTATCTGGAATTAGTGGTGATGGTCACACAATTTTGTGAATACACTTAAAAGCCAATGAATTGGACACTTTAAAAAGGATGAATTTTTATGGTATGTAAATTATAGCTCAACAACAACAACAAAATTTAAATGAAGGCGAGAAGCCCAAAAGCCAGATAAAATCTGCAATGACATGACAAGATAATTCATTTTAAAAGGCAATTAACAATATTTTTCTCAACACTAATGATCTATTTAGATTTATTTATCTTTTGGAATTCATTTTGGATCCTTATATATTTTCTGGAAAAAGAGCTAGTTCATCCAGGTTCAAACTTATTCGAATAGGCTTGAGCTCCTATTTTTTCTGTGATATATTCTGAAATATTTGGTTTTGTTTTTCCTCCTTGACTCAGGGTTAAGACTACCAACTCAAAGTTGGTCCTTAAACCA
>NW_012143301.1:2165810-2174627 GCF_000956105.1 Propithecus coquereli | reverse complement strand
TATTTTATAAATAATTGCATTTTAATAAACCTGGATGAATTTGACAGACCTTAACTCTGTGCTTCCAGCCTCCACCTTGAAACCTTTGCACGTGCAGTGAGCAGAGGTAACATGCAATTAAATCTGAAAGTTGACAGGCAATAACCCATTTCACTTATCTTGGCTCTTTCCATACACAGCCTGACAAAACACCTCCCTTCCGTGTTCAGTATGTGGGGTACATGCTGAGTACACACAAACACAAACAGTAAGGATAACTAACTCCGTTGGTCTCTGGTGGTGGGAAAAATACTATTTGCTGCTGCCTCTGGTTGGTTATTTGGTGCACCAGTCAGTTGTACTGTAGCCTGTGCCATTGCCTTTTAGCTATATAAACTAGCTTTGAGAAATTTCTTTGTGCTGGTAGCTCAGAGCAAAGGCAGGCTCTGCTGGATAAATTGAGATCACAGGCTGCATCGCCTAGAACTCAAAGAGAAGCCTGAATGTCCCAGGTCTTTTACATCATGGTTTGGCATTTACTCTCCTTCAGCAGCTACATTCATGATTGTCATCTCCTTTTTCCCCTCCATCCTACCACATCTGCTTCCTGAAAATATGGTATGTCTGTCTGCTTCCTTGCTTAGCTGTGCCTCTTCTGCTACTCTGGACTGTTGAATTGAGTTCAGAGATGTTCATCTCATCTTCTCATATTCCTAGCTACAAGCAAAGGGTCATTGGCTCACTTCCTTCTTCATGGTTTGCCACTTAATTTTGGAGAGCTCCTTAGGCTGTCTGAAATTTGCATAGAAATAGGTTGAAAAATCACCTCTGCAGTACAATGTACATTACTTGGGTAATAGATACACCAAAAGTGGAGACTCCATCACTGTACGATATATACATGCAACAAAATTCAACTTGTACCCTCTAAATCTATTAAAATAAAAAAGTTATATTGGAACGCAAAAATAAAAGAAGTATGTTCCTTTTCAAAATCTTTTCTTGACTTGGTTTTAAATTTAGTGGGTATTTTAAACACATTATGGGTTGGGACGATGGTGTTTTCTGGTGTCAACAAAAATTGTTTTTCTCTCCGTTTTTAACCTTTGTTTTTTTCTCCAGGTTTCAGTGAGTGAAATGGAGAGAGAAACACCTTTATAACTTTGTTTTAGCCCTGTTTTGGCCCCCAGTAGGACTTTTGGTGGCTGACTATCCCTCCTGTATAAAGAATTAATCTAGCCTACTATGTTATTTTCCTCTGGATTCGTTTTCTCTGTTTCTCTCTCTGTCTCTGTCTTTCTCTAACATATTATATATGTACTCAGACATATGTACTCACTCCAGTCTGAAATCAGAGTAGAAAATGTTTCTTGTTTAGTATGAGGTAAATAGTAAGTACTTGTAGGTTAACAGTGAAGAACTCTGTGATTTGGTGGCAAACAGAATAAGAGGAAATAAATAGCACAAAAAAATTGCTGAGATTGACTTAAGTAATGCTTTTTGAACTCTGTCAGCTGAAGTAGGCTTTTTCCTTCTCTCTAAATCTCTGTTCCAGCTGATTACCTTGCAACTCTGCTGTTGCCTAAATAAGGAACAGATTCTAGGAGCCTATATAAATGGACTCACAATACCCTTCAAAAGACACTGAACTATGATATCTCAAGGAATTCCTAAAATAGTAATAGATCCATTTCTATTCAACTGCTCTAATATTGCCATTCAGAAAATATAAGTTAAAAAAAGAAGATATACTGGATCTATGCTAAATGATTCTATGTTTATTGGCTTCTTTTTATTTTTTTTTTATTTTTTATTTTTTTTTGAGACAGAGTCTCACTCTGTTGCCCTGGCTAGAGTGAGTGCCGTGGCGTCAGCCTGGCTCACAGCAACCTCAAACTCCTGGGCTCAGGTGATCCTACTGCCTCAGCCTCCCAAGTAGCTGGGACTACAGGCATGCGCCACCATGCCCGGCTAATTTTTTCTATATTTTTAGTTGGCCGATTAATTTCTTTCTAATTTTTTAGTAGAGGCGGGGTCTCACTCTTGCTCAGGCTGGTCTCGAACTCCTGAGCTCAAACAATCCACCCGCCTCAGCCTCCCAGAGAGCTAGGATTACAGGCGTGAGCCACCATGCCCGGCTGCTTCTTTTTAAATGTAAGATAAATTTTAGAAAAAGTACTGTAAATACTAAACTCATAGGATGTATTCTAAGACAGATCATATTTCGTCCAAATAATGTGGAGGATTATGAACCATTGGAAGGACTTTGACATTTAGTGCGAGTGAAATTGGGAGCAACTGTGGGGTTTTGAGGAGTGACGTGATCTGACCTAACAGGGTCACTCTGGTTGCCATGTGCAGAAAAGACAGTGAGTGCCCAAACTGGGAGATCCATTAGGAGGCTACTGAGATAACTCTGATGAAAAATGTTGCTGGCTTTGGCCAGCGTGGTGGCAGTGGGAGTGGTAAGAAGCAGTAAAGTTAGGAACATATTTTGAAGACAGGATTTGCTGATGGACAAGATGTGGGATGTGAGAAAGAGAGGGAAGTTAAAAATGAGAATGAGGTTTTTGTCCTGAGAAACTATAAGAGGGAAGTTACAGCTCTCTGAGATGGGGAAGACTGTAGGAAGAGTGGATCATGAGGAAAATAGCAGAAACTCGCTTTTGGACATGTGTTGTCTGAGATGTTTATTAGATACCCAAACAGAGAGGTAAGTAAGGCAGTAAGGACAGAGGGGTCTAAAGTTCAATGAAGAGGTTTGGACTGGAGGTATAATTTGGGCATCATTAGCATATAGATAGCATTTAAAGCCATGAGTCTGGATGAGATCATAGCTATGGAGTGAATGTAGAAGGAACAGAAAAATTCTTGGGCACACCCACCTTTAGAGTTTGGTGGGTAAGGAAGAACCATCTAAGAAAATGAAGAAAGGCCAAAGCTAGGGGAATGTGAGATCTTCCCTTAATGAATAAAGAGTGATCAACTGTGTCAAATGCTGTTGATAGGTCAAGTAAGACAAGAACTGAGAACTGAGGGATTGAGGATGTGGATTGAGGGATGTGGAAATTCTTAGAGACCTTGAGAAGAACTGTTTATATTTACATGTGTGTATTTTTTAATTAACTTCTGTGAATATCCAAGTACCACAAAACAGACACTATACCTTCTTTGTTTACCAGAATATACATCACTTCGTGTAATAAGTATTTGTAAATACTTGTTGAGTAAATGAATTCACTAAAAATGACCAAATTTTAATCTTTATCATATACCTACTTCTGAGCTGCTAAATCATATCTTAAATATTCACAGGGAGTTCTTTCCCTGGATTTACCACAATCACCACCAATTATTAAGTGACTACTGTGGGTCAAACTCTGAATATGGTCTTAGGGTTACAAAAAATAAATTAGATGAAATCACTCTCCTAAAGAAATCTGTCGTCATTGGGGAGACAGACAAATGAATGGACAATTAAAATGCCCTGGATAAATGTAGTGATGAAAATGAGGGAACTGTGGGAAAATGTAGGAGTGCCAGGTGGGCCTGGGCTGAGGGCAATGGGAGTGTGGGAAGGTAAAGAATTCTCAGAGGCTGTATCTTTGAGCCCGATTAGTAGGTGCCATCCAAGGGAAGGCATATGGGAAAGACAAACCACAGAGAAGCATATGCCAGGTATGTGGTTGAGAGCAGACATATCCTACAAACAGATACATATATTAATATTTCTTCCCTGCTTTTTTTTTGGTGTGAACCCCCTCCCATCTCCATGTCTCCCATCTTCTCTAGCGCCATTCTAGGTTTTTTATTCCTGGACTGTTTTACTTCTTTTCTTTTGTTCCCTCTGTTCCACCTCCTTATTTGTGGCTGACCCCTCTTTCCAACATAGTGCTTTTTCTGATTTCCTATCCAGAAAATTGCGTCTTCGATTTAACCTTGAGTCCAGTCTGATCAGCTTCCTCCATGTGCAGTCCTGAGTGGCACTGCCCGGACTCTTATTCTTTCTCCATTTCTTTCCTTCTGACACTCATATTCTTTCTCTTTTCCCCTCCTCAGAATCATATTTTCCAGTAAAGCCTAACTATCTAAAGTTTCCTAAAAATACCATCCTATTTAACACCTCTGAATGTCTCCTATTCCCACCTTGAGCTTCCTCCCCAGCACACAGTGCCCTCCTCTGGTGACTCACTCACATTTATTCTGCAAGACAACTGACGCATCACCTGGGTTGCAATGCATTGTCACAATAGGCCAAGTTAGGCTACAGTAACAAACACTACCAAAATCTGTGTCTTAACAAGGCAGAAGTTTATTTCTTGCATTTGCAAGATCCTGCATGGGTCTGAGAGACCATCTGGGGATGCTGTCCTTTTTGTAGAGGCTGAGCATTGCAGGGTCTTTCTATCTTGCAGCAACTCCACATCAACAATGGGAGCAGGTTCCCATTGGAGCAGGTAAAGGCCGTGGCCACTGGGACAGGTAAAAAGAACATGGAAAACTGTGCACTGGTTGTTAAAAGCTTCTGGAAGTGACACATTTACTTCTAATTAGATTTCATTGGCACGTGTCCATGCAGGTATTCAAAGAAGAATATGCCCTGGAGGGAAGGAGTACCAGAAATCTTAGTGATTACCAGTCATGTGTACGTTGTGGGATATATTGGTAAATATTATTGCTGAGGACAGCAGAGGAAATTTTGCTGCTGTCAGTTATAGTCAGTAAATTACTTACTCCATATATTATGAACTGTCTTCTGCCTTTGTTTCCTCAGCTCTAAAATAGGGATAATAAGAGCACCTATCTCAAAAAGGTCACTGTGAAAGTTAGAACAGCTCCTGGCACAAATTAAGTTATCAATAAAACATTATCAAATTTTACTTTGAAGTCTTCCTTGAGATGCCTGCCTATCTCCCCACCTTTCAGAGTGAGATTTTTTCTCCTGTGTTTACTCTTCCTTGCATGCAACCATAAATGGTTGCCTTTATCTCACAATTTATTATTTGTTTGTGATGAAATTGTGAGTTTCCTAAACTCACAAATTTTGCCTTTTCAACATTGTACTCTGAAATCTAGCACAGTGCCTGCCATATACTAGGCACTCAATGTATTTCGCATGTGTGAGTGACTAGATGAACGAAGAATGAGCTATGCCCTGGGGAATAATGATGTTTAGTCTTGTAAGTGCATCCTGTCTTTTTTTCCTGAAGTTCCACTTTTTGATGGTATTCTGATTCCTAAACTGTGTGTATGCAGTATATTGAAAGAATGAAAGTCCTTCGTATGGGTATTTTCATGCTTACAGGTATGTTTTTCTCATTCCAGAACTCAACTATGCTACTGCGTGTGGTCCACTAAGTAGCAGTCTTAGCATCACTTGGGTGCTTGTTAGAATAGAATCTGAGATTCCACCCAGACATACTGAATCAGAATCTGCATTTTAACAAGATCCCAGATGATTCCTACACTACAGTTCGAAAAGCACTGCTCTACAACACTTACCTAAGTTGCCAGAATGAGCTCATGTGCTGCCCCATGTGTGTAGCCATGAGTTAGGGATTGAGAGAATGCAGATATACTCAAGAGTTTTTTTAGTTGCCTTTGTTCTTTCTGGTTGATTTATTACTGAAGAAAAAAACCAACTTGCTTCTCATAGATCTACTATGAAGAGAATATGTTTAATATGCTTAGTATTTACAGTACTATGGATTTAGAAATGCTTTTTTTCTGTTGAAAGTTAAAGGGTTTGCCAGTTAATTTAATTAGTGTCAATTGGCTTATTACTGTATTTTTTGTCACTGAACATAAAAAGCAGCGAATACCTGAGAGAATGGGGGGTAGGAAGTTAGGGAAGTAACAGGTGGCTTTTGCCAGATGGTTTTATAACATGTAAAGTTGAGCTGTTTCTTCTATAAATTAGCTGATCTTCATATTGTAGAAGACATTATAAAGTTTCTTCTGTAAATTAGCTGATCCTTATATTGTAGAAGACTTTATATAGGTTCTTCTATGAATTAGTTTATCTTTATGTAGGATCTGTGAAAGAACTCAAGCAGCTTGACTTCACGTACGTCCATAAAGTGAATAGCAATGTTTATCCTGAATAAAGACCTAAAGAACATTTTTAAAAAGTACTCACAAAGTTACTCCCTGCTGTAAGCATTTTTCATGTGAATGATTGATGGTGATGCTTCATATCTGCAATGATTCAAGGCAGAGAAGGGACATGCCACAACTAGCTCACATACATGAGTGAGGAGCAATGGGGAAGGCAATAGAATCTAGTCAAGGAGTGATTTGGTGCTGTTTAAAAATTTCCATTTTAGGAACTGTCAAATGACAAATTTTACCCAGAAAGTCTTATTTTATGGCATGCCTTGAAACTCCATGTAGAAGGAAATCTTGCATCATCTCTCATAATAAGTAATACAGTTCAGCATAGTAAATGTTAGTGCAGGGTTATGTGGGAAATTTCCTATGTGAAGAATAGCCAGAAGATTTCACACATCTTCGGGATGCTTTTGGGTATAGAAGGGAGTGCAGGATACTGATAGAGTTGTGAATAAATGTGGTTCATAGTTTTTTAATAACAGACTCTACCCAAGAATCATCACACTATGTTTGATTCCAAAAATTTCTATCTTGTTCTTAGTAGCTGCACAGTTCTGGGCTGCTGAGATTGAGATATTCATTTGTTTTTACACACAGATAAAAAAGCCATTAAAGATTTATTGGATAATATATTCATAAGCAAGTGGTAAATGTTCAATATTATCTATCAAATGAAAAAAAACACATGTCGATTGTTATCATATTTTTTGTTGCTTCCTTAGCATATTTCCTAGAAAATGTGTGAAACATAAAAGAAACATATTTACCAGGAGATACTGCTGCATCTTTTTAGCAATCATAACAAACAGTTTGCACAGCTATTTTAACTTGTTTTGATGGATTAATTGGTACTTATGACAAAGATTTCTTATGTAGTTGAATATTTTGCAATGTTATTATGAATAATATATAGAAAACATCTTTGTGCTATGAGAAAGATCAGGAATTAATGATGAAATAATTCAATGGAGATATTTCTACCCTAACATTTCATATGCATGTGTTTACCAGAAATATTTCAATACTCTTTTTTTCAATAACATGGAGTTGAATGTATATAATTTTTACAAAATCAAATTTGTCATGCCCACATATATTACTTTATGTACATTGTCATATCCCTGTAGTTACCAATCTATCACAGTGTCTCAAAAACAAAGTTCATATTTTCTCTTCTATGTTGTTATGTGAACAACATAGTGCTTGCATGACTTAAAAAATCGACAGGTAAATTAACATTCAAAAGCACTTGCTTGTTTATGAACTAAATGTCAATGATAAGTGAATGAAAAAACCCAGAATAGGCAAAACAATTTAAAAAATAACAAAGGTGAAGGATGCTTACATTCCAATTTGAAAATTTACTATAAAGAAATCCCAACATGTCTACCATGTCTGGTTCTGATGCTTGCTCTGTGTCTACAAATTGTGTTTTTTGCCTTCGGTATGCCTTATCATTTTTTCTTGTAGCTAGATATGCTGTGCCAGGTAAAAGGAACTGCTGTTAATAGGCCTTTAGTAAGGTGGCAGCAAGAAGTGGGGGGAAGGAAGCATCATTCTACAATGCCATGTTTAGGTCTCAGTCTCGGAGCCTGTGCCACTGGCCTTTGAACTTCATAGGTATTTCTCATTTTTTTCTTCCCTTTACGTGAGAGAGGATGGCTAGAGGGGGCTGGAGTTGGCTATTTCCCTTCTCACACATGGAAGAGCAGACTGGGTCGCCCTGTAGTGTTTAGATCTCAGAGTTGTGCACACTGAGCCTTTAGCAATTCATCAATTACAGATCAGGTTTTCCTACCCTGACACGGGTTCCAGCAGTGGTTTCCACATGTGAGTTTCTGCTCCAGTAAGTCACCACTCCCTGTATTTATCTGTCTATCTTTCCAATTTTGGGAGCTGCAGTTTGCCCTTTGCCCTTACCTCTTTTATGGAGCCTGGAAGAATTGATGATTTTTCAGTCTGTTCACCCTTTTACTTATTGTTAAGACAGAGTGGCAACTTCCAAGCTCCTCACATGCAGAACTGGACCAGATAATTTTTTAATATAATTTTATTGAGGATTTTGCATATCCTATACTTCGCCTATTTAAAGCATACAACCCAACAATTTTTTATTACATTTATAGAGTTGTGCAACCATTACCATAAATCAGTTTTAGAACATTTCCATCAACCCGATAATATCTTTCACGTCCTTTGGCTGTTAATCCTCATCTTCATCTCACATACTTTGCCCTAGGCAACCACTAATCTTTCTGTTTTTATGGAATTTGTCTTTTCTGAACATTTCACAAAAATGGAATTACACAATATGTGGATCTCTTGTGTCTAGCTTCTTTCATTTGGTGTAATGTTTGACAGTTGGTTGTTTAAGAACTAAATGTCAATGACAAGTGAATGAAAAGACTCAGAATATTCATGTCATAATATGTGTCAGTGGCTCATTCCTTTTTATTGCTAAATAGTATTTCATTGTATGGGTATGTACATTTTGTTGTCAGTTGATGGACAGTTAGGTGGTTTCACAGTTTTGGCTATTATGAATAATACTGCTAAGAACATTCACATACAAATCTTTGTGTGGGGTTATGTTTGTTTATTTATGTATTTATTTTTGGATAGTAACCTAAGAGTGGAATTACTGGGTACTATAGTAAATTTATGCTTACCTTTATAAGAAACTGCGAATATGTTTTCCAAAGTAGTTATACTATTTTGCGTTCACAT
>NW_012143301.1:2140395-2164375 GCF_000956105.1 Propithecus coquereli | reverse complement strand
GCATTTTGGCATCTATTAATATGACGATCAGAGGTAGTTTTAAAACAGTATATCCAGATATTCACAGTGGTTATGTCTGACAATGTAATAATGGGTGTAATTTTATTTTTAAATTTTGTCCATATTTTTAAAAATTTCCAGAGAGTTTATAATTTTTGTAAGTTGAAGACATCCTAAACATCATAAAGCATAAAAACGCAAAGCATATAAAAAAGAAAATATATGAAAGGGAAAACCTTAACAATAATAATGAAAGCTATTACATATTGCACTCTTTTATGTACCAGGATTTTTTCCTAAGCACTTTACATGTTTTTCTTCACTTAAATCTCTCAGTGACCTCATGAATTAGGTCATTCATGAATTAAGTCACATTATAGCCTTGTGTCCTATAATTAAAAATTGCTACCTCTCTAGCTGTTTTGTTCAGCAAAGGTATAGGGCATAGTGTGTTTTAGAGACATTGCTCCTGAGATGAGAATAAAAGATTTTGACCTTTTGTTATAGCATTCATGAGTCGGAAGAACTTCATTTATTTTAGGTAAAGAGCAAATGGAGCATCTCCTATTTTCAGTACTTCAAGAGTGACTGGAGTCACCTACAACTTGCCAGTCAATAGTCTTTTATTATGTTTTCCATTTAGAAGAACTATTGTCGCACTTGCCTTTAAAACATCAGTGGCTCTTAGGTAGGAATTTTAACATACACACCACACACACACATATACACACGCACAGCTATTTGACCATAGTTATTGATGAAGTATAGTCATAAAGAAATACTACCCTTCTGTATGAAAGTTTTCCTCCTCCACTAATGGGTAGGACATATTCTTCAAAAATTGAGTCAAATATAAAATAATTAGGGCCTTGGGGCTCCATCTAGTTTAATGTTTAAATGTGAAAAAAAAAAGGCTTAAGGTCTATTTGATATTAAATCAACTTTATAAGCAAAATGATATAGGCTAACCCAACTTGCTCACATGTAAAATTAAGTACATGTATAATCTCTGCACCTACTTTTATTTTAAAAGGAAAAGTTAGGATACTAATTGGAAACCTGTAAGAAAAGATTTTGTCACTTCTACTTTAGTCTTCAAGTCACATTTTAAAGCCTACATAAGGGCTTAGAAAGCTATGTTCCCTCCAGGGTTGTTTGGACCACATGGAATTACAGATCTAAAAATGATATAAGTTCACAAGGTATCTGAATTATCGTGTGTCCGTGTAGGCCAAGAAGAAGCAAATCTTACCATGGTAAATTTAGTCACTAGGATTCGCCACTGCCGCTCTAAACAATCCATATAAATTGCTGCATAATTAGCCCAGCTGCAATAATCCATTGATCATGAAGACAAGCTGCAGAGAACCAAAGCCATTGATTTCGCCTGCTGTGGCACACTTTGTTAACCACGTGCAGACCTGGATTTAAACAGTGGGGAATGTTGAACCTGCCACGTGGCTTGTTTCCGCATTGGCAAACAGTGTAGCAACAATTAAAAAGGGAATTCTGAACAAATAGAAATAATTGTTTTCAAAAGTCTGAAAGTACAGGAGTGGGCTTGGGAGTAGAGCTATGTGAGAGGGCCAAATTTCCTATTACTACTGATTAGAAGGACAGTATCAATGAATGCATCTCCTAGGCAGAACACCCTTAAAAGAAAAAAAGCGTGACTTAGGAATGGTGGTGTTAGTGGGGGAGACCATGTGTTGATATTAAACAGTAGCATTGGCAGAGAAATACTGAGTGATATTAATAACTTGTAAAAATTATGTAATCTCAGAAGGCTAACCTGGAAACAATCCAAAATTTATTTTTAGAATCAAATATGCCAAACACATTTAGACAAAACCAGAATTCTGACTTATTAAAGATAGAAACCTTGGAACTATATGCTGAACTTAATCTCAAAAATATTTATATCTATATCTATCTATATATATATAAAATGGTTGCTTTAGGACAGAATACATATTGGTGGCAAAAGTAACAATTCAACAAAAATTTCAAATAGAAATATTAATAAAACAGAGCTTCTTACCTATATTACATTGAACTTGATATAAACTGTGCACAAGATAAAGAATAAAATTCTGTGATGGACCAGTTATTAGGAAGATTCAACATAGTTTGGCAAAGCTACCATTTTCTATAAGCTTTTTTAAAAACCCTGCTTTGACCAGCACAGAAAGGTCATGGGGTATTGAGGGTAAATGTAATCTACACTCAATGTGATTCATTGATAGAAAAAAAAGTCTTCTTGAAATCTAATTATGCGCAGAAAGAAGCCACATAATTCATTTTGTACTAGATTCTTCAGAAAAATCTTAAATTCAAACACAAAGCCTCCAGAGTCAAGGATTTTGAAAGAAAGGAGATTAGTTAATTAGGGTAAATCTGGTTAACTGAGGATGGATCAGCACAATTAATATTCTTTTGGGAACAAGAAGAAATATTTGAATTAGAAAAAAATATACTGTTTTGTACATGCACCTGATTTAAAAGGAGAGTTCAATGATATTGTTTAGTCCATAAGTATTACTCGATAACACTAATATTAATATTATTGTTAGCAAGTTCATAAGAAAGAAAACAAACCTCTTTGGAGGATTTGGACTAGTCATCTACTTAGATTGATGTCATTAAAAATTCTTTACCAATATATCATAAGATTTGTTACAACATGCCCAAGTTAAATTGCACTGGGATTAGACAGCTTGGCAGGGCCCTAGATCTTTCTGTGGAATAAGTGCTATGAAGACAGTAGTAGGGATAAGGAAAAGTCTGATTTAGTAAGCAGAAAGCTACATGCAGAGTATGACAAAAAGAAGCAGATATAAATGCTCCAGGAAAGTCATTCACATTGAGGAAGAGTCTTAAGACCAAATAATGGGGTAGAGGGATAATTATCTAATGGATGGAGATGGACAATCTAAGAACAGTCAGTATATGGACATGTGGCCAGACAGGTAGGTTGGCATCAAGAAATCGTGTCAGCAGGTAGCAGAGTTCCAGTCACAGGAAGCCCCCAGGAAGAGGACTGTTGTGAACATTGCAGATTGGCTTGCACAAAATCAGTTCCCTCCTCTTTTTAGTGTGGCTTCCTATACTGCAGAGGCCGGTGAGCTAAAATCTATATTTCCCATGTTTCTGCATGTGATTTATGCTCTGCCAACCAAATGGCCTCATATAAGACTTAAATCCAGCACTGAAATAAAAGTGAAGGGAAACCCAACAACAAAAACCAAACAACCCTAATCAAAAGTGGGAAAGGGACTTGAACAGGCATTTCTCCAAAGAGGATATACAAATGGCAGATAAACACATGAAAAGATGCTCAATATCACTAATCAATAGGGAAATGCAAATCAAAACTACAATGGACTCATACCCATTAGGATAGCTATTACACTATTGAAAAAACAGAAAATATGTGTTGGCGAGGATGTGGACAAATTAGAACCCTGTGTGCCGTTGGTGGGGATGTAAAATGGTATAGCACTGTGAAAAACAGTATGGCACTTCCTCAAAAAATTAGAATTGCTAGATGATCAAGAAATCCCACTTCTGGGTATACATACAAAAGAGTTAAAAGCAGGATCTTAAAGAGATATCTGTACATCCGGATATCATAACAGCTAAAACATGGAAGCAACACACGTGTCCACTAATGGATGAATGCTGCAAAATGTGGTATATACGTATGATGGGATGTTATTCAGCCTTAAAAAGGAAGGAAATTCTGACATATGCTACAACGTAGATGAACCTTGAAAACAGTATGCTAAGTGAAATAAGCCAAAAGACATATACCATATACAAAAAGACATATACCTTATGATTCCATGTACATGAGGTACTTAGAGTAGTCAGAATCACAAGAGACAGGCAGTAGAATGGTGGTTTCCGGGGGCTGGGGGGAGGGGGAAATGAATGGCAAGTTAGTGTTTAGTGAGAGTTTCAGTTTTACAAGATGAAAAGAGTTACACGGATGATGGTGATGTGATGGTTATATAACAATGTTAATGTTCTTAATACTACTGAACTGTACCCTTAAAAATGGTTAAGATGGTATATTTTATTTTATGTGTATTTTACCTCAATAAGAATTGGAAAAATAAAAGAGTAGAGGGAAACATGGCATGAGGTACCTATTTTTGCTGGTGCAGATCAAAGTGGAAGTGCTTTAATCTTGAGCTGGCAAGCTGCTGTCGTCATGGCTCCTTGATTCATCGGGCAGCTTCTTGATTATGACCATGGCAACAGCATCCTGGGTGGCCCTTTCCTGCATCATGATTTAAGAGATTTTTCTTGAAGATCAGTTTAAAGTCTCTTCAGTTTATAAACAATTTTATTAGCTATTTAATATGCCATAAAACAAATTCCTTTCTGTTGACATGATCTAGAGTGGGTTTTGTTCTCTGCAATTAAACTCTAATAGAGCGATTGCTGGCTCTAGTGGTTGCAAGCAACAGACTCTCAAAGGAATGAGACTCTGGGATGGGTTAGTGCTCACCAGTTTGAAGGGAAGGTAGCTCCGATTCTGCTCGCATCATAAAATAGACACTGGTACATATTGGTGATGTATTAAATCATCCCCTAGAGTGTTTAGGATAAGAAGCCTATAAAGACAAAGTTTGGAGCTTATGTAATGCTAGTTATTGTGGGAAAAATAAGGAATGCAAGGATTGTTGCATGTGTGTGGGAGTTGGATTTTTCCATCTGTTTCAGAGAACTTAAAGAAAAAGAATAAGATGGAATTTAAAGCTCTCTGCTTAAAGCATGGTCGGATAATCAGGGAACTTCTATGGTTACCTGTAGGACTCTCTTCTGTCTTGTAGATGCTGAACTGACAGAGGGGAAAAGAAGAACTGGAGTATGATCCTTCAAGTTGCTGAACTGCAAGGTAGAGTGGATTATCACACTTAACAGATCTCTTAGGTGAACATTAGGGTACTTCTTGGAAAGAAGGGGACCAGGAAAACTGAAACAGGAGCATCTGATAGATTCATATGTCTCCGAGTACCTTAAAAGCCCAAATTTCACTAAATATTCCTTGAAAGCAGAAGCAAACTTATTTCCTATTTCGTGAGGCTGTTTCTTTTTTGCCTGAAGGCCCTGCGACAGCCTCACCTAAGGAAATTAACACTCCAGGAGATGCCAATACTCTCCACATGCCCTACTGTCCAGCATTCACTTGAGATCCATCACTAGAATCAAATTCCAGCATGCTGGTGTGGTGGCAAACACAAAGTCAAAGCTGGAGGGAAAGTGCTTACCCCACAAAAAGAATCACAAGATTTTGCTCATTTGCAATGGCAGAAACCTAGAATGCGTGTGTGGAAATGGATTCTGATGGCTCCAAACCATAAAGGTACAAGTGTAATTTTAGGTTGGGTTGAATAGTTTGCATTGAGTGCACTTGCCAGAGATTCTGGGTTTAATATGCTCACTTGAACAGCTTGTGGAGTGTTTAATAGAAATGTGGGTGCAGTGGCAGTCAATGCTGAAGTTCTGATGCCAGGAATCTTTTGGTATAATGTAGAGAAATGGATGCAAAGATAAGGAAATATCGGGGTGTATCTATCACCTGCAAATCACTCATCTACACCTAATTATGCCTCACAGGACAGCCCAAAAATACCTTGAAAAGTACCAGAGTGGCTGTCCCCTGTGGGCCAGACCTGATGGTAGGAGCAGCTGCTAAGGAAAAAGACTCTGATTTCTATGGTGGATGAGGTCCCACATGGCAAAATGCAAGGGACAGCACAATGACAGGTCTCAAAGGCAGAGGGAAAACGGGTGTGGTTACTGTACCAGACAGCAGAGCTTTAGCGATGGTCACAGGCTTTGCTGTCAGGGATCGTTGGCAGCGGCCAACTGACTGAGAGCTTCCTAGAACTGACAGAGATGTATAGCCGTTATCATCCCCTTACTCTGTATAAACTGAAACTAAAACAAAAGCAAAACTCTAAGTGATCTGAGGAACCACAGTTAAGAGTTATGGCCCATTATCGGTTCATAGACCCACAGCCCACAAGTGAAGGGGAAGCCGGGCACTCTCGAGGAAGTTCCCTATGACAGTGCTTCAAACATGTACTGTGCATCTTCCTCCTCGTCTTCCCCTAAAAAGGGTTTGCAGTTATCTCTCAGGAAAATGAACCACCCGATCTTTGGGGGATAGTGGACATGAGTTCTAGCTAATGTTAACTCCAGGGAACCCAGAACGCTACAGTAGTCCTCTACTCTAAGGAAACATGTAGAGGTCAGGAGTATAAATGGGGGTTTGGTCTGTGTGTGCGTCACAGGGGGCAAGTGTGGACCGCTCAGTGAATTGTTCTTGGTTACTTTCCCAATTCCTGTGTTTATAGTCGGAATATACATACTCGTCAACATCTCCACGTTGGCTCCCTGCCCCATGGAGTGAAGGCTCTGACAGTGACAGAGGAAAATTCTGTGCTAAGAGTGCCGCCAAAACAGTGAACCCAAAGCAATGCCACACAACTGGAGAGGTTGTAGAGGGGAGTGTTGCTATCAGACAATAGAAAGAAGCAGGGATCATAATTCCTGTTACATCCCCCAATTTCCCCACATCCTCATTGTGCTCTGACACCCTCGTTAAGCTCTCCTCTTTGACCAGTGAGAAGACAGATGGGTCTTGGGAATAGTGGCGAGTAGTAGCAACGGATTATCACAAACGTAATGAGGGAGAGATTCTAATTGAAGCTGCTGTTCCATATGTGGTTTATTTTCTGAAGCCAGTGGGCACAGACTCTGATGCCTGATACACACAGTTATCAAATTGGCAGATGCTTTTTGTTTAATATCCGAAGAAGAAGAGATCACAGGAGCAATTTCCTTTCAACTGTCAGGAGCAGCAATAGACTAAGGGCTGCATCAACTCTCTGGCTCAGTGTGATAATTTAGTTCATGGATTGGCAAACTTTTTCTGTAAAGAGCCAAATAGTAAATATTTTAGGCTTTTCAGGCCACATATGGTCTCCGTTGTGTATTATTCTTCTTCCTCTTTTTTTATTTTTTCAACAACCTTACAAAGTAAAAACCACTCTTAGCTGGCCAGACTTACAAAAACAGGCTGCAGGCCAGATTTAAACCAGGCTGTAGTTTACTGACCCCCATTTAACTCATAGGGATGTTGGCCATCTCTCCAGTCTGCAGAACATCATGCTGCTCCGTTGCTTTGATGCCACTATGCTTATGGGACTTGGCCAGCAAACAGTAGCACATGCCCTGGAGGTTTTAGTAAGACATTTTGATGTCAAAGATGGAAGATAAATCCTGTGAAAGTTCAGTGACCTGTCTAAGACACAAAGCCAATTTGCAGAAAGTTGTTTTTAATCTTGGGGTTCAGAAACAAGGAAGAACCCCGTCAGCAGAACTGGACACAGGCTCTGGGGAGCATGAATAAGTATGTCTTGAAGCTGGCTCCTTCCGTACGGTGTGGTTGTCCTCAAATCCTTCCCATCAAGGGCCTTTGGAACTGACAAGTGTTCCATGGCTCAGCTGCCAGGAGAGGAGGAATGTAGTGGCCAGGAATCAGGGGCCTTGATGAAATAGGTCCCTGTAAAATTAATTTTGAGCCTCTTCACCAGTAAGCTGTTTGGATTGGTAGCTTTGTTTGACACTGAGATAGAAGCCAGTCAAATTTTAACTTGAAATTTATTCTTCAGATGACCAGAAAAAAAAATTCTACCTATACGTAATATAAAAATAGCTCTATTCCAAGAAAACTTAAAAGAAAGAAACATTCAGAGATAGCTGAAAACTATGTAATTGTGTAATTATGCTAGTAGAGATGACTTTCTTATTTATTCATTTTAAGAACAGTTTAAATTGGTTTGTGCATAATAAAAATTTAGCCTTTCATCAATACTTGGATAAATAAACTGCAGCCTCCCTGGAATATAGATTATCAAGGGACAATCAAGCTGTGGTTTACTATTTCACGTAGTACGCTTTCTCGTTCAGAACTAATAAAAGCCACCACTGCATGTTTTATTATAAAAAGCAGAGCAAAGAGTGGGCAATGTTTTTCTTATTTTAGAAAGACAAAGCTCAACAATGAATAACATGTTAGGAGTCTGACCTGAACAGTAAGAGATTTGACTTTCCTATGCTGTGTTGGCTTAACCCCATCTTTAAGTGTGGTCTGTAGTGGTGACAAGTACTTGAACCTCTCTCTTTGATTCCATGACCTTTAGCAGAAACATATTTTAATGCATGTGTGTATGTTTTCATCAAAGGCTACTCTCTTATGCTCTTGAATGTGCATTTGTCTCATTAAGGACCTCCACTAGTCTGGTGCCTAATATCCCCCTCAAGCTGAAATCCGCTGCTCACTACTCTCGGAACAAATGCCAGGTTGCCCTTTATAGTCTCTAGAAAAATAAGGACACCTGATCCTAGGCTAGCCTACCTGTGCAAGGGTCAGCAACCTGCCTGTGAGGTAGCCTGTTGTAAGAGGCTCTCTTTTCAATAGGAGAGATGTTAACGACCTCGATCTAGACGCTATCCTTCGCAGTTTAGACTGAGGAAAATGGGAAGGACCATTCAGTCAGTGGGAGGAGGAGAAAGGGGAACCTCCAAACAGAAGCACAGACAATGGAAGTTGCTGAGATGTGTTAATGATCAAAGGGAAGGATTCGGAAGAGAGCAAAGCTGTGGTCCTGGATTGCACAGTCCCCCAAGTGTTCTTCATTCCTCCACTCATAGCTGTTCCAGTAGAGGGTGACCAGGGCCTCAGTAACAGCAATGCCAGCAGCTTCTCTGGCAGAGAAAATTGAGAGATGCAGAGAGAGGGGACCCACCAGACAGGACAAATACCACAGAGTCCTAGTATTTCATGTTGGCCCAGTGTATCTCTGTTCCTTTTAACTGCCACTCAAATGTCTGCGACTTCTGAAGCCTTCGAGGATCACACCTCGCTTTAATAAACAATTAAGAATACTTGGAGCTGGCATCCCATTTTATTTTAGGAAGTCCAGTGTATTCCTGATCCAAAAAATGTTTATATATTACACTTACTTGTTCTGGTTTGGAGAGTCCCCTCAACTAATCATCTTCTGGTTCCAGCCCCATGGTTAGCTTCTCTGGACAGCTGCTGCCCTCCTTATACACCCCAGGAAGGAATGAAGTCACCAAGGCTCAGCTAAGACCCTGGGATTGATTTATACTTTACACTTCACAGACGGATGGTGAGTGCAGGAAGGAATGACAGTGAAGGAAGAACAAGCACGGGGAGAACAGGTGGCTTCTTAGGACTTCCTCTAAAAGTCCTTCCATGAGGGATGGTTGGGATAGGGAGTGTTATGGACTGAATGTTTGTTTCTCCTGCACCAAATTTATATGTTGAAATCCTAATCCCCAATGTGATGGTGTTAGGAGGTAGGGCCTTTGGCTAGTACTTAGGTCATGAGGGTGGAGTCCTTACGAATGGAATTAGTGTCCTTATAAGGATTGACATGGAGTGATGATTACTCTGGCTAGGCCATGTGAGGAGGATGGCCTACAAACATATCATCTTCAGAGATTTGATAGGGCCTGGAATGAAGACAACCCTTTCATCATTTTAGAAAGCTTTTGCCTCCTCCCACTATTCTGGAACTCCCACGATAGAATAGTATTCTTTTTGGCTTTACCATTACAAACACCCACCAAAGTTCTTTTTGCCAAAATAAAAAACAATCCGACCGCATGGTTCAAGTTAAACCTCTATTTGGAGAACTCGATAAAATGTTAACGATTTTAAAATAGTGGTATTTTCCTTTCCTTGTGTTCTCACTCACCCCGCCATACCCCGTAACAAGAAGATGTCTGTCTATGAGCCAGGAAGTGGGCCCTCACCAGACACAAACTCTGCCAGCGCCTTGATCTTGGACTTCTCAGCCTCCAGAACTGTGAGCAATAAATGTTTGTCTGAGACACTCAGGCTATGGCATTCTGCTATAGCATTCTGAGCTGACTAAGATACAGGGATGAGGCAGAACGGGGGTGGAGAAGGGATGCTCCGTGGTCTGCCGACATGATGGAGACAGTACTTTCCATCTTTGAAAGAGAAGCACCTTTGATCATGGGCTCCCTGCCTGGAGTTTGGTTCCCCTAAAGTCTTTTGAGGTCCAGCAAAAGAGGCAAATCTGTTTCTCATCCACTGCCCCTAACCTCCTGGTCAAAGCCTGCTTCCAAACATATCATCTTTGGACATTTGATAGGGCCTGGAATGAAGACAATGCTTTCATCGTTTTAGAAAGCTGTTTGCCTCCTCCCACTATTTTGGAACTGCCACGGTAGAATAGTATTCTTTTTGGCTTTACCATTACAAACACCCACCAGAGTTCTTTTTGCCAAAATAAAAAACAATCTGACCGCACAGTTCAAGTTAAACCTCTATTTGGAGGACTTGATAAAATGTTAACAATTTTAAAATAGTGGTGTTTTCCTTGCCTTCTGTTCCCACTCACCCTGGCATACCCCATCTATCAAGGTTTTAAAAAATACTGGAGTCTATTCTCAGCTAGAGTTTTTGGGTACAAAACCAGAAAAGGCTAACTAAGTCACACAGGAAGGTTTTTATTTTTATATTATAGAAAACATAAAATGAATCACTTATTTGCTTTCATTATAACTTTCATGAAACTGAAATTTAGTCCTATAAAATATTATTTCATTTTAGACCAAATAAAATGGTTGTCTTTGGTTGTCTTTTCACATTGATGAATTTCTTCAACTTTTTCCTTAGGTTTCAAATGATCTCATTTGCCCCTAAGTGGCTGTGTTTTGAAGGAAGAACATTTTTGAGCTATCTATAATGATTTCTCAGTGTTTACCTGAGAGAATGTTGCTGTGTATTCTGTGTGAGAAGCTTATGTTCTATTTACAAAGAAAAATATCTATAACTTTATTTTTTTCTGGAATATACTATTGACAAAAGCACTCCAGTGTATATCAAAAAAAGTTACTCTGGAATTTTAAAAGTTTTCAAGAAGTGAGTCATTCCACATGTGCACGCACACATATATACCCAAACATACTTACCTATATATGTAACATGGGGCAATATTTTTGAAATATCCAAGACAAATTTTCCCTGTGTGGTTATCCAGATTTTTTCTCTGTATCTACTCTGACATTATCGTCCCAAGAAGGTGAAACACAATTGCCACCAGAGGAAGGGAGGGCATGGCAAAGGGGCCTTGGTGACTAGGGGAGGAAAGTAGAAAGCCAAGAGAGGAGAAAGGTCAGGAAACGAGAAAAAGGAAAGGGCAGGGGAGTTGTGATTGTCCTTCTTCCCCCTTGGAAGGTGATTGGCAGTGGGAGAGGGTAGATATATCGAGATACATGAACTCCAAACAGGAAACACCTCAGAAAAATCCCATACTCAGCATGGCATTGGCAGATAAGAGTGTCTGGGTGGAGGTGCCAGGTGGGACTGCAGAGCTCCTGATGACCTTGTGGAGAATGCACAAGGCCTGAGAAAACTGTGCTTCAGGACTGAGTAAACCCCCATCCAAGAAGGGGGTCCAAAACAAGTAAAGAGGACCCTAAAAACTAAGAGATTTTTCACCAAGTGCGATGAAAGGTTCGCATTGGATCTAATTTCTCAGAGTTTTCTGGGGCCTTTGCATCTGTTACATAAAGCTAAATAAAACATGATTTCTACTCCTAGGAGGAGCTTGTGACCCAGTGAAGAGACAGATGAGATAAACGAATACAGTGCAGTAGGGGATGCAACCACGGCCAGTGCACAGCGTTAGGGGAACACAGGAGAGGATTAGCCAGTCTTCTCAGGGTAGATGATGTTCAAGTCAGACCTGCAGGATGAGAGTTTTCATTAGGTGAACTAGACTCATCCCTATGCTGGAATGTCTGCCACTTATGTTCCCTGACATCCTTCATGTATCAAATGCCATCTCCTTCATGAAGATATTTCTGATTCTTCCAACTAGATTTCGTTTCTTCTGCCTCCCGATGTTCATGGCACTTTGACTTACTCTATTGACACATAATCTCTCACATCATTTTGCACCTATTTATATAC
Source organism: Propithecus coquereli (assembly GCF_000956105.1). NCBI lineage: Eukaryota > Metazoa > Chordata > Mammalia > Primates > Indriidae > Propithecus > Propithecus coquereli. Next base: position 2,152,320 of record NW_012143301.1, on the reverse strand, counting down.
TTGCCTTGTTCCTTTAACTAAATTATATGCTCATTCCTTTGTCCCCACATCCCTGTAGCTTGTGTGTACTAGACACTTGTTAAACTAAAGAACAGAGAGAGGTTCTCTAAAAGAAAAAGATATTTATTTAAGAATACAGCATTGCAATGGGAATGTATGTGCCGTAGTAAACTATGTGCATATTCAGGGTGGTAAAGGAAGGAAAAGGTTTTTAATGAAAAATGAGGAGGATTACACAATTGTTTTGAAATGATTATACTTGGCTACAAAGATCAATAACAAGGGTGACACCAGCTGAGGTTGAACAGGCAGTTGCTGGGCAGATGTCTTTGCAGAAGTATTTTTTGTGTAAGTTTGCAATGGTCTTTGTGCAAAGTTGTGGTTTTGTTGGAATCTTTGTGATAGTTTTTGTTATCAGGCATACTAGCATGAGAACCCTCTCTTCATGGCCTTGCCCAGCTCTATTTGTCAGGGTGTTTTTTTTTTGTTTTGTTTTGTTTTTTAACCTTAGTGACTCCATTTTGATTCTGATGACTTTCACACACTCAATAAATAGAATGTTAAAGTAAACCAAAAGTAAATAGAAGACAGGTTTAGGAAAATCAACTGTAAGCCTACTAAATGATGAATACAAAATTTGTGCCGTCTTCACCTTTTTACTCACAAAGCTAAGCACAATTTGTGGCAGATAGTAGGTGCTCAGTGAATACTTGTCAGAATTGAATTGAAAATGCAGGAAAGAGTGTTGTAAATATAAACCGGGAATTAGAAGTGGTTCTGAAGAGAATCTCAGTAACAACTGTCCAGAAAATTACCCTTTCGCCTGGCAGCCTTTAGCCAGATTCTCCAGAACTGTGTTATTTCTCACAAGTGATGACCAATATTTTTGTGACAAATGTGAGGTTGTAAGTAATGGTGAAATAGCTAGCCTACAACACGTAAATTAGAAGATTTCATGAGGAAACTCTATTTTGCCCCTTCCATGTCCATCTTTTTCAGTCTTGGCCAAGGGATATTGTGTAGAAAAGTAGCAAAAAATGGATGCCAGGTCGTGTCCTTACAGAGTCTCAAAGGATTCTCACAGTTACTCCAGGAGGGAGGTACGATTATCCCCAGACAATGAAACGCAAACAATAACACAGAGACTTAAAACTTTGACAAGTTTTAAGGCACTTGTCAAAGGTTACACAGCCAGTGAACGGGAGCACCACAAATGGAGTCCTGTTTTTTCTGATCCCAAAGCACAAATTTTGCCACGATGAACAAGTAAAGTCTTGATGGAGAAAAGTCTTTGGAGATATGGTTTTAACTGAGAGATCTAGTTTGGAACAGTTTTTCTGAATTGCTCTATTGATCCAAGTTGGTTTATTTCAGCCAAAATCAGGTCACCAGGAGATGGCAGAGCTGGATTATACCAAGAAAACGATACCCAGGATGATAATTTGACAAGATGCTTAGATGCAGAGAAATTTTTGAAAATAGGGTGAGAAATATATTTATATGTTTAAGTGTGGAAGGCAAGATAGAGACGTTGATGAACAAAATGTAACAAAATATTCAGAGACAGTGTGCTTATTCCTGGAAAGAACAAGTTACTCTAATCAATCTCCCTGATTGCTACACATATTTCCTAAAATGTGTGTGATATATAAGTTCCTCCTCAATTGAAGCCACTAGTGACATAATTAGATAATAAAAAAGTGGTTGAATATGGGAACAGAAAGAAAAACTATTAATTCAGATGTTTTCTGTTTTGAAGAATTCTGTTAAAAAAAAGTTTTATGCTTCTTGAAGGCAGCATAATACTATCACCTTCGTACTCTCTAATTTTGAATATAGCTATCTTTACCCAGTGATTGTCTATAATTTTTCTTTATGATTTTATTCTTTTTCTGGCATTTACTAAACATAATCATGTAAGCTATTGTGCTGTAGCTTATAGATACTACTCCCTTTAAGAAAATAGAATTTCAAATAATACATTAAGGAAGAATTATATTTATCAGCAGGTATTTTTCAGTTAAAAATATTCTCCATACAACAGGATTTAAAGACTCAGATCCTGTAGGGCAAATATTCTTAATCTGGAAACATAGGTGTTATTCAGGGGTATCTACAAGCTTCCTGAAAAGGTATTAAAATGTAAAATATAAAAGGATATTAGTGGAGTCTGTAAACCTCAGGTGTAAAGAGTGGAACATCATTTTTCTACCATAAAATTAATTTATAAGCCCCTGTTTGTACTCATAAGCAGCAAAGTTAATTTAGTTTTCTTAGTCATATTCAATAATCTAAATCAAGTGTATCCTGGTTTAAAACTTTCCTGGTTTCATTCCTTCTTCCCCCTCTCTTCTTCCTTCTCCCTCCCCTGTAGGGTAGCTTATTGGTCCAGGGAACCTTATGAAGGATCATGACATTGGGGGATATGTCTGGGTGCTGATGACCTCTTTTTGCTGTTTTCTGAAGAGCAGACTTGGCTTCTGTTCCCCAGGTGTGAGTGAGGTGTGGCCTTGCTCTAATGTGGGGCCACTGACTGTTCTGAGGTCAACACTGTGGCATTTGCAGCCATATCTCCGGGTACCAGTAGACAAGCCACACCCTTTCCTTGGGATTTAATCTGGTTTCCCTCCCAGGTGGCCTCTTGGTGTTTCCTTGTCCTGATGGTTCTCTCTCCTGACTAATCACAGGAACCACAGCCCCTCTCTCATCATGTAAGCAACATACTATTTATATTTCCACTTTACGCACTTGCATTCTGGGTTGTTTTACCAAGACTGAAATTTTCAAAATACTCCAACAGGAAAACTGAGTACAAATTTCTTTACTCTGGGGTCCTCTTTACATAATGGGGAAATCTATATCCTAACTCGACCCTAGACTCTTTCTGGAGTTTGATGCAGTGCACATCTGTTATGGGCTGAATTGTGTCCTCTCAAAATCCATATGTTGAATCCCTAACCCCAGTACCTCAGAATGTGACTGTATTCAGAGATAGAGCCTTTAAAAAATACTGAAGTGAAAATGAGGCCATTTGTGTGGGCCCTAATCTGACTGGTGTCCTTATAAGAAGGGGAAATTTAGACACACAAAGTGACCATGGGGTTGTGTATGCACAGAGGAAAGACCACATGAGGACAGAGTAAGAAGGTGGCATCTGCAAGCCAGGGATAGAGGCCTCAGAAATCCAACATGCTGACTCTTGATCTTGGACTTCCAGCTTCCAGTCTATAAGAAATATATTTCTGGTGTTTAAGCCACCCAGTCCGTGGTATTTTGTTAGAGCAGCCTTAGCTGACTAGAACAGCATTCTTTCCTACATTACAACTCTCTCCCTTCCTTCTAGGAGCTCAATCTCTTTTCTACCTATAGCTCATTTAGGTCTCATTCAGGACAGGAATGGGCGGGAAGGGAGCTAGTTTCCTGGGTTCATATATGCCCCCTCCTTCAACTCATTTTTTGGCTTTTAGGTACTGTGCATTTTGAATGTTTTGTTCAAGAATTTAGAGTCTCTGTTTTGGGGAAGATAAAAGCAATATGAAGTTTAAAGTTCTAGTTCTCAAATAAATATGTCATATAACATCCCACCATAAATGTGGGTACATATGTTCATATTTTTCCAGGGAATGAGTCCACAGCTCTCTTTAAATTCTCAAATGGGTTTATGATCACAAAAATGTTAAGATTCACCACTCCTATTATATTTAAAATATGATTCATTTTCAAATATATGATTTGCATACAATTTTAGGAATATAACTATTACATAAAGTGAGAGAGCAGAATGTTTACCTGCAATAAAGGTAAAATTATATCACTTCCATTTGCATTATTTAAAAAATTTCTTATTTAATTTGCCATGAAAGCTAAAGTAAACTATCCCTAAAAATCCTGATTCCTTCCTTATGTTCATCCAGTCTCATGACGAGAGATCATGACATCATACTGCTCCTTCCACTGGGACAAGCCATCTTAGAGCACTACTAACAGTAAGGGGCATTCTATATTCTTAATATTCTAACATGCATGTGCATTCATACATCACAGACATTATTGTTCCTTGTGTTTCTCTTTCCTACTCCTTTTTGCCTTTCGTTCCAATGCTCATGAAACCACAAGAAATAGAACATAGTAGTGGTCAGAAATGACCTGTACTCCTTCCCTCATTTTGGGAATGTTTGTCCTTTTCCTCCTGTGTTGCCCACCACTACTATTGATCTGATTGCTATAGTAGCTGCTATGAAAATGTCACTTGATCACCCATCCCTGGCCATGGTTGTCTGGGCTGGAGTTTGGTAACTGGCACAATGAACACATACTTCTTGGAAAATTTGGAATTGGCACATAAGTCATGAAGTTTAAGAGTTGCTGGCAACCATGCACCTTAGTGCACACCATAGAAGCAGAGAAAGTCAGTGGATATGGGGAGAGAAAGACAGAGAAAGAGGTAGGGAGAGAAAGAACCTATCAGGTAGTGTAGTGAGGGAAAACAGAGAAAGTTCTAATGGCATGTCTGTCTTTCCAGTTGTCCCTAATGCCAGCTGCATTCCTGTTCTCGCATTCTGTGGGCTAACCATGGACCTTTACAATAATATGCCCATTTTACTTAAGTGGGGTCAATTTTTATTCCTAACAACATCCTCCTTAATTTAAACACACACATACACAATGGGGTGATCTTAACATATGAATAACCAAGTTTAACTCTTGCAATGTTGAGTTTTTAAAAATTGGGATGAAAACAAGGACTTGCTTTACAAAGTTATCATTAAGATAAATGAACAAGTATGTTAACAAAACAAAACAATAACCACAACAACAAAAAAGCAACCCTGTGGTATACTTGGTGCTGTATTTTAGAAGGGATTTTGAATGGTGAAGGATCATAAAAGTGTAAATGCCAATTGTGTCATATCAATCTCATCTGAAATAAAAATCTACAGGAACAATGAATCTGTGGAGAGGGTGGGAACTGCTGCACTGCGAAGAAGGGTGTTACGGCAGCCCTGCAGATCCCGGCTTGATTTGATTGCTTTAGACAGCAAGGTAACTACTGAGAATAACCTTTGACTTCTGGCCCTACAAAGATATTTCAAAAGGAAATGAAAAATATTTTGTCTTTCATTGGAAAATGGAGTTATGTTTTGGGGGCACAAATAGCCAAAAGTTCAAGGTTTGTAAAAATGGATGCTGAATGAGTTTAATAAACCATGTAGAAGCATCTGAGTCCACCAGGCTTATTCAAGGAAAACGTCACCAAATAACTAAAAATGGTAAATATCAGGCTGATTGATGGATTTTTAAAAATGCCATGTTGTACATACATCTGATAGAGTCCTGGTTTTCTCTCTCTCTCTCTCTGTCCCCCCCAGTCCCGGAATTTAAACTTCACAGATGATGTGCGCAGGTATGTCACATATTTCTCAGCTGCCCTGGAAAGGGGCTTGGTCATGAGTTATGTCTGGATTTCAATTACAATATACTAGGATTTTCTGCATTTTTCACTTTAAATGTTCATTTCCATGGAGTCCGTGGTTGCATCTATTTTACAACTCTGTCTTTAGGAGGAGTGGTTTAGTACTTCTGGCATCGCTGCAGCAGTCTTCCTGAACACACACACACACACTCACACACTCACACACTCACACTCTCTCTCTCTCTCTCTCTCTCTCTCTCTTTCTCTCTTCCATTTAAAGTTAGAGGACAGATATGTTGATGACATTTTCAATTTAGTGGCAAAGTTCTGGCACTCTGGTGTTTTGATATTCTTTTAATCTCTCTGTACTTAAAAAAAAAAAGGCTGAAACCGTTGCTCAGTGAGAAAGTTGTGTCATCTTTCCAGCAGATCTGTATGAACAGGATTTACCCTTTGCTTGGAGATAGGTGTGCTCAGTACTGCCCCATCGAGGAGAAATCTGTGTGCAACCTGATTGCTATCATAGCTGCTATGACCTAACAGCAGAGAATAGCAGAGGAGTCACTAACGTTAAAGATAAGGAGAAATTTCAGAGGAGAATTTTCCAGAGAGTTTGTTATGGAGACTCTCTGAAGAACCAGTGTGATGGCTCCTCAAGCGTGCTCCACGTCCTGACACCGCCTGCATGGACTATTTGTCTCTCATCCTCCTGTTTCTCCTGCATTCAGCTCACCTGGATGGTGGCTGAATGCAGCAGCAATAGCTTGAAGAGAAGGAAAGGCAAGGCCCACAGGGACCAGACAGAGAATGGGCCAAACACAGTTTCTGCCCCATAGCATTTATTAATTCATTCTATAAACATTTATTGAAACTACAAAATGTGAGGCATTGTCCCAAGTTCTGAGAGCAGAGAGTGAAAAAATAAATTAACCCCCCCCCAAACCAAAAACCAAAACAACCAAAGTCCTTGCCCTCATTAACAAAGCTGATAACGTAGCGGCAGTCAATGTTCGTGGAGTGAGTGGTCGCCTAGACGCAGGCTGTGACAGCAGGGGTGACAGCTGGGGGTACATCCAGCTTCCAGCTTTGTGAAAATGTTAAGCACTGACTTAGACCAGATTGATTTCACCATCCTGACTTTGAGATTCCAGTCTCTTTGCATGGCAAATGTAACACTTGCGTACAAGCATTCGCACACTGTTTTATTTAAAATGTGAATTTAAAGCTCCTTTAAGGAGGCGAAAGACTGATGGTGCCTTTATGGGCTGGCTCTGGGCACCTTTACCTTTGAGCAGCTCCGTCAAAACCTTTCCAAGAGAGCCGCCAGGTGGCACCTGTAAGGCGCAGATGGGAAGAGCCATTTGCCCCACACCCTACAGCCCGGAATAACCAGGCTGCTTGCCTTCCCCTGTGGGCTTGTTGGCGAGGAAGTGGGGGAGTTTCAGTCTCCATCCAGACTGCGTGATTACATACCCCGTTTTCCTGACACCCCAAACACGCCGAGGGCGAATTTGTCCCCACGCGTCCAGGCTGTCAAAGGCATGTCACACGCTTCTTGGGAGCACCACGGCCTCGGCCACCTGCCGCGACGTGGGGACTAGCGGTGGGTGGCCGTGGGCTGCGCTGAGCTGGGAGCCGAGCCCGTGCCCAGGTCTCCTCCACCAGACCACCCCCCGGGCCGATGGGGAGGAGGGGCAAGAGGGACGGGTCCCAGCGCGGTGGCAGGCAGAAGTCCCGCGAGCGTGGGACACCGCCCCAGCCTCCCCCCCACAAAAAAACCCCCTCGGTCTGGGGACGGTGCTGCCAGAGGCCGGGGTCTAGGGCTCTTCATCCCGCGGGTTCTTGCTCTGTGGTATCTCCTGCCGCCCCCGCAGCGTGGCGGCGTCGGGTCATCACCTCATCACCGCAGCAGTGGCCCCACAGCCCAGGCTGGGGTGGCCGACCCCGAGCGCACACGGCCCTAGCAGAGGGTAGGGGTGCTCGGTGTCAGCACACGGAGCCAGCGTGTTTTGGTCATTTCGGGGTGGGGGCGGCAGGGCCCCCAACTCTGCTCGGTCAGTAGCGGGAAGCCAGCTGCGCCAGTTGCGCGACTGTCACTGCCGCCGCTGCCTCTATTCGGTCACTGGTGACATTGGGAGGAGACCGCTTGGAGAGAGCAGAGGGGGAGGAAGAGGAGCAGGGCGGGTGGGGGTGGGGGCAGAAAGTAGCAAGTGTGCCAGGGGGCGTGTGAGCAGCCGGAGAGGCAGCGGCGCCGGTGACAACTTCTCTGGGGCGCGCGAGCGCGGCGGGGCGGGCGGGGAGCGAGCGGGGAGCGCGGTGTATCCAGGAGCCCGGGGGAGCCGCCGGAGCCTCGGAGCCTCGGAGCCGCGGCCCGCACCCTGCGCCGCCGCCTGCTAGTTTCCTCCCGGTTCTCAGCCCCGGGTGCTGAGGCTCGCGTCTATAAATAGCAGGTTACAGCGCCTTCTGGGCGCGCACCCGCTCACACGCGAACGCAGGAAAGTCGGGCTAAAAGTGTCTGCTGCTGCCGCCGCCCCCCACTCCGCCTCCGGGAGAGGTAATTACCAGCCTGGGATCGAGGGCTCGGTGGGGAAGGTTGCAGGGTGGGGAGGGTGATGGTGGGTGATCGGGGAGGCAGGGGAGCGCGTCTGAGAGCGTGGCGGCACGTCCTGGCGGGGAGAGCCTGTCTGTTTTGCATCAAGTTTCTCAGTCTTGGAGCCTCCATCGCCCCTCCAGCTCGGCCGCCTAAGGGGTGGGGTGTGCGGTGGGGTGTGCTGTCTCTGTGACTGCTGGTACCCCTGTCGCCGCGCCTACTCTCCCGCCGAGCGCCCCTCGGCCCGGCGCTCGCGCCTGTCCACACTCCCCGGGGCCCCGGGTAACTCTGAGCTCTAACCTCGCCGCCCTTCCAAGGCTGTGCCCACCTGCGCCGTCCCTCAGAGACGCTGAGGTGGCCCGGGCACTCGCTCTCACCCCCAATCCCGAGCGCAAGCTACTGCTACTGCCCGCCTCAGAAGTCCTTAAGGCGTAGGGGGGGAGGTGGGGTGTGAGGTGACAGATGTTGGGGTCTCGGTTGCCCCATTTTTCGTTTTTTCCTAAAAAGACCCTCTCCATGACCACCTCCACCCCTAACCTCAACTACTCATTCTGGCAAAGAAGCCTGGCATGTCTCCCCTTGGCCACCACGCATCCCGGGGAGAGGTTTCACTAAGGGGTCAGAAAGCTAGGGCCTTGGCGGGAGGGCGTGGGGGTTGTGTGTGTAGGGTTGGGGGAGGTCATTGTTTGTAGCCGAGAACGGTGCTGCAGGCTCCTCCAGCTCTGGCACCTTTGGCAGGGCCCCGGAGCCGGAGAATGTCTAGCAGCCTGGTTCTTGAATTTACTTCAGGCTTGGAGCTGGTACTGAAGTGAGGATACTAGAACTACACATACCTGTTATTGTTCTCCCCACACCTCCGAGTTCTCTTTCCCGTGGGGCAATGCTTTCTGCCCCTGAGGACGCCGTTAAGTGGGACCCAGCAGTTTCTGTTGGGCACAAGAGATTTCGTTAGGGTGAGGATGCGCATATTGATTAGGTTGTTGCTGCTGCTGCACTAAACTTACTGGACAAACTGAGTAGGGTTTTCTGTTACGTTTGTTTTAATGATAGAGATTCTCTTCTTTGCCTCTCTTTTCTTCTCCCAAACCAGGTTTCCTCTCTCTCTTTCGGAAATGTTATTTGAAGTCATTACATTTTATGACTCCAGGTGTTATATTTTGCATATCTCCTTCTTCTCAGTATGACAGAACTTGTTTATAAAGGTGTGGCTCTATAAAGTAAGTAAAAGCCTAAAGACAGAGGACGAATTTGTCTTCTCTCCCTCAAGATGGGCATGAGATAGCCCTTCTGTAGGTGTATGCCTACATTTCAAAGACCTTGCTTGTAAAAGCAATTTTCTTAACGAGTTCTGGTCCAGAAATGGTAGTGATCTGACTCGATGCTAGAGCAGCACATAAGGTGCAAGGAATCATCAACAGAGCAGCTGGCTGATGGTGTGTAAGAAGTTGAGTAAGGAGAGACTGGGCAAGGGGGTCAGTGAGTGTCAGCTCACACAGCATATAAAGAAATGCATTATCTCCTTTATGCATGAATGCACATAGATATATTATGCGTTCTTTTGCAATATACTCCAGTAAAGCATTGATATGAAATGATCAATGACTTTGTGATAAGTGTATGAGCATTAAAGATTGAATCTCTTAGATTTGTAGTTAAAATGTTGCTACAATGGAATGCTTTTTCTGTGTATTTCCTTAAAATGTGATTTGGAAGATTGTCCTTGAAAGGTTATGAAATGTGAAGAGATGCTAGATGCTCGGTGTTATTAGGAAACATATTTGCTGATTGAAATGCTGCTCTTATTCTGGAAAATTATTCTCTTTGATTAGCCAAATCAATATTTATTTGTGATAAACTAATGACCAGTTAGGATGTGCATATTTTGCTTTTGACTCTTTCATAAAGTATAAGAACAATCAGATAGACCAACTTGAGTCTTGTCCCTCTAGCTGTTTAAAGAACCATGCAAATGTATAAGCAGAAAATACTTTTAAAGTATTGGGTTTAAACTTCACTTTGGGGTTGAAAAGTGTCTGAATAACGTCATTTCTCATAAGATTTTTGTCAAAATACTAAATGGCTCTAATATAGACTCATCAGTTAAATTTGATTATAAAAATGGTGCTATTATATTTTAGTTGTGTGAAATGGAAAATCATTAAGGTTGGGAAAAAGCCAGATATTTGTTCTAAATTGTGCAAACTGAAAGTAATTAATTTCTTTTCTGAAACCTTGGAGTATCTTCTAGTATAAGTAATAAAAATCTCCACATTAGTAACCCAGTTAACTTTCACTACCTTGAGTCAAAACCCAAGTGGGCAATTCTCTGAAAGACAGAAAAAACTGCCAACTGATTTTATATCTCTTAGCAACCAAATGGATGACAGTTTCCAGGTAAATATGTGATATCTGAGAATGCAGTTTTTAAAAAAGTAGAATTATAATTACTGAGGAAAATGCTTACTGAATATCTATTATATTTTTTAATTTCGTAGTGAGCAATGCACAGTAGTACTAATATTAGGTATATAAATATCATACCTAATCTATATGGAGTAAATTCTTGTTTTTCACAACCAGAGAGATTTTAATAGATAGAAATGCCCTGCTTTAAATAATCTCAAGTTAAATGTTCAGTTGAAAGCTGTATCAGACTCTTCTGTATTATGTACTTTACCTTTTCAACCTGTCTTATCTATGTTTCTAAAGCTCTAAGGAACCTTCTCTGTAGGCCATTTTGTTACTACTTTTTTATGTTGAGTTAGAAATCCTGATTAGAGAGTTCCTTAGAATACACTCATAATCATATATGCTTTAATATTTAGGCTTAATAAATGAGGTTATTAAACAAATACTTTTAAACATTTATATTTAGATAAATCCAAAGGATGATGCTATGATTGTATTTTCATGTGAAAGGTGCATATAGTCTTGGTGTTCCAAAATGTTAGATGCAGTGTGTACCTAGAAAAGACATAAGATGTGGGAAAATTTTAAGGCCTCTTTCAGCGACTTTGGTATAATTGTCATTTGAGTGAAGATGTGTGTGCTTATTCTCTTTATACATTGTCACTACCTTGTAGGTTTATACAAGCATGTCAAATGTTTATGAAGTTTTATGGATTATAGCCATATTGTATGTATATTTGCAGCTGTAATAGGACTTTTCTTATATAAGGCACAGTTGTACCACTATCTTATTTCCTGGAAGTATCTTATTATAGATGGTATACCATAAGGCCAGTAGACTATCTAGGAGCCATAACTTTAGATTTTTTTCAGTTGACTTTCTAATTTATCAAGCCCTGGCTATCATGATATACATCATTCCATCATGGTGTGAGTCGGGTTTCAACATAGTGTGTCGTCTTAAATCATGTTTTCCAAACTGAGTTTCTTGAGTTGCAACGTTTTGTGTACGTTCGTTCTTCTGCATTAGGCAGCTGTATCAAATAGGTGTCCTGATTGGGTGTTGGAGGCCTTAAAATAGCCCTCTGCAGAACTAAGTGAAACAGACTTGGCAGTAATTTGGTTAAATTGATTAAAGGACATCTTGAGAAGTTTTCCAAGTTATGTGTCTTTGACTGAGATTCCTTTGGGAATTATTTAAATTAATGATTTTCAAGGGAATGGAGGCAACACCTCCCTTAAAAGGAGAGGTTCTATCTGTTCATGCATCCGTCTCTCTATCCATCTATCCATCCCTCTACCTGTCTGTTTTTACCTGCCCTTCTGGTTATGAAAACAAAGCAATGAAATGAACTTAGTGGTGAAATTATTCAATGATTTTCTCTGTTATTTTCCAAGGATAGAAAAATTTGGGAGATATACTGACAACTTTAATTGTCATGCTGATTTTGAATGAATGGAGTAACAATAGCAAAGTATCTTCCAAGATCAAAAGGAAAATATAATTTTTAGA